>NC_141836.1:3714600-4053350 GCF_982586985.1 Callionymus lyra
ATATTTATAGGACGACAGACGAGAGCGACTGTGATGTTCAGTCGAGATCCTAACAATGAAGCGCTGATCACCATCCTGAAGGTTCAGGGCCCGGGGGACAAATATGGGCCTCCAAAGTAGAAAGTGGCCCGAAAGAACTGAAGACACATTATTGTCTTAAAATCGAATGTTCAAATAGTACAGAACAAAAATAGGCAAAAAATTAAATTGTACATTTGGTTGTTCAGTTTTTAGAACCTCTATGGAAACAAGTACTTTTTAACTTTCAAAACAAAAAACGAATGAAGGAAGGAAAATAAATGTAGTTTTACATCATTTTGTTCATCTTTTCTATTCCTTTTTGTATTTATGATCGATTTATGTTTTGTTCTTTGCACTTTGTTCTTCTTTTCTTCGGCTTGAATCCAAATTTCCCAAAAAACGATTGAGAAATTGTCCATAGATATGAGTGTGTGTGTGTGAATGGTTGTCAGTCTTTGTGTGTCCTGCGACAGACTGGCGTCCTGTCCAGGGTGTCCCCTGCCTCTCGCCCTATGATACTGGGATAGTCTCCAGTCTCCCCGCGACCCCGGTAATCGACAATTTGTAAGGTTTCCATCGAGTCATAAAGCTTGAGTAACATTTCAAAAGTTGTCTTCGTGTAGTTTATTTATCTTTTATTTTCCCGACAAGAAGTAAAGTAAAGAGAAGTAAACATTTGGAACTCTTGACGGCTCCACCAGGAGCGCTGACTCCACCGGTCAGTCGTCTCTGCCGTCCCACTCCGGCTCCCTCAACTCCCCCCTAAACTCGCCCGCGGGCCCCCCGCGGTTCCTGCGCCGACACCCCCACAAACATTCGGCTAATTTAGAGAGCAATCCAGATCTTCCCTGGGAGGGAAATAAAAGAGATATTGCAGCCATAAACAAGCCTGCGAGCGGATGCCGGCACTGTTGTGCTGCTCTGGTGTGGGTCTAGTGTGGGTCTCCCCCCCGACTCCCCCCCGACTCCCCCCTCAATTACTCTCCAGCATTCATGCTAATTTGGTTATGGAGCCGTAAGAAGCCAGTTTATGGAGGTTGTTGTTCGTAAAAGCGAACAGTGGCTCTCTCCGGACAAATGGTCGGTGAATATTTACAAGAGTTTCTAAAGTGAAGCTGCTTCAGGATCGATGCTGAGACTCAATATTTAAGGAAGCAGGAGATGATGTTCTTTCTCTCGACGGCTCGTCAGCGAGGATGTGGAGTCGGTTACCGTGGCGATGAGTCTCCTCCGGTCCCCGCCTGTGACACCAGCCGTCGTATCAGCACTTTAATCAGACGCGAGCGGGAGAGAGTGCACGTATGATAGCATCATTAACACCCCCCTCCCTCCCCCCTGCCTCACCCGTCTCACCCCCGCAACCCAAATGTCAGCGACCTTTTTGCTTTGTCTAAACCCGACTGTCGTGTTCCGTCACTCGCAGGTACGAGTGACAAACGACATCTGCCGAATAATGAACCCGTCAGACTCTTCTAACTAAATTGCCTCCTTCTCTCTCTCTCTCTCTCTCTCTCTCCCCCCTCTCTCCCTCTCTCTCCCCCTTTCTCTCTCTCCCCCTCTCTCTCCCCCCTCTTTCCTCTCTCTCCCCCTTTCTCTCTCTCTCTCTCTCTCTCTCTCTCTCTCCCCCTCTCTCTCTCCCTCTCTCCCCCTTTCTCTCTCTCCCCCTCTCTCTGTCCCTCTCTCCCTCTCTTTCCCCCTCTATCTCCCCCCTCTCTCCCTCGCTCTCTCCCTCTCTCTCCCCTCTCTCTCTCCTTCTCTCCCCCTCTCTCTCTCCTTCTCTCCCCCTCTCTCTCTCCCCTCTCTCTCCCCCTCTCTCTCCCCTCTCTCTGTCCTTCTCTCCCCCTCTCTCTCTCCCCTCTCTCTCCCCCTCTCTCTGTCCCTCTCTCCCTCTCTTTCCCCCTCTCTCTCCCCCTCTCTCTTCCTCTCTCTCTCTCACTCCCTCTCTCTCTCCCTCTCTCTCCCCCTCTCTCTTCCTCTCTCTCTCTCACTCCCTCTCTCTCTCCCCCTCTCTCTCCCCCTCTCTCTCCCTCACAGACGAGCGGTCCTGACAGCTAATTGGCCGTCGGCTCACTTTCGATTCACTTCCTGTTGAGGTCGTCAGAATCGGAGGTGCTGATCCTCATCTTGGCGCTTTGTCGTAACCAAGTGAATCAAACTTTGTGTTTGTTATGAAGCAAACGATTCAGGTTTACAAGTTAAATCATGAAAACGGCTTTCAGGTGATAAACCTGACTTTTAATGGTTTAAAGTCACACGTTTTACTTGTACAAGAGAGAAAGTACAGAGTTTACATGTAAGTAAGTAAGTAAGTAAGTAATTTTATTTGTATAGCGCTTTTCCAGTCTGAAATCTTTCTGAGATGGTAGTTCGCTGTTATATCTTTGTTGCAGTTTAACCAGCCGTTCATGATCTCACTCCAAAGGTTTCCACCGAATACAAACTTGAATGAGTTCATTAACCTGTGAGTCATTTGTTCTCCAGGGATAATGAGTCTTTTAGCTGGAAAATGACTCAAAATTTTTTTTTTAAAGAGGTTTTTTACGTGTGACGCCCACAAGAACAGCGTATTGATCGACTGTACGAGTGACTCAAGTGACGATGATTGTAAACATTTGTGATGAAGTTACACACCTGCAGTGACGTTGTTGTCCACTAGAGGGCTTCAGATGCCTAGATAACTTTAAGAAGAGTTTTTTCTTTAATGAAATAAACAGAAAACGTGGCAGAAGCTTCATATTTGTGTGATCCGTCCTCAACGTTTCTCTTTGATCCGATTCCTGGTCGCGTGGCTCGCCCGCACAGGCGCCACAATCAGACACCGGCGGCGGCGGCTCGTCCATCTTGTTGTCGTTCCGCCGCGAGTCGCCGGCGCTGATGAAGTGACTGTAACATCTGAATTGACAAATGAAATCCAGACTCTTATTCCTGCGCCGAAACAAACTGGGGATTCGCCGAGTCATCGCTTTCCAAAAATGTGCTGAGGTGGAAAACGCTGGAAGTTTCTATTTGTGGTGCTCCCCGGGGAGCCGCCGCGCCGCGGGTTCTCGGCGCACACACACCTGCAGGTCTTGTGTTTTTTCGGATTTGTAGGTTTGTGCGTCTGGATCATCTTTTTTTATTTGTGAGTCACATGATCTTCTGTTTCAAAGGATTCAAAGGTTTCAAGGATGACTCACTGTGGGGTCGTTGCTCAGAGGCTCACTTTGGATTTGAACCGACAACCTCCGAACCCGCCGTGGAACTTTAATATTCAATCCACGAACACAACGACTGTTTGTGTCGGTCGGAACCGCAGGATTTACGTCCGTCCTCAGCAGCATCTGCGGGGGGCAGGAGTGTGAGTGTCGTGACCTGCATCATTGTGGCAGCTCCGGCCTCTCAAAGGTCTCTGATGTCGGAACATCTGACCGTGTGAGGAGCTGCTGGACAGGAGGCGGAGCCTCGGGACACCAGTCGCACCTGAACAACTTAAATGTTGCTGCTGTCACCACGGCTTTGCTGCGACTCGCTGGAGAAACATTGGAAATATATGTACTGCGATATACTGCGTTTAAAAACTGAAGGATACATTTCTATCATAGTAACGTCTCTAATCTATTTTGGTTAATGTTCTTCTGGTTTGTGAACGGCTTGAATTCTACTGTGTTTTTCCTGAATAATGTGTTGTTGTTGTTTCTCTGATTCATATTTGTGTTGCCTTTTCTTGGTTTGTTTTTGCTGAACGTTTAGCCTTCATGAGTCTGATTTAGGCGAGTGAGGAACATTCACAGTTTTGTTTCACTGAACTTGTGCTCAACAATGAAACAAAACAAACAAACAATATGTAGTTCCTATTGGTTGACCTGTTGTGTGTGTTCATATACATCTGTGTGTGTACTTGTACATGGGTGTGTGTACATATACATGGGTATGTGTACATATACACAGGTGTGTGTACATATACATGGTTGTGTGTTCATATACATCTGTGTGTGTACTTGTACATGGGTGTGTGAACATATACATGGGTATGTGTAAATATACACAGGTGTGTGTACATATACATGGTTGTGTGTTCATATACATCTGTGTCTGTACTTGTACATGGGTGTGTGTACATATACATGGGTATGTGTACATATACACAAGTGTGTGTACATATACATGGTTGTGTGTTCATATACATCTGTGTGTGTACTTGTACATGGGTGTGTGAACATATACATGGGTATGTGTACATATACACAGGTGTGTGTACATATACATGGTTGTGTGTTCATATACATCTGTGTGTGTACTTGTACATGGGTGTGTGAACATATACATGGGTATGTGTACATATACACCCAATCACAAAAATCCAGTCAGTATTCTGGGGGGGTCTTAAGTTAGTGGAAAGTCAAAATGGTGAATACAGTAACGTTATCTAAAGTAGGAACAAAGGAATGTTGTCCATCAGTTCCTTCATGTTTCCTGCAGGAACAAACCAAAAATCAAGGTCATCTTCAGCTGGAATTGAACCTCACTTCTCTCTCTGGTCCCCGACATGACAGCCCCCCCTCTGCTCCCCAGGTGTGGTCTCACCTCAGTCCCAGAGTCAGGATAAATAAAACATGAGACATTAACATTCCATCTTTTTTGGAAAATTACAGCCGGACTGTTCAGCCCCCCGACCCCCCCGACCCCCCCCCCCCTCGACCTGCCACACCTGTCAATCACGGCACAGGTGCACGCCACCTTCCCTCTGCCCCTGTCACGCCGGAGTCTCGGCGCCGACAGCTTCCTCTGACGGTTCAAGGTCGGGTCGCGAGTCAGGCCGACTTCATCAGCGGCGGGAGACAAGGGAAAGACGGAGATCGGGTTTTTCCCTTTTTTTTGATCAATAATTCTCTTTGAAAGGTTGGCGGAGGTCGAGTCGGAACAATTAGCCGCTAATTAGTCGTCTTAACGAGCCTCGGATCATCCTACAAGTGTCGCAGTTCGTGGAGGAAGGTGGGGAGTGGTGGCGGGTCCAAGGAGGGTCTGGTGAGCGCAGTAATGAATGGATCAGAAGGTGGCAGGTTCTAATCCCGGCTGTCCGGCTGATAAGAGCAGGTCCGGTCTCCTCTGATCCCTCCTGCCGATACCTGCCGTCTCCCCCGTAATGAGTCTGTCAGAGTCTGAGCTCGGAACCGCCCGGTTATCTCGCCTCGCCACACGCATCCAGCCTGACGAGCCGGGTCGCCGGGGACGGGTCACTCCGGGACATCAGAACCTTCGGGGACGACAGACGAGATCTGTTGGACCAGAAACCTGCAGGACTGCTTTGATGTTTTTCACTCCTTCATCCAAGCTTTCATTTATTCACCCTTTCATCCTTTGATCATTCAGACAAATACAGACTGTCAATCATCATGTGTTCATTCATCCTGATGATCCGTAATTATTCAGTTGTTCATCAGAACTCATCCATGGTCACTGTCAGAAATTTAAATTAATCCAATAATCCATAATAATCTACACTTAACGGGTTCATTTCTTTGAATTAAAACATTCAAATTGTCTTCATTGATCCATTAATGAATCAAAATATCTATTATTTATTCATGCGTTCGTCCATAATGAATCAAAGTTCCTCCGGTGAAGACACATCTGACCATCTTTCTTCCCAGTTTACCCGTTCAAACACATGACCTTCCATGATTCATTTCTCTCAAACCTGTCGATCCATACGTTCCTCATTCATCCGTTCATTCTCTCCATCATGACTCAGGAACGAATCTTCTCTTCTTCTAATTCAACTCTTTGTTCTTGTGCCACGTTCTCCAACTTCCTGCGGGACATTAGGCATCGATCTCTTTATCTCCAGACGCCGCTAAACAAGCGTGTCAAGGTCACTCCCGGAACCGCCCGACCCGCTCCGCCGGCCCAACACCGGCCCACCGCCACCACCGCTCCATTTGTTCGATTCCCTCTCCCTCGTCTTATCTCCCAACGTTCCTCTAATCTCCGGCGAGTGCCGGCAGAAGAGGCCGTCTTTGTCCCGGGATTTGAACCCACAACCTCTTTTCAATACCGAAGCCCTTCCGCCCGGCCGGGCTCACGGCCGCCGGACAAAGGTTAGAGTTTGCTTTTCATTTCCCGGCCGATAAGAGCGCAGGGCGGCCATTGTTCCTGCCGACGCCGCTTCACCTCCGTGACATCAGCGCGACTGAGCCGCGGTCGATCGATACGAATTAAAAGCAAATAAAGAGACGCGAAGGATCCGCCGAGGAGTCGCCCGACGCTCTGAGGAAGATAAGATTCAGAGGAGCTGATCCTCATCACAGGCCTTGAGTTCACGTGTTTATCAGACGTTGAGACGCAACACACACTCGTCTACTTCTTTTAACATTCATTCATTCATTCATTCACTCGTTCATCTCTGGTCTCTCAACTGTTGCATCATCCATCCATCATGTCATACTTTCATTCAACTCATAGAAAACATTTTAAAGGATTCATTCATCCATTTTCTAATCCTATCAATGCTTCTTTCATTCATCCGTTCATCATCCAAGTCAGGAGTTGAAATTAATTTATTCATCTCTTCTTTTTGCCAACCACTCTTTCATTCATTCATTCATTCATTTTCCCATCCATTGGTTTGTTCTTTCATCTGTCATTGATTTTCTCATTTCTTCAAAATTGTTTAATTCTTCATCTTTTTCACTTTTCACTTTCATCACTCGTTCATCTGACCTTGATTCATTCATCCATCTTTTCACTTTGTTCCATTCATACGTTCTTTTTTATCAATATTTTCCATACATTCATCTGAACCATCTGTTCATCCACTCACTCATTCATTCATCTCTTTTACTCTGTTCAATTTCTACATCTATAATTATTTTTTTCATACATTCTGCCAACCATTCATTCCTTCATCTTTCCATCCATTCATTTTTTCATTAATTTGTATCTCGATCTGTTCAAAGTGTTTTATTGTTCATCCTTTCATCGTCTTTTGGAAACAACATCTGTGTTTATTTAGGCTTAATCATCTTTCCATCCTTTAGTTTATTCATCCATCTGTTCAAACTGTTTTTTCATTCATTTAAAATTCATCCTTTCATCGTCTTATGAAACAACATTTGTGTAATTTAGGTTTAATCACTGATTCATTTCACATTAATTCATTCATTTATCATCTTTCCATCCATTGGTTTGTTCATCCAATTGTTCAGGATTTATTTCATTCATTTAAAATTCATCCTTTCATCGTCTTAAGAAACAACATCTGTGTAACTTGAGCTAAATCACTCATTCTCTTCATATTAATTCATCCGTTCATCTTTTTTACCTTGTTTCATTCATACGTTCATCATTAATATTCCATACATCCCTCCATCTTCCCGCCAACCATCTGCTCATTCCCTCACTCGTTCATCCCTTCATTCATCGTCAACACACCATTAAGCAAACGACGTCCCTGCTGCCGACGCGCCGCACGAGCACCTCCTCGCCTGCAGGGGGCGGCGCATCCATCACCGCGTTCCTGCGGAGAAATGATTCTTTCCACGTTTGAGACGTAAATGAAGGATTTTCACCAAACAAGTGATTCACAGCAACAACAACGTCACGAACACGTTAAGAACGGGTCTCCACTCTGGCTGAGGGAACATCCGGTGATTCTAGGAGGAAAAGAACGAGAACCGGGATCATCAGGCGAAGTCGCTGGAGCGTGAAATGAGATTTCTAAGTGTGTGTGTGTTTGCTAACCTGTTACCAGGAAGCTATCAACAACTCCATTACCAGACACGTCACTCCTGCGACCACGGTGACCCCCGACACCCCCCCACCCCCCCCCCCCCTCCCCGGAGGCCCGCTGGCATTTCCTGGTTATTGCAGCCCCGACAAATTAAAAACAAATACAGCGGCTCCGGATGGTTCCGGGGACCGGCTCGCCGGAGATTTCGGACCGGACCGTCAACACCATGTTTAATTTAACGTCGGCGGCAAATATTGACGGAGTCTCACAGCTGGGCGAGCGAGATAAGAGTCCCACGGGAGAGAGAGAGAGGAGATGAATTATTGAACTCAAGATGGCCGACAGCAGACGCCGGGCAAGGGCAGGAAGTGACATCACTCAACAACAACATAAGTTTGTGACTGTAAGTGTGTGTCTTTGTGTGTTCATGACGCAAGTGTTTAACTTTGCGTCGTGATGTGTGTGTCGTGATGTGTGTGTCGTGATGTGTGTGCACACCTTTACATGTTATTGTGTGTATATTTGTGTGAGTCCGCGTGTGTGTGATTGTATCTATTTATATGTATATAGTTTTTATTTGTGCTTCTTGTAAACACTTTCAAAACAATTGTTGTGTGTTTGTGCATATAGCAGCATCATTTGTGTCATTTGTTTTTCCTGTTTGCACCTGTTTCCTCACTTGTGTATTTGTTTACAATTGTGTATATTAATGTGCTTACATTTTTGTGTGCATGTTTGTCTGACATGTGCGTAATTGTATTCGTTTCTATGTATAAATAATATACAATTTTGCTTCCTGTGTACATACTTCTACCTTTACTTGTGTGTTTTGTGTTGAACTTTTGTGTCTCTCTGTGTAAAGCAGTGTTATGTGTGCGTCCGTTTTTCTATTGTCTGTGTTCAGATTTTTGCCTGTTTCATCACATGTGTGTTTGTTTACAATTGTGTATACATGTAGTCAACCTTTTGTGTGCATGTTTTTTGTGTATCTTTGTATGTCTGCTTGAATTTTGTGTTGTTCGTTTGTACATGTTTACATTTATGTATATTCATGTACTTTTTTTGGTGTTCATGTTTTGAGTGTATGTGTGAGTCCTTGTGTGTGTGATTGTGTCCATGTATATCCTGTAAACATTCACTTGTGTGTTTAGTGTTGAACTGTTGTGTGTCCGTGTGTATAGCAGCATTATTTGTGTGTCTGTTTTTCTTAGATTCGTGCATGTTTACCACTTGTGTTTTTAGACAACTGTCTACTACCTTTTTGTGTGCTTGTGTCCACAAGTTCCTGTTTTTGTGTATCTTTGTACGTGTGTGCTTGTTTTTTTGTGTGTGTTGTTTACATTTGTGTATGTTGTACTTTGTATGTTATGTACTTATTTTTGTGTTTCTATATTATTATTGTGTCTACGATTGTGACTTAAACTGGTGTGTGTTTTTGTGTGCTGGTGTGTAACATCAGTTCGCACCTGTGAGCGCGACAAGGTGACTCTGTGTCAATAATCCGTCTAATCTCAGCGGGTCGATGTATGGATGTGCAGGTCCGACTCCAGGCGGGTCGCGGGTTCTGTCCCGAACCTGATAAAAGCATTTCCTCGGCGCGTTCGTCTCGACCGGGAACTCAATCCCGGACGCCATTCTTTAAATCCTTCCAGCCTCCGCCGCTGGGCGTGACAGAAACGGCGCCAGATTAGCGGATTAGCAGCGTTATGCTATTCAGACATTAATTCCGGGATTGTGTGCGAAAGAATCCGACGCCGTATCGAAGTGTGAGAGCGACACGTCTAATGCGGCGACTCATCCCCGCGGGAACATCAGCTGCTTGTTATTCCACATTAGTTCTGCCGCCGGTTCCATATTCCACGCCGCTCCGGACGGGATCCGGTGTCACGTCGGAATCGTGGGAATATCAGTGTAGACGGGCGTCCGATCTCTGAAGGGTTTTGATCGGCAGCAGGTGTTTCCACCCCTTTGTAAACAATATTTTACAAGGAAGAACAAGTATACCTACTTTTTTTTCCCGATGTTATCGGCTCCTCTCTTCTGGATCTTCTGACCTGTAATGCAGGTTCAAGACTGCAGCTCTGGAACCTCAGCGTGTCAGCGGCGTGCGGGGGGGTCCAGGGGGGGTCCAGGGGGGGTCCGGGGGGGGGGGGGTCCGTGTCACGGCGGTCTCGTATTGTCCCCGGAAAATGTCAACGTGCCCTTGGGAGGCAGCGCCACGAGCCAGACTCATCTGTCCGAGCGCATTTGGCGAGATGCTTTGTGGCCGCGTCCCGGGGAGCCTGCGAGGCGTCCTCGCCGCAGACCCGCCTGCCGACGGCAGCATTGTTTCCCGAGCCGCTCCAACCTTCGGACGCCGGGAGAATTATTCATGTTCGGCGGCTCGCGGCGGCTGATGACTCTGACATTTAGTCAAACTGTCGGACGTCATGTGACCCGTCGCTAAAATCAGGTTTGTTTTTAGAGGAAATGTCAGGTGCTTATCGGACCCCTCCGCGGCCGGGACCCTTCGGACGGACCAGAACCAACAGATTGCACCCCGTAACAAGCAACGTACCCTACATTTGATACAGGTCCTAAATTAACAATTAAGAAATTCGATTTTTTAATATTTAATTTACGATCTTCTACCTCACTGCAGCTAGCACTGTTAGCCACTAGCTTAGCTAGTAAGTGTTGTGTGTCTCAAATCGTGCACTTCTCTAAGTGCACTGCTTCACAGTACATTAAGAAAGTGCACTTACTAGCGCAGTTCTCAATTCTGGACAGATAGTACTGTCTCAAATCAAACTCTGCTGCCACACTCTTCTTCTGCCTCTTTTTAACGCTTATCGCAACCAGTCGTTGGAACTCTAGCAGTTGACGACGCTTTTCGCCAATTAAAAAAATAATTAAGTTGTGTTTTATTCGTTTATTACTGTTGTTTTGTGGTAAAATGTGTGTTTTCTCAAACATTTACGCCGGTATCTGCTCTGAAGACGCGTCGTAGCTTCCGTTTGGCGTCATCTCTACGTCACTAAGATGGCGGCCATTGAAGATGGAAAGTGTCCATTAGATCCATACTACAGTTTTCTAGCCAATTTAATGCTTTTTGCACACTGAATCTTCGCACACTGCTAATTGTGACACACTTGTGCACTCAAAGTACTAAGTGTAAGTGCAGAAGAACTATATTTAAGTTTAAAAATCTTAATTTTAACAATAGAATTCATGAAAATGTGGTAAAAAGAAAACTAGCTTAAATGCTAAATGCTAATTCTTAGCACTAAATGTCAATATTTATATTCATAGTGATACTGTAATGTGTATATTATCGTACAAAAGCAACGATGCTCAGATTAGATTCGTCTCCGTCCAACATCATCGCCGACACGTGCGTCACATGTCCGCGTGAAGACGGCGGCGATTCGTTCGGCGTGTCCGTGCACGCTCTCAGAGCGTCCGTGCACGCTCTCAGAGCGTCCGTGCACGCTCCCAGAGCGTCCGTGCACGCTCTCAGAGTGTCGCCGCTGACGGCCGCACGCCAGAGGTCGTTATGTTTCCGCGCCCGGCGGACGTCTGCGCCGCCGTGTCGCGTTAGCTTGACGGTCAATCAAGCGTTTGAGGACGAGGGGGAGGATCGTCACGGTGACGGTGCTCAGGAAAGAACGTTGCCAGGCGATTGTACATTTGTGTTTTTTTTAAATATAAATATATAGAAACAATCATCAACTTTTTATTGTATATTGTTTTACTTAATATATTTAATACAATATACATTTAAGGTTGTACTTTTTAAATATGTTTCAAGTCACTCTTGACGTGGATTTTGGTCGTAACATGAACTTTTAATCAACTTTTTTTAATTAGTGGATCAAATATTGTTTTAAGAAACATAATCCGTATCAGTTTTAGGTGAAAACTTTGAATGATAATTCTTTTGAAGATAAAAAAGTAGTAGGAAGAAGCTCTTCCAACCCTTTTGTTATCCTAGGGTCATAGTGACCCGGTGCCTGAAAACAAATGTGTTTAAATGAACCATTGTGTTGACTTCTGGGTCAAAGGTTAACAACCTCCTTCAGTGCAGCTGTATTTATGGAAGCCAGGGAGGTCGTTCATCACAAGGGATACCAAAAACACATTTGTCTTTAAGCCTCTGGGTCACCTAGACCCTGAGACAACACAAAAGGATACCACAAACACGTTTGTTGTCGAGCTTTCGGGTCACATTGACCCTGAGATAACACAAGGGATACTACAAATAATTTGTCTTTGAGGGTTTTGGTCACTTTGACCCTCAGATAACACAAGGGATACCACAAACACATTTGTCTTTAAGCCTCTGGGTCACCTAGACCCTGAGACAACACAAAAGGATACCAAAAACACGTTTGTTGTCGAGCCTTCGGGTCACATTGACCCTGAGATAACACAAGGGATACAACAAATAATTTGTCTTTGAGGGTTTTGGTCACTTTGACCCTCAGATAACACAAGGGATATCACAAAGACATTTGTCTTTGAGCCTCCGGGTCACATTGACCCTGAGATAACACAGGGGTTAAAGAACCGATACACAAGTGTCTTCTTAAACACTAGTGGATTAAAAGGACATCAAATGGTTAAACGGTGTTTAAATCCGAGACACTTGTTGTGATTTCCTGGTGATTGTGGAGTTTGGACTCGAGCGGTTCGATGATTCAATCATGACGGCCCGACTCTTGACCCGCCGGACGAAAGGTCAAAGACAATCACCTCCCGGAGAGCCCCCGGATCAAAACCCGGCAATCAAGCCCGGGACTCTGATTGGCGCCCCCTGTGAAGTGGCTCAGTTCAATGAGGAGTGTGGGATCGGAGGCGGCGTGTCGTTGCTCGTCGGCAGGAGGTCGTGTGGAAAAGCCTCGTGTTTTAATTGGCGCGAGCGGCAGCGGACGGTACCTGACGAGACTCATTAATCAGAGCCCAGTGACGAGGCTGCAGGCCCGGGCGAGGGGGGCGAGCGGGGGGCGAGGAGGGGGCGGCGAGGAGGGGGCGAGCGGACCGCGTTCCCGCTGACGGCGCCGCCAGCTGCGCCTGTCGCCCTGTACCACTCACCCGCCGAGTAATTAGCATCCGTTTACACACTCTGTGACACGAACACGTCGACTCGGACCAGCACGCATGATCCTCTCCGGGTCAACAGGAAGTGCCGGCACCAGACGATTATGGAAGCTAACGAGGCGGCGCCGCCTGATGAGCTAACATTCGTCTCTGCGCTCATGCTACACCGACGCGTCCACACGTGGGACTCGAGCTCTCCTCTCCGGTCTGAAGTGGGTCAGGTTCTGATCCGAAGCCTCTTTGTTGGGCCCGAGGAGCGGCGAAAAGACTCACGTGCGCAAACGTAAAAAGCCTCACTTTCGCCGCCGTCCTTTTCAGCCGCGTTCGCGTCCAGGTCACTTCACCTAATGGAGGGGAGGTCGGCCCGGAGGCGGCGCCGTCCTCCGCCGAGGACTTTCTTTGTTTGTCACGGTTCCGTCACTTTGTTTCCGCCCCGAGACTGGAGCGCACAAGTCAGCGGTGGTGTGTTGCCCTTTTCTCCGCCTCACGGACGAGCCATTAGAGAGAAGCTCTTTATGTTTGTGTCAGTGCGTCTGTCGCTCTGACCCTCGGTTCTGCTGCGACCCACTTCCACGCTCCTTTCTGAGACACTTCCGTGGTATTCAAGTGAATGTTTTGTTGCACACGGATCATCAGAACAAATGTGCAAACACTGATTTATCTGGAAAAAAAAATGGAAAAAATAGATATTGAATTTCAATTTTTTAATGTTAATAAATTGAAATACTATTTTTTAAAGCATTTATTTAATGTTTTTTTTAAAGATTGGATTCAATAATGTGTATATTTTAATGTTGAATTCGTTTTTATTGAATACTTTAATTCAATAATTTGTATATAGATAGTTTAATTTATTTTATTTTATTCAATAATTTGTATTTTAGATGTTGAATTAATTTTATTTAATTCAATAAGTGGTTTAATAAAGTGGAATTTGTTTTTGTATTTAATTTAATATTTTTTTATATTAAAGGTTTAATTTGTTTTTGTATTTAATTTAATAATTTGTATATTAAAAGTTGAATTTGTTTGTATTTAATTAAATAATTTGTTTAATAAAGTGGAATTAGTTTTTGTATTTAATTTAATAATTGGTTTATTAAAAGTTTAATTTGTTTGTATTTAATTTAATAATTGGTTTATTAAAGGTTGAATTTGTTTTATTTAAATAAATAATTGGTATCTTAAAGGTTGAATTTGTTTTATTTAAATTTAATAATTTGAATATTACATCTTACTTTTATTTTTATTTTATTTAATAATTTGTATTTTACAAGTTTAGTTTGTTTGTATTTAATTCAATAATATATCTATTAAAAATTTAATTTGTTCCATATAATTCAAATAATATTTCTAAATTAAATTCTTTTTCATTTTTAGCCTTTTAAATTCAATTTAAAAATGTTTGGTTTGCCAGCCAATCATATGTCGCGCAACGATCACGTGACTTCAGCAAATAGCTCTGTACTCTTGTCTCATAATACATACATTTTATATTGAATTTAAATGACCATGTATAAAAATATATTGAATTAAAGAAACTTATTTTTACATTTTTTGAATCAGAACATCAAACTGTATGTGTAAAACATTTATTTGAAGAAATAATGCTTCATAACGTAAATTTCAAACCTGATTATTCCGACGACACGGATCTACTTCCTCGTCCGATCACTCGCTCGTCGTTTCCTCCACATCTGTCACTTCAGCTTGAGTCACGGCGAGCCGTCGAGTGGGTGGACAGTTGAGATGCTGCCCACCAGGAGAGTGTCCCCGCGCAGCAGTGCATGCTGGGAGAGTGTGTGGGACTGATGTAGGTGGCGGCGACTTTCATTGTCTCCGTCGTCGCTGCCATCGACGCCGATCGCGAGCCAGAGAATCTGCTGGAACGCTCGCTCTGATTTCCTCCCACAAGTGTCTGACCTTTCCAGGGTGTCCCTCCTCCCCCGTCCCGCACCAGCTCCTCAGATTTACGTCTTTCTCCCCCCGCCCGTGGTTGACCTCCGTTGACCTCTGCTCTTCACGGGTCGTGTGGTTCTGAGCGGAGGCTAACCGCCGCTCGCCTCATCGCTTATCTGGAGTCGGATCCGGCTCCGGCGCCGATCCATCTCCCAGCTCGCCCGCTGACACGTTTGCCGCGGCTCATTTCAGGCGCCGTCGCCGAACACACCTGCCAGACGTCTCAAGGTCGGTGGATGGTTGCTCACCAACGCGTCACTGACCTTTGACCCCTGGTTCGTTATATTTTTTTAGATATATTTAAAAAGAAGGAAAATGTATTCACATTTTTTAATTGACTCTCATGATATTTCTAATAAAACGATTTATATTTTACGTTTCATGTCAAAGTGTTGAATCGCAGCAGCAGAGAAACGAAGCCGCCGCACACGCGTGTTCTCTGCGTCACGTGATCACGCCAGGAGGCGTCCGTGTTATTAGTTCCAGACCTGCTGATCCGAGTCGGTTGTTATCGCCGTGGAAACCCTGATGGTCGTGGAAGTGTAATTGCTTTAATGGTGGAGGGTTGGGGGGGTTGGGGGGGGCGCCGGCGAGGATTGATGGAGGGATTTGGTTTCACGCTGAACAAACCAAAGATGGAGGCGAGGTCGCAGCCAGAGGCCGGGCAAACAAATGTACCTGTCAGACGACGCTCAGGACCCGTGAACCCTCGCCAGCTCGCCCTGAGAACAGCCTTCAAGCCCTTTCCCTCGTCTGCAGGGGTTTTGACGAAATACTGAATCAATTTTTTTAATCTATTTTCATCTTTCTTGACTTCTTCAGCTTGGGTGTGCCCCGGGGCATCCTCCTTCCTGAAGATCTGCATCCTTCCCTTCACTCGTGAACCAGAGACCAGACGGATCCACAACGAACGAGAACCATGGCCTCCGATTTTGAGGAGCAGAAATCGGTGAGTACGTTAATCGCATTAAATAGAGGTGACTTGAAAATCTCCAGTCTGACTTTCAAAATAAAAGAAAACAAAATGAAGACGAGGAAAAGTGTAAGAAAAACACATAAAACAATAAAAATTAGTATTTATGGATTTATTTTCCCATCTTCTCTTTTATTTCCCTTTTAATGACAAACATCAAAAAGACCAAGATTTTAATTTGTCATACATTTGAAAATAAATATGTTTTTACGTGTATATTTAAATTTAAATAGAAATTAAAGTCAAATAAATGGGTAAAATCATCTGGCGCTCGCTGGAGTTTGTTTGTATGTTTGGAATCTTGCTGACCACGTTAATCCCACTCCTCTATTCTGCCGACGATCCTCCGAGATTCTTCTGACAAAACGCACATTTATCAAATTATTTTAATTAGATTCCACCCCGGGACTAAGAGAAGTGCTGCCCCCGGCACTTCTGCTCTCTCGCCCCACGACCCTCCCTCGCTTCCTCTCCTCCTCTCAGAGGTCGACGCTCGCGCTGAACCGCAGAAAATAACCAAATTACTGGAGTCCGTCTCCTCGCCGCAGAATCTGGGCGACTTTCAAAAACACTTTCAGCGTAATTACAAAGTACGGTCGACCCGACGGGGTCACCGCGTTTGTCCTGAGAAATCTGCTGCTTCGCTTCCGCATCTTCGGATTAAACATCAAATGAAATCTCCTAAACTTTATCGCCCGGGGCGTGAATGACTTGATGCTGAATAATATTTTGAATTTAGTTAAAATAGTGGAGGATAAATGTTTCTGTCAGACGCTACATTCACTTCGGGGTCATGACCCACTTCCAGAGGGTTGACCCCGGATAGATGAAGAAGACACACTCTGGCTGGGGAACCTCTCATCATTCCTCAGCGCCCCTTGCTCCCCTCTGACCTTCCCGAGGCCTCCTCGTCTCATTTCCATTCAAAAGGAGTACCGGATTAAGGTGTCACCGCTGCCCCGGACAGCCACGAGTGCTAAATCCTCGTCTGGCGCGGGAACAGACGTGAAGCCTCGCTAAGCTGCGGATCAGACCCGACAGCCCCCCTTTAATTGCTTTGTCCATCTTTCTTTCGCTCGCCCGCTTCCTAGAGAGGAGAGAGAGCAGGACGCGGTCGAACACTGATGAGACCAGAGGGCGAGGAGAAGGTTTGAATCAAACTTTATTGGTATTTGCTAAACAAAGCTTGATGATCTCGGTAGTTTGGTTCTGACCCGGAGAACTCTGGAGGTGGATTTGTTTCTTTATTATTCACTCAAATTAAAGTTGCTTCCGATCAAAATTAAATGTTTTCAAGTTGCTTCAATAAAAAAGTTGACGGAAAATATTACAATCAAACAAAAAAAAAAGGTTTCTATCAAAATTAAAGTGAGTTTAAACCATAAATAACATTTTCATCAGAGACAAAATTTATTTCAATAAAAATATTGAGTTGATTAAATCAAGAAATACATATTTTCAAAGAAAAAACTTTTCTTCAATAATTAAGGAAAAAGAAGAAAGATATAAATAAATAAAAAGTTGATTTATTCAAGAAAAAAAAGGGTTTCTATCAACATTAAAGTGGGTTTAAACTAGAAATAATATTTAAATCAGGAAAAAAATCAATTTCAATAAAAGATTAAATAGTTTCAATGAAAAATAAACAAAAAAAAAACAGTTGCTTAAATATTTATTTTTTTTTAAAGAAAGAAAGATATTACAATAAATGAAAAGTATATTCATTCAAGAAAATATGTTTCTATCAAAATTAAAGTGGGTTTAAACCAGAAATAATATTTAATATAAAAAATCAGGAACAGAAAAAACTGATTAAATAAAAAAATATATTTTCAATAAAAAGTTGCTGCAATAAAAAATGTGTTTATAAATTCTAATTAAAAATTTTAAACTGTTGTTTTTCTTGCAATAAAGCCGTTTTTTTTATTATTTAAACCCAAAAATTGTTTTTTTTTTATTGGAGGGAAAAACGTTTTGAACTAAAACAATTTTTACATGCAGTAAAAATGGATTGAATTTTTTATTTATTTTTATTAATTATATTGAATTATAAAAACACAAATCCATAGAAAACCTCACATTATTGGAATCTGAATCTCTCCTGGTTGATGAATCACTTCAATAAATTCATATTTTCTTCTTCTTTATATCTGGTTCCAAAGTTTAAGGAAGATTTTTTTTAGATAATTCTGAAAATGATCTGGAGTTTGAACATGTCAATCAAACTGTCATGTGACCGCTGCAGCTGAAGGCTGGTCTGGCTGCTGCAAAGATTAAAATTCAAATGAGATTCATTCAAAGTTTCATTTCTTCAGCATGAATTATTCACCCATCACAGTCGCGGGCTATCATTATCTATAAAAATGAGATTAAAAATGTACACCTCGCCCGAGGAGGAGCGACTTCTAGATTCGGCGTCTGCGCCCGCAGATTTATTGCAGCAACATGACTGCGGCGCCCGGCGAGCAGATGTCAGCGTCGCTTTAAATGCTCATCAGTCTGAGGCTCGTGATCCACGCGCCGCGAGACTCATTGATCGACAACACTCTGCAAACTGTGGAGAAATGAATCTGATATCATTGTTGCTCGTCCACACAAGTGGTCCTGGAGAGAGAGAGACGTCCAGGGAAGCAGACGAAGGTTGATCTGAAGACGTATGGAACTAGGTGACCAGGATTGAAGTGGATTGTTAATGAGAGAGGGTGGAATTTTCTAAGTAGGTAGGTTTGTAGAAGGGGGTCTCAGTAGGTTGGAAGGTGGGCAGACCAGGTGTAAGTAGATTACTACTCCATGAGTAAGTAAGTGAGTAAAAAATGGTTATTTGTAAAGATCTTTCTAGACCAGGGTCACAAAGCGCTTCAACAAACAAAAACAATACACAGTTAAAATATATACTTAGTTCAAGACACATAAGACAAAGACAAAAGAAAATCAGGGAAAAGCACATTAAGAAGGTCTTAAGATGTTTCTTGAAGGAGTCAGTAGATCATCAAACACAGAGATGGTTCCAAAGCTTAGGAGCAACAGTCTGGAAGGATTTCTCTCCTCTGGTCCTGAACCATCAGTAGATTCTGATCCAAAGACCTCAGAGCCCGAGCTGGGGTGTAAGTCTGGATCAGATCACTGATGGAAGGTCTGACCATGAATAGATCTACAAGTAAGAACCATCATTTAAAAATGATCCTGAAAGAAACTGGCAGCCAGTGAAGAGTAAGGATCGGAGAAATGTGAGTTCTTCTACTAGAGCGGCTCAGAATTCTCACTGCAGAGTTTAGTATCAACTGCAGGCGAAACCAGAATAAACTGTTGCAATAGTCTACAAACACATGGATTATAAGATCCAGATCATGCTGTGACATCATTTTCCTAAGTTTAAAGATTTTTCTCAGTTGAAAAAGAAGAAATAAGAAGGAATGATGATAGAAAGAAAGGTATGATGTGGATGAAAATAAGTATTTTGAGTTACCCTTGATTTATCTCCGGGTCAAGGCTACCAGAAGTCCCGAAAAAAAGTCCTGTTCACCTTGAACCCGAGACAACACAAAGGATACCACAAACGCATTTGTTTTCAGGCCTTCCGGTCACCTTGACGATGATAGTGTTAATAAGTAAGTGACAAGTATGGAAGTAGATTTCTATAGAGGTATCATAATGGGAAGGAGGTTTGGACGGTTGGACAAATTATTATCAGGAAGGTAGTGATAGTGAAGGAGGCGAACTACAGGAACGAAGAAGGGACATGGAAACCAACAGGTAGATAAGTCATGTATGATAAATAGCTCAATAGTTAAGGTACTAAGGTAGTGTTGTGGTAGAGAGGGAGGACATGATGTGGTACTATGAGGAAGGTAGTGTTGTGGTAGAGAGGGAGGACATAAGGTGGTACTATCAGGAAGGTAGTGTTGTGGTAGAGAAGGAGGACATGAGGTGGTACTATCAGGAAGGTAGTGTTGTGGTAGAGAAGGAGGACATGAGGTGGTACTATCAGGAAGGTAGTGTTGTGGTAGAGAGGGAGGACATAAGCTGGTACTATCAGGAAGGTAGTGTTGTGGTAGAGAGGGAGGACATATGGTGGTACTATCAGGAAGGTAGTGTTGTGGTAGAGAGGGAGGACATAAGGTGGTACTATCAGGAAGGTAGTGTTGTGGTAGAGAGGGAGGACATAAGGTGGTACTATCAGGAAGGTATTGTTGTGGTAGAGAGGGAGGACATAAGGTGGTTCTATCAGGAAGGTAGTGTTGTGGTAGAGAAGGGGGACATAAGGTGGTACTATCAGGAAGGTAGTGTTGTGGTAGAGAGGGAGGATATAAGGTGGTACTATCAGGAAGGTAGTGTTGTGGTAGGGAGGGAGGACATAAGGTGGTTCTATCAGGAAAGTAGTGTTGTGGTAGAGAGGGAGGATATAAGGTGGTACTATCAGGAAGGTAGTGTTGTGGTAGAGAGGGAGGACATAAGGTGGTTCTATCAGGAAGGTAGTGTTGTGGTAGAGAAGGAGGACATAAGGTGGTTCTATCAGGAAGGTAGTGTTGTGGTAGAGAAGGAGGACATAAGGTGGTACTATCAGGAAGGTAGTGTTGTGGTAGAGAAGGAGGACATAAGGTGGTACTATCAGGAAGGTAGTGTTGTGGTAGAGAAGGAGGACATAAGGTGGTACTATCAGGAAGGTAGTGTTGTGGTAGAGAAGGAGGACATAAGGTGGTATCTCAGGAAGGTAATGTTGTGGTAGAGAAGGAGGACATAAGGTGGTACTATCAGGAAGGTAGTGTTGTGGTAGAGAGGGAGGACATAAGGTGGTACTATCAGGAAGGTAGCGTTATGGTAGGGAGGGAGGACATAAGGTGGTACTATCAGGAAGGTAGTGTTGTGGTAGAGAAGGAGGACATAAGGTGGTACTATCAGGAAGGTAGTGTTGTGGTAGAGAGGGAGGACATAAGGTGGTACTATCAGGAAGGTAGTGTTGTGGTAGAGAAGGAGGACATAAGGTGGTACTATCAGGAAGGTAGTGTTGTGGTAGAGAAGGAGGACATAAGGTGGTACTATCAGGAAGGTAGTGTTGCGGTAGAGAAGGAGGACATAAGGTGGTCTCTCAGGAAGGTAGTGTTGTGGTAGAGAGGGAGGACATAAGGTGGTACTATCAGGAAGGTAGTGTTGTGGTAGAGAAGGAGGACATAAGGTGGTACTATCAGGAAGGTAGTGTTGTGGTAGAGAAGGAGGACATAAGGTGGTACTATCAGGAAGGTAGTGTTGTGGTAGAGAAGGAGGACATAAGGTGGTATCTCAGGAAGGTAATGTTGTGGTAGAGAAGGAGGACATAAGGTGGTACTATCAGGAAGGTAGTGTTGTGGTAGAGAGGGAGGACATAAGGTGGTACTATCAGGAAGGTAGTGTTGTGGTAGAGAAGGAGGACATAAGGTGGTACTATCAGGAAGGTAGTGTTGTGGTAGAGAAGGAGGACATAAGGTGGTACTATCAGGAAGGTAGTGTTGTGGTAGAGAAGGAGGACATAAGGTGGTATCTCAGGAAGGTAATGTTGTGGTAGAGAAGGAGAAGTGTTGTGGTAGAGAAGGAGGACATAAGGTGGTACTATCAGGAAGGTAGTGTTGTGGTAGAGAAGGAGGACATAAGGTGGTATCTCAGGAAGGTAATGTTGTGGTAGAGAAGGAGGACATAAGGTGGTACTATCAGGAAGGTATTGTTGTGGTAGAGAGGGAGGACATAAGGTGGTACTATCAGGAAGGTAGTGTTGTGGTAGAGAAGGAGGACATAAGGTGGTACTATCAGGAAGGTAGTGTTGTGGTAGAGAAGGAGGACATAAGGTGGTACTATCAAGAAGGTAGTGTTGTGGTAGAGAAGGAGGACATAAGGTGGTATCTCAGGAAGGTAATGTTGTGGTAGAGAAGGAGGACATAAGGTGGTACTATGAGGAAGGTAGTGTTGTGGTAGAGAGGGAGGACATAAGGTGGTACTATCAGGAAGGTAGCGTTATGGTAGGGAGGGAGGACATAAGGTGGTACTATCAGGAAGGTAGTGTTGTGGTAGAGAAGGAGGACATAAGGTGGTACTATCAGGAAGGTAGTGTTGTGGTAGAGAGGGAGGACATAAGGTGGTACTATCAGGAAGGTAGTGTTGTGGTAGAGAAGGAGGACATAAGGTGGTACTATCAGGAAGGTAGTGTTGTGGTAGAGAAGGAGGACATAAGGTGGTACTATCAGGAAGGTAGTGTTGTGGTAGAGAAGGAGGACATAAGGTGGTATCTCAGGAAAGTAGTGTTGTGGTAGAGAGGGAGGACATAAGGTGGTACTATCAGGAAGGTAGTGTTGTGGTAGAGAAGGAGGACATAAGGTGGTACTATCAGGAAGGTAGTGTTGTGGTAGAGAAGGAGGACATAAGGTGGTACTATCAGGAAGGTAGCGTTGTGGTAGGGAGGGAGGACATAAGGTGGTACTATCAGGAAGGTAGCATTGTGGTAGGGAGGGAGGACATAAGGTGGTACTATCAGGAAGGTAGCGTTGTGGTAGGGAGGGAGGACATAAGGTGGTACTATCAGGAAGGTAGCGTTGTGGTAGAGAAGGAGGACATAAGGTGGTACTATCAGGAAGGTAGTGTTGTCGTAGAGAGGGAGGACATAAGGTGGTACTATCAGGAAGGTAGTGTTGTGGTAGAGAGGGAGGACATAAGGTGGTACTATCAGGAAGGTAGTGTTGTCATAGAGAGGGAGGACCTAAGGTGGTACTATCAGGAAGGTAGTGTTGTGGTAGAGAAGGAGGACATAAGGTGGTACTATCAGGAAGGTAGTGTTGTGGTAGAGAAGGAGGACATAAGGTGGTACTATCAGGAAGGTAGTGTTGTGGTAGAGAAGTAGGACATAAGATGGTACTATCAGGAAGGTAGTGTTGTGGTAGAGAAGGAGGACATAAGATGGTACTATCAGGAAGGTAGTGTTGTGGTAGAGAGGGAGGACATAAGGTGGTACTATCAGGAAGGTAGTGTTGTGGTAGAGAAGGAGGACATAAGGTGGTACTATCAGGAAGGTAGTGTTGTGGTAGAGAAGGAGGACATAAGGTGGTACTATCAGGAAGGTAGTGTTGTGGTAGAGAAGGAGGACATAAGATGGTACTATCAGGAAGGTAGTGTTGTGGTAGAGAAGGAGGACATAAGGTGGTACTATCAGGAAGGTAGTGTTGTGGTAGAGAAGGAGGACATAAGGTGGTACTATCAGGAAGGTAGTGTTGTGGTAGAGAAGGAGGACATAAGATGGTACTATCAGGAAGGTAGGGTCAGGAAACCATGTTGACTACAAGTGGGTTTATAGGAAAGGAAGAAGTCAGGTTGGTATGAAGTAGGTTTTGGAAGGAAGGTACTCTCAAGAAGGTAGGTCCAGAGAACAAGGTACTACAGTTGACTACTTGGTAGGTAAGAAGACAGCTGGGTAGGAAACAGGGACGAAGGAAGACGGTTATTTTGTCGTTCACTCATCTACTGAAAGCGTTGAAAACCAAAGGAAACGAGGAGGTGAGCAGGTTGAAAAGGAAGTGAAGGATACAAGAGGACGAGATGTTAGGTAGGAAGGAACAATGAGGGGAGAGGAGGTAGAAAATGGAAGTATCCAGGAGGGAAGGTGGGATACAAATCCTTAGAGGAAGGAAGCAGGAGTAGAGGATCAGGAAGGTATGTTGGACAAGGAGGTACAAAGGTCTTCTCTCCACCCTCACAATGAAGTGGTGAATTCCTCCCCGTGAAGGAGGAGGAGGTCTCGTTAATATTCCGAACACAGAGCAGGATTTTTCCAGCGTCTCACTTCCGAATGGGAAGGGAATGAGAAATGTGCGGGAGATTAACTGTGTTAAACAATTTGGTTCTGCTTAATATGGACTCCTTTGATTCGGCCCCGGAGACGAGCGAGGACGAGGCTGATTGAGATGCTGGGAGGAGCTCCTCGCCCGCCTGCTCCTGGAACGCCGCGACGAGAGGTCGCTCCTGCCGGAGAGACTGTGGAGTCGTGTCTAATTAAAGCCCGATGTTTAATGGAGCGACGAGGCGAGCGAAAGCGCCGGAACAATAAACAACAATTTCCTCATTTTCCTCTTTCTGATTAAACCTGCGATTGAGACGAGACAGATTTATGGCGGCGAGCGATTAACACGTCCACGCTGGTGTAGATCACCTGAACTGTGACACCTGAACTGTGACACCTGAACTGTGACACCTGAACTGTGACACCTGAACTGTGACACCTGAACTGTGACACCTCACACTTCACCTCTTCACGTCACACACACCATTAACTCCCGTGTCGTCACTGCTCACCTCAGAATCAACCACTTAAAATATTGATTCACTTAAATATCGCAATGTTTTCTTGTCACGATACTGTATCAGTAAATAACATTTTAATCATAGTTATTTCATGGTTTATATTTCTATAAAGTGTGTTTAAAATTAAAATAATTAAACTTTTTATTTATAATTGATAATTTTTATGTTGCTGTTACACTTCTGGCCGCTAGAGGGTGAGCAGTCATTACGCACCCCCCCGTCTAAAGTCCAATAACTGAGGACGAGAGGATACAGTCGGCTGCAGATGCTAACGACATTTAAAAAACAACAACCTGTTTTATACGTAGATTTATTTATTTAATTATTAAATCCGTGATCAATGTTATTTTATAGTTTACATTTAAATCAACAATGTGTTAAATAAAATAATAAAACATTTTTTATTCACAAAATTAATGTGCAAATATATGTTGTTCATTTTTTGTGTAACAATTAAACTTCCGGCCACTAGATGGCAGTGATGTCTTCACACAGCTAAAGGAGCAATGATATCCCGCAAGATGACTGAGGACGAGAGGATACAGTCGACTTCAGCGGCTTTTCAAGCCGATGTTTTGACATTTTTTGGTTTCAAATGAAAGCGGTTACTTGTGTCACGTTTGTCACCTGATTCTTCTTCACGACCTCTGACCTCACTTCCTTGTTCTTATCAACCTTCAGGACCATATTTGAACCTTGTGTATCTCTGTCTCCTGACAGTATTAGCTCCTCACACGTGGTCGAATTGATTCGTGTGACACATTAAAATAAACCTCACACTGACAGAGCGTTTTTGGAGACCCCCCCGAACCCCCCACACACACACTGCCCTTGTTCCCTGGAGCCAAACCGCCACCGAACATATATCTGTGTTTACACGAGGTTGCTGGTTTGACGGTGAAGAGACGAGATGTTTGAGTGAAAAGGTTAATTACTGATGAGACGATTGTGTTTATCTGTGAGCGCTCAGGTGTGTGTGAAGAGATACGGGGGCCAGTGTGTGTGTGTGTGTGTGCGTGTGTGTGTGTGTGTGTGTGTGTGTGTGTGTGTGCAGAGCATCACAGAACACACCGGGGAGGTCGAGCCGCCGCCACTAAAACCCGCTCAAAGAGTTTTGCACGTTTCACACTGAACTGGACGCGTTCAAAGGCGTCGCTCCTGTGATGCCGATAATTCCTCCTCCCTGTGGAGGTCTTTGAAGGCATCGTGAGGGAACATGACAACTCTGACCTTTGAACCCTGAGAGAGACCGACACCACGAGTGTGACGGTCGTGTCACTACAAGCTTTTGAATCTTTATCTTTTCAGTAACTATTCAAGTTTTTTTAATTTAATCATTAAACTTTGAGTTTATTGTTATTATTTTCTCCGGCTTCAGTGAACCTGACGTTATAACTAGCATTATAACTAACATTATAACTAACCTTCTAACTAACATTATAACTAACATTCGAACTAACATTATAGCTAACATTATAACTAACATAACACACATTATAACCAACATTATAACTAACCTTCTAACTAACATTCTAACAAACATTCAAACTAACATTCGAACTAACATTATAACTAACATAACACACATTATAACACACATTATAACACACATTATAACTAACATTATAACTAACATTATAACTAACATTATAACTAACCTTCTAACTAACATTCGAACTAACATTCGAACTAACATTATAACTAACATTATAACTAACATTATAACTAACATTATAACTAACATTATAACTAACATAACACACATCATAACACACATTATAACTAACATTATAACTAACATTATATCTAACATTATAACTAACATAACACACATCATAACACACATTATAACTAACATTATAACTAATATTATAACTAACATTATATCTAACATTATAACTAACATTATAACTAATATTATAACTAACATTATATCTAACATTCTAACTAATATTATGACTAACCTTCTAACTAACATTCTAACAAACATTTGAACTAACATTATAACTAACATTATAACTAACCTTCTAACTAACATTCTAACAAACATTCGAACTAACATTATAACTAACATTATAACTAACATTATAACTAACATAACACACATTATAACTAACATTATAACTAACATTCTAACTAATATTCTAACTAACATTATAAATAACATTCTAACTAATATTATGACTAACCTTCTAACTAACATTCCAACTAATATTATAACTAACATTATATCTAACATTCTAACTAATATTATGACCAACCTTCTAATTAACATTCCAACTAATATTATAACTAACATTATATCTAACATTCTAACTAATATTATGACCAACCTTCTAATTAACATTCCAACTAATATTATAACTAACATTATATCAAACATTCTAACTAACCTTCTAACTAACATTATATCTAACCTTCTAACTAACATTATATCTAACATTATAACTAACATTATATCTAACATTATAACTAACAATCAGGATGTTTTATTATTTTAAGTTGAACATAAACAACAAATTGATTGACGATCAATTAAAATAATAATGATAACTGTGTGTAGCCATTAGCTCGACGATGCTAGCTCGTGTTGCTGTCTTGCACGCGCTCTAAGATGAGGAAAAACAGATTCTGACTGAGGCCACGCCCCCTTTCAGGCCGCCGCCCTGAGCTCGCTCGACTTCACGTTTGTCGTCAGAAAGTGTGTTACGATGTGTTACGATGTGTTACGATGTGTTACGATGTGTTACGATGTGTTACGATGTGTTACGATGTGTTACGATGTGTTGCTGTGAGATTCAACTCTGGGTTAATTTCCTCGGAGGTTCGGTCTCGGGAGACGAGCTGATGCTGCTGATGTGTTTGCTTATTGAGGTTTATCCGGCGCCCTTGCTCGGAGGCAAAGTCGGCGCCGAAAACCACAGACGGCGTCGACTTAAACGAGGACACGAGAACCTGTTGAGAACGACTCGTGTAGAGATCGTTTCTTCAGTTTGAACGTCCAGGACGACAGGACGTCCACAGACGGTCAAACAGTCTGGATCGATGCACTGGGGCAGAATCCCAATATGGCCGCCCTCCAGCTATTGACCCCACTTTAGTTAGACTCACTCATTATCGACGACTCTGACCCTGGAGAGCTGGGACCGTTGAACACATGGAACTTTTTGACAAAACAAGAGAAAACATGTTTATTGTTGTGTTATTGTTGCTGCCAGTGTGTGTGTGTTTGATAGTGTGAAGGAGGTCGTTGGCTAACGTGTGTGCGTTTGTTCGTGCGGGTGTGTCTTTGTGTGCATGTGGGCTTTGTGTATTTTTTTGCCGGGTGTGAGTATTTGTGTGTGTAAACATTTATCAACGTGTGTTGGATTATTTGTTTAGGTGTGTTTTATTTGCCTATTGTGTGTTTGTTTTGTGCCCGTGTGTGTTTGTTTTCAGGTAACTGGATTTGTGTGTGTGTGTGCGTGCGTGTGTGTGTGTGTGTGCGTGCGTGTGTTTGTGTGTCATTAACAGGACAGTTTTTCATCCCACGTTAGATTCTTGATCCAGGAGTGCAGCTGCAGTTTCACTGTTCCGCCTGTAGGTGCCAGTGTTCTCACAGGGAGCTGCTGCTCGCTTTGGTTTTTTATTAATAAACTCATGTTTTCTGTTGTTATGTAAAGATTTTAGATGATTCCATCCATGCACGCGCTTGATAAAAACGAATGCTGTGATGCAATGTTGACTTTAATAAAATAAAATAAAAAAGATTAAAAAACAAGATAGAACTTGACTTCTGAATTCTGTGTGTCTCGCCTCTCACCCTGTGTAGCTGGGATGCACCGCATGATGAATAAATGAATGGGAGGTGTGTAAATGTTTGATGGTGTGTATTTTGGGCGGTGAAACACCAGGATGTAAAGGGGGGGCTGGATCTGGACGTGTGTCGGTGGCGGAGACACGCGCGTGCGCGCGACCACTCTCTCTCTCTCTCTCTTGCACACTTTCACTGACACACACACTCTCACTCTCACTCACACACACACACACACACTCCCACTACTGTACGCTGATGGAGCCGCTGATCTGTGTCAGTCCGCCGGAGCTCCAGTGAAGAAGCGGCTCACAGCAGCGGACTCACCCCGGAGATGAAGCGCGGAGCTCGGACACTTTCCCCGCAGTCGCCCGCTGGACTTCCAACCGTCGGAATGTTACGTTTGCTCTGATCCTTCCTTTTTTTTTCTTCCCTCACCGGGATCCGTTCCACGAGCGAGAGATCCGAGATCTGGAACAAGTGGTTTTTCTTTTTGGTCGGGAGGTACCAGCGGACCTGGACCGGATCCTTCCCCCGCGGATGAACCGGTGGATCAGCTCCCGGGAGCCGCGGGACCTCAGGGACGTGGAGAGGTGAGTGATCAGGACCAGGATGTGGGTTCGAGTCCCGCCTGGTCGTGGAGCAGCACTGCGGAGACACTTGTCATATATCTGGGCTGCAGCACGTCTGAGGAAAGATGGAACATGACATGAGATCATGAGTCCGAGGATGAATTAAACATTGATCCACGAACTGAGTCTTCTGCGCAAAATCATGATTTCTATAAACATTTATTCACGTTTGACGAGTTTCTTCTCAGGTGATGCGTTCACGGACGCAATTAAACTAGCGCGTGTTAATTGAACTCTAAATTGATTTTCTTCATTTTCTTCTTCAAATTATTATTATTATTATTTTTTAATAATTTGTACATTTTTAATGAATATTTAAGTCTTTGGAACATCAAATCCCGACTTCAATATTGGACATTGTAATACATTTTGACAAAATTACACGTTCAAAGACCATTTTAATACTTACACGCAATTTATTATGATTAATAATTAGATCTTAATTTTTATTAATGATCTTACTTTGGATCTTTTAACGTAGATAGATTTTTTTGTTGTTGTTGTAATAATATAATATTATAATATATTTGATATTTCATCAACTTTGTCAAGTTTCACCTTGGACGTTAATTTAAATTGATGCGTTCAGGGACGCAATTAAAAGATGTGAAATCTCCTTTTCTAATACCGGATGATCTTGGACATTTATGATGCATTGAAGGACACATGAATCTTTCATCGTTCACGTACATACTAAAGATTTTCTGTCAGATCTTTGACAGCAATGGTGCGTTCAGTGACTGTTATTATTTTAATTATCCTGCAGAAATTAAAAGTTTAAACGATGCGTTCAGGGACACATTTTGAACATTCTGCTGTTCGTGTAAGTGCGATGATTAAATCATAAAGTTCACAAATGTTGGATAATTTTGATGCTTTGGGGTGTAAATGATGCATTCGAGGACATGTCATCACATGTTGACATCAATTATTCACTCAGAAGAGACTCTAACATGAGTTCCTTCCACAGGATTTCTAGATTTCTATCTTCTCTTAATCCCATAATAGCAAATTAAATCTGCTCAAGTTACCGTTTATAACTGCGGAAGTAGGATCTGAGCGGAAGGAAGTCTGGTCGTCACCTCATCAGAGACGTTTCCAAAATTGTTTTTTTAATAGATTTTATTTAGCACTAACTTTCTTGGATGCGTTCAGGACCATAATTAAAGCAGCATTTTTGGATCCCGTTAAGGCAATTTAGATGATGGACTATTTGGGGTGTAAATGATGCGTTTAAGGACGCTAATAATCTCCACCGCTCAGGGGCTTAAATTAGTGTTGCATTCAAGGACATTCAAAGCTGCCACTTTCAAATGTGTCTCTTCTGAGGATGATGCAATCGTAGACATGCGGTTCGTTGACTCTTGAAGGCAACAGATTATTGATCGATAATCAGGATTTGATCATTTTTAAACAAACCGTTCAATACGATACCTTCAGGAACCCTGTGTAGAAACCGTTTTTTTCAGAATCCTGTGACCTTTGTGTGTGGTAGGAGTAGCAAATGGATTGGACAAACACGATGCCTTCAGGGATCTTCTGTACAATACGAAGCATTCAATGACACGTTTTACTGCCAAGAAACATCGGCTTGGGTCGACATAAAGGTTGGATGATGCATTCAAGGACCCGATTGTTTTGTGGTATTCAAATATATCGAATCATTAAAACCCATCACGACTCGCACCACGTTCTCACAAGGAGTTGTGCGGCTGTGTGGTGCGTTCACTATCCTCTTCGATTAATGCCTTCAAGGTTACTGAAGGTTGCTATGAAACTTTTCAATTATTTATTTTGGATGATGCCTTCAGGGACCATTCTTTCTTGCCTTTTAGGCTTTTAAAATGAAAGTCAATATGTTTCTGTGCGAAGTTAAAACGATGCCTTCACAGTCCTATCTGTGAAGATTTTAATGATTAGATGTTGCATTCAGGAACTCTGTCTGTCTTGATGTATTATAGAGTTTCTTTCAGTCTTTTATCTTGAACAGTAAATCTCAAAAATGTTTCTTCAAATGTTGTGTTCACTGACCTTTTCTGGCCTGAATAGAAAAATAGATTTTGTTGGCTTAACATAAAAAATGTTCAAATCAATGTTACCAAAGGATGCCTTCAGGGACACATAAAAATGTTTTTACGAATCAGCTCAAGTGTGATATTCTTTTTGGTGTGCAGCTTTAATGGTGCGTTCAGGGACCATTTCTAATCCATTTAACATGCTTAAATCACGGTGTTCTCTTGATATAAACCTAAAAATGATTTCCATCTTTATTTTTTTTATATTTAAATGATGCCTTCGGGGTCTCACCACCATTTCCTCTCAATCCGGGTTGATTTGTTTTATATCTGAAGTCTTAGTGATGCATTTAAGAACCGCTGTGGTTGTTTGAACATCTTTTAAAATGAATAAAAGTAGATTTAATTAAATACTTTTGTTTAAAAATGTCGTGATAATGGAATCTTCACGTAAGAAATACCTGGTCATCTTGAAAGATGCCTTCAGGGCCCCGTCATATATTTACCCCGTTACGCACCACCGTCAAGCAAAGAAAACAGTTTGAGGGTCCCTGAAGGCATCTTTACTGAAAAGCTTCAACGTTAAAGTAACAAACGATGCGTTTATGGACTGATTTGTACTAAAATGAAAGAACAGTTTCAAACGGGAGTCAGAGAGCTCGGGCTCGCCGTCTAATCTTTCCTACTGCAGTAAACGCAGCACTTGGCGTCCGTCTGTTCTCCAGATTGAACTCCGGCTCACTCCGGTCCAGCAGATGCAGCCACAAATCTTCCTGCTCTGTGTCGACTCGACGCACAACAGACGCCTCCGGAATAAATGTTGTCTTGAGCGGCGACGCTGGCATTAGCATGAGAATGAGCTGCATCTGCTCCGGGAGTCGAGAGAAAGAACCGGTTCTGGTCGTCCGTCAGAGACTCGGAGTAGAGCCGGACTTCCATGAGTCACTCAATGAGTCGTGACTCCTTTCACCGGTTCGCTCAGATGAGTCAGAAACTAACAAACTAAAGAGTGTCCGGGACTAGAGTGACCACACCAAGACTTGTTGATAGTTGGCATGGCAACCGCTGGCAGCGTTGATTGACAGCTCTGCTCCAGAGAGTCCCAAGACGATGAGTTAATTATCAGAAGTGTCCGCTGCAAAGGATTGTGATCACCAGCCACCGCGTGTGTGTGTGTGTGTGTGTGTGTGTATGTGTGTGTGTGTGTGTGCACCCCCCCCCCCCCCCCCCTAGGAGGCTGCAGGACTCACCGCAGTTTAGCTTGAGAGATTTTGACAAGTCGCTGCGCACAGAAGCAGAATCCTTGACCTATTTCTTAATAAGTGAATACTGCGAATACACACACTCACACACACACACACACACCTCTCGTCCCACATACCCTCTATGTTACACACACACTCATGCAAACACAACTGTGAGTGACTCACACTCTCTCCGATCGCTCTGCTTTACTTATCAGCTGGAGTGTACAAACACAGAGTGAGTGTTTGTTTTAATGTAACCCCCCCCCCTCACCCTCCTCACCCTCCTCACCCTCCCCACCCTCCTCACCCTCCTCACCCTCCTCACCCCTGCCTCCCCCTCCCCGGCTCCCGCTCTCTGAACTCCTCAACCGTCCAGCTGTCGCAACACAGATTTGGATCCGAGTGACCCGAGCTCGCTCCGACCACTTTCACTGCGAGAGTTCTGTGCTGCAGTCCTGGAGCCATCCTGTAGGGGGCGCAGCACCTGAACACACCTGTTGAAGTACAAACAAACAGTGCATGGACACAGGTGTTTGATGCTCATCAGTTCTACTAGTCCGGGGAAATACAAACAATCACAACAATCTTTAAATAATGAGAGTGAATATTTCTACTAAAGAAGAGCGAATGTGAAAGTTAAACCTTGACAACTGTAAGAGCGACTCTCTCTGAGCCGTGTCTGATCTTTTGGAGAATCAACACGAAAGTACATCTTGTGTATATATATTTATTTTAATTCAATATAATCAAAGTGATCGCGATGTTGTCTCGCTGCTGCACCAGAGTCAGTTTGTAAAGGTGTGACTCATGGGTTAATGGCTAGAAAGCGAGTCAGTGTAGCTCAGGTTCAACTCGATGAAAAAGAGATTAAAAAGACAATAAGATAAAAAAGAAGAAGAAGAAACTGGTGAACAAATGAATTAATGTTGAATTCATGTATTTAACGAGTCTTTCGCTCGCGGGCCAGAGACCAGCGGGACTCTGAGGCTCACTCTGGCAGAGGAGATCAGCTGGCTCCTAAATCTGCCAGTGTGTGTGCGAGTGTGTGTGTGTGTGTGTGTGTGTGTGTGTGTGTGTGTGTGTGTGTGTGTGTGTGTGTGTGTGTCTATTGACGGCGCCCAGTTTAGCTCGGACCTCGCTCTGCTCCAGAGAAGCCGCCAGCTTTGCTAAAACAAAAGCTCGGTCGGTCCAGCAGATGGAGACGGACAGAAAATGAAAGTGGGGAGAATAAAGGAATTCAGACCAATGTGGTGACCCACTACCCCCCCCCCCCCCCCCCCCCCCCCCCTCTGACACACACACACACACACACACACACACACACACACACACACACACACACACACACACTCACAAACACACTCCCCCCCACCCTCCCCTCAGGGAAAACCCTGACGATGAAACACAGATTTTGCAGCTGAGCTCTTCGTTACTATGTAAACAGATCTGAGCTGATGTCACAATACATCCCATAATGCACATGCAGATCATTGACTGAAAAGAGAGAAAAGGATGATTTTTATCATCATCGTGTTCTGAATTGAGATTAAAACGAACATATTTTAATTTGAATTATTACTATTTTAATCGATATTATTTCTTCATAATAAAATCATAACATAATTTAAGCAAAACTATGTTATATTTAATAATAACATTAAAATAGATGAACAAACCTTACATGTATCAATAGTACTTGTGCTGCACAATTGTAAGAATGAAATGAAAAAATTAAAAAAAGAAGATTTAAATAGTAAACGAAGGTGAGGTTTGGCCAGAGGTGCATGCTGGGAGTCTGGGCTGCTGCTCACTTCCTGTCACGTCTGAACACGAGTCAGTGTTTCAGTCGAGCCGTCGATAATCAATTAACGTCCGTCACACGAACTTGACGACAAGTGAGCAACAAAGACAAGCTGTGGGGGGGGGGGGGGGGGGGGGGGGTGAGGGGGTGGTACTGATGGGGGGTACTGAGGGGGGGCTTCTGTTTATCAGCCAAGGGGCAGCTGTCGAGAGCAGATGACGGCGTGTGTGTTTGTTTGCCTCACACATGTGTCGTAGCCCGAGTCGAAAAAAAAAAGCCCCCCCACCACCCATATCGCTGTTGCCATGGTTACGACAGAGGATGTTGCCGTGGCTCTCCTCCTCAGGAGGCGCCGACCGGGGACACGTCACTAGACAAATCTACAGAGGTGATGTTCGCGACCTCTCGGTGACCCCTGAGTCCAACGGCCGTGACTCGGTTCCTGTTGCTGCAGAAGTTCAACGTTTGTTTCTGCTCACGGGAAGTTTTTATTTCCGACTTCACGCTATCATGGAGGAAACATGACGACCCGCCTCGACCCCGGCTGGCTGGGCAGACCTGTACCACACACACACACACACACACACACACACACACACACACACACACACACACACACACACACACACACACACACACACACACACACACGCGTCGATACACTGGCAGATCAGGACTAGACTTGACTATAACAAGGACTTAGATTTGTTTATTTAAATTTCAATCCAAAGACTAATTAGCTTATAATAATCAATCAAAAAGTAAAAAAAAATATTAAATATAGTTCCTTTTACAATAATAAAAAAAACGTTTCACTTTTTTTAAATGAAAAGAATGTTTTTATTGATCAGGAAGAGACAGAAAACAAACACATGCAGACAAAAGTTCCTCCGACACTCAGTGGATCCATAGTGTTGTCTGTGTGTGACGCAACATTTCATTGTGTTTCTGTTTCCAACCGTCGGCCTCTGAGGTACCAGGACGGGGTCATTCACCGCAGAGTGAGTTTCTCTGTGACGACCTGAGGGTCAAGATTAGTTCTGCAGCAGAGGTCAAGGGTCGTAGTCCAGTCTTGTTTGATACAAACCTGCGTCTGAACCTGGATCTGAACGACTTCTTCTGCTGACATGACGAGGAGGAAATGTGTTTTATTGTTGTAACGTCAGCAGACTTGCTGTTTGTTTTACCTGTGTGTGTATAAGAACCTGGAGATACTGTATGAATCACGAAGCAGGGGCAACTACATAATATATTGTAATAAGTATATATGTGTAGTATTGTCCAGTACTTGACTCTGGTGTTGTGATAGTGTAGTAACAAGTATATGTGTAGTATTGTCAGGTACTTGACTCTGGTGTTGTGATAGTGTAGTAACAAGTATATATGTGTAGTATTGTCCAGTACTTGACTCTGGTGTTGTGATAGTGTAGTAACAAGTATATATGTGTAGTATTGTCCAGTACTTGACTCTGGTGTTGTGATAGTGTAGTAACAAGTATATATGTGTAGTATTGTCCAGTACTTGACTCTGGTGTTGTGATGGTGTAGTAACAAGTCTATATGTGTAGTATTGTCCAGTACTTGACTCTGGTGTTGTGATGGTGTAGTAACAAGTCTATATGTGTAGTATTGTCCAGTACTTGACTCTGGTGTTGTTATGGTGTAGTAACAAGTCTATATGTGTAGTATTGTCCAGTACTTGACTCTGGTGTTGTGATAGTGTAGTAACAAGTCTATATGTGTAGTATTGTCCAGTACTTGACTTTGGTTTTGTGATAGTGTAGTAACAAGTCTATATGTGTAGTATTGTCCAGTACTTGACTCTGGTGTTGTTATGGTGTAGTAACAAGTATATATGTGTAGTATTGTCCAGTACTTGACTCTGGTGTTGTAGTATTTACAGACCACATGACTCTCGACGAAGTCGTAACTGCTTTCATTTGTTTTCAAACCAAAATTTGAAAGCTTTGAAAGCGGCTGGAATCACTGTATCCTCTCGTCCTCAGTCATCACTGCATCCTCTCGTCCTCAGTCATTACTGTATTCTCTCGTCCTGAGTTATCACTGTATCCTCTCGTCCTCAGTCATCGCCGGTATCTTGCAATATTTAATGGTTTCTTTTCGGATTCGATGGACGTGATGACTGCTGCCATCTAGAGACTAGGTTTAATTGCAGATTTTTAAACACAAAAATGAACAAACACTGAATATTTGCATGTTAATAAAAAATACATAAATAAATAAATCTAAATACTTTATTTTATACACACTTTATTGAAATATAAACCATAAAACAACTATAATAAAAATGTATTTGTCTTCAACGTTGTCTCTTTCACCTGTTTTAGCAGGATTTGGAGTTTTTAAATAACAAGTTTTCATGTTTATTTTTTATGTATTGTCAGGTGTTAGCGTTGTTCAGCTAATGAAGACGATTCCAACAGCATTAAAAATATAATGGTTTATAAGACTAAACCGACTTCTGAGTAAAAAAGCGAGAACATGAACTTAAAAAATGAATATCAATATCATCATAGCAAAAACGACAACATGTTAGCTTGTTGTTTTGTCAACAATTTCTTTGTCAATAAAGTTTAAAACTGAGACATTATTGTAGTTCATCGTGCAAACACATCTGATGCTACATATAATAATAGAATTAGTCGAGATATGGTCATAATTCTAGCTTCTAACTTCACGAAACAAGAAGTTCAAACGCGTAGCATGACGTGATGCTAACACGCTAACGTTCATCGCGTGTGTTGTTAACCCTGGTGTGTAAATGTCGACATGTTTCAAAGCTAAAGCGCGACGTTGAGAAGAAAAACAAAATCTTTCCTTCGTCAGAACCTTCAGAAATAACTTTTCTCGATGCGACCGTCGACCGAGGATGACTCGGTGACGCAGCGGGAGGGTTTGATCTCCACTCGTGAGATGATTAAAATTAGCATCTGTTTTATTGTGGAGGACTGGGACGCCATCCCAGAACCAGAGCCGGAGCACAATGGAGGAGGCGGCGGCGGGGGAGGCGGTGGAGCAGGAAACAGAGAAGCATAAAAGTTGAATAAATCAGGGGTCAGCGCCGGAATCCGGGCTGGCAGAGTCCGAACTTTCCTCTCGACCACACAGACGGAGAGAAGCTCTGGCAGCCGCGAGGAAGCGAGCGCGACCACGAGTGGAGTCAGCAGCAGCCGCGGGCGGTCGGACGCTTCCTCGCCGTCGCCACATTCTGCAGCCGGGGGCGGAGGAAGCAGCGAGGAGTCGTCGACTCAGCGTTTCGCTCGTAAACAGCTGGAGAACTGCAACACAACTTCAGTGGGATGAAGACAAACGAGCGCACGGACGCACAACAAAGACAGTAAACGTGTAAAGCAGATGCACAACACAAGCGTCACATCAGGTTTAATACACACAAATATGGCCGGACACATGCTTGACAAACACACACTCAAGTTAACACACGTACACAACAATGTGACACATCTCAACACACATGTGAAGCCACACACCTGGTTCAATCTACACAACACATTGATATCAACAGACATTCCACCACACATCTACACACTTAATCACCTGCTCTGACACACACCTAAGTCAGGCACACAATTCTACCTCTGCTCCTAACACACGCTCTAAAACAAACTCGGACACACACTCACACACTCTGATACACACTCACAGACACATTATGAAACTAATTGTGACACACACTTAGACACACACTCTGTTATACAGTCTGTCTTACACTTTGCAACACAGACAGACACACACTAACACACACACTCGGACCCACACTCCGACACATATTCGGACACACACACTCAGACACACACTCTGTCCTACACTCGGACACACACTCTGACACACACTTGGACACACTTGGACACACACTCTGACACACATTCGGACACACACTTGGACACACATTCGGACACACACTTGGACACACACTCTGACACACATTCGGACACACACTTGGACACACATTCTGACACACACTTGGACACACACTCTGACACACATTCGGACACACATTTAGAGACACACTCTGACACACACTTGGACACACACTCTGACACACATTCGGACACACACTCTGACACACATTCGGACACACATTCGGACACACACACTCAGACACACACTCTGACCCACACTCTGACACACACTTGAACACACACTGTGACACACACACTCTGACAAACACACTCTGACACACATTTAGACACACACTCTGACACACACTGGTGTTCAATTTCAAGCATCCATACGTGATCATGTGACTTATGGCAGCCAATGATCACTGGAGCTGCTTCTGGTTCTTCTTGAGGTTTGGGTCGATCGTCGTCTCACGCTCTCGTGAAGTTCTGCTGGTTCTGACTCTTCACTCTCAGCCCCGCCCCCCCGCTCTGATCCAGAAGTCCGTCCCGTGTGACCCGGACTGGTGGCACCGACACACACGTCATTGATTTGGTGGAGGGGGCGGGGCTTGTATGCTGGAGTGTGTTTTGACTCGGAACCGGATCCAAATGGGATCAGGATTACATTCATTGACAGGATCATCACCTCCTCCTCTCCCTCCTCCTCTCCCTCCTCCTCTCCCTCCCTCCCTCCCTCCTCCCCCTCCTCCCCCCTTCTCCCCCTCTCTCCTCACTTACATAACAGGATAAGCTCAGAATTATATGCCCGCACAGGGGGGTCGGCCCACGTGGGTCCAGTCGGGAGAACAGAAACCTGGATCTGCCGAGTCAAGACCTCAGAGTCACATGACCTCGAGTGACATGGAAGTCACTGCCCTTCTTCTAACTGGGCTGCTGCCCCCTCGACCCACGTCTGGACGGATGTTCGGGGATGGGTCAAAGTTAGCAATTTGATCGTGCGTTTGTGTCTTGGCACACACACACACGCACACACACACACACACACACACACACACACACACACACACACACGCACACACACACACACTGTTTGTGTTGCTCGTCCCGGGGAGGATTCCCCGCCGCCGAGGGATTTTACAATTCAGATTTATGGAAATGCAGGCTGACAGACAGCGATGATGAGGTGAACACGCAGCTTCTGGTTGCTGCGAGAGAGAAAAGGGGGAGTGACGGGGGAGACGGGGGGGTGGGTGAGGCGGGGGGGGGGGGGGGTCACGCCGCAGGATTCAACCTCCAATTTAATGTGAACACTATCAGAGGGAACGAGGGCGGAGGATGAAACGCCGCCATGATTTGTGTCTATATGTGTTTTTGATTGTGAGCGGCGGGCCGAGGGCGGGGGAGGAGGGGGGAGGAGGGGGGAGGAGGGGGGAGGGGGGGGGAGGGAGGGAGGAGGGAGGGAGGGAGGAGGGAGGGAGGGGGAGACGTGGTAAAGAGTCCCTCGTGGTGCCAGTCAGAGGTGTGAGTGTGTGAGTGTGTGTGTGGAGCAGGAACAGATGTTTAAGTGATGGAACACGCACACGTATGAAGCATGACGTGGACGTGATGAACCTTCAGTCGCTCGTGTTCAGAACCAGCAGAACCAGGAGTTAGAAGAACTCTAAGTCTTTGATGGTGGTTCTGAGGAGGACCTGAGTCTTTCATGCCCGATGAAGGTTTTTGTCTTAACCAACCATTTCTTTCTGAGGAACTAAGGGTTGGGATTATTTTCAGATTAATCCGAGTCACATGTTTGTTCTTATGGCCGACGATGCCCTTATCTTCGTCCTTCTTGTCAAAGACTACATCCTCAAGAACCTTCAAATTCCTCCATAATGCTCGTCTATACTGTCCTTCTTGTTAAGGAGCCTCGGCACGAAAAAAGCCCCGGACGAGTCTATATTTTAAGCTAACAGAAGCTAAAAAGCTAACGTGCTACACAGACAGGAAACAATCCGGGACATAGATTTCTGCCTGTAACTCCGAAAATGAACGGATTACTCTGACAATAATCCAGACCTTTAGTCGCCACGGTGAACTATCACTTTAAATATGTATCATGGCTGCACGATATTGGAAATATGTGCGATTTTCGACATTGGTGTCTTGAATTGCGATATCGATATTAATGCGATATTTTTTTTCTTCACCTGGAAATGTAGCCGCGTGCACGCGCCAGTACTGCAGTGGAGGTCCGGGGGTTTGGATGACGAAAATGATGCGATGTTTCCCTTTCGTTTATTTCCACTCTTCGGGATCTACATGATCGGAGAAAATTATCACTTATAGCGCTCAGTTTCGCGAGACGCGTCGCCATAGCAACCGAGACAGTCCTATAGAAACGTGAACAACAACGAGACATAGAAGTACAAATTGACAACTTTACAGAACGTGACACTGATTGGTCGAAGTGCGGATTTAAGAAACGCTCGATTTGACTGATTGATAGATCAATTTAAAATGATAAAAATTCGCACATTTTCGATATGCATATCTCAAATATCGATATTTTTCCGATATATCGTGCAGCCCTAACACGTTTTCAAGAGGGTCGAACTCAATCAAACAAGGGTCTCAAATCTTTAACCATTCTTGGTCAAAACTGTCTTTAAAAGAAAGTTTCAAACTAATATCAACCTAAGTTTGACTGTTATTGTAAGTCTCTTATAATTCTTTACATCCATAATCCATGTCCTTATCTTATCTTAAACCCTGGCATCTTGATCAGCTTCAAGAAAACACAAAGAATTCTCTTCTCTGTTTCTGTTGATTTCCAAAAAAACATCTTGTTGTCGAAGGTTTTTCCAGCTTGTCGTCTCTATTTGGTGCACGTCAGGCGCGGTGTCACTTCGGCGTCACGCGGCACCATCATCATTAGAGGAATCGCACATTAATCCGCGGCGTGTAATCTGCTCCTTTTCCTTCCTCCAGTCGTGACAACAACGGCTGTAAAGCGATTTCAGCCGCCGCACGATCCACGTGAATGCAAATGCAGGAGCTCAAGAGACATTTGGCGGCGACGTACAAGGGGCTTAGAAATCGGGGACACAAAGGGAGACGGTTTGTTTTTTGGGGGTGACGGAGACTCGGACCAGATAAAAAAAAGTCCCCCCCGAGGGAACACATGTTTGTATTTAAAAACTGTTTAAACTATGTTTGGGCCAGAACCAGAACCTGTTCCATGAGGTCAGATAACACACGTCTTATGTCACAATTGGAATTGTTTGAACCTTTTGGCAATTTGCAAACATCGGCCAAAATATTATGATCCCCTGCCAATTAGTGTACCCCGACTTTTTAGCTGTGAATCCACCGAATCCAGGCTTGTGATCTTCAGCAGTGGCCCCCAACCTTTTTTGCACCGCAGACCTTCAGATAAACATGTTTTTCACTTGTTTACATCTTTATTTTCTTTAGTAAACTTGACTTAAATTGATGTCGGAGGAAAGTCATTTGATGGGAATGTTTAGGAGAAGATTAAGATCGATAAAAAACAACCCAATATCATAGAAATTACTTTAAACAATAGTAATAGTAATACTAAGTGGAGTCAGTAGATCATCAAACACTGAAGGAAGATCGTTCTAAAGCTTAGGAGCAACAGTCTGGAAGGATTTCTCTCCTCTGGTCCTGAATCGTGTGCAAGGAACCATCAGTAGATTCTGATCCACAGACCTCAGAGCCCGAGCTGGGGTGTAAGGCTGGATCAGATCAGTGATGTAAGGAGGAGCCTGACCATGAATAGATCTGAAAGTAAGAACCAGAATTTTAAAGTTGATCCCGAAAGAAACTGGAAGCCAGTGAAGAGATTTAAGGATCGGAGAAATGTGAGTTCTTCTACTAGAGCGGCTCAGAATCCACAGATCCTTCTTGTTAAGACATGAAAACAAACTGTTGCAATAATCCAGGCGAGAAGTCTCCCATTATGTGGTTATTGACGCAGACTATCCACGTTGCTAAACGTCTTTGCCTTTAAAATAAATATAGTAAGAATACTTTCCAAAACGGTTGTTGTAAACCGAGGAATACCTGGTCGTAATGCTATGTCTGGCCCACCGACCCAAAGTAAAACCCACCGCGGGTCCCCTTGTACAGTCTCTGGTCTTTGAGCTCCAGTAGGTAACAAGTGTGATCCGTCATCCGGCTGCATTTATATGTTAATGTCCTTCCCGCTGAATCCCCGTAAACAAAAGGAGCTTTGAGGCTCAGATCCTGAGAGGTGATCCGTGTCTCTTCCTCCACCGAATCATTCCGACAAGTGTCGCTCGAGTGGCGGTCATTTAATCAACGCAGACAAAGACTTCAATCCCGCCCGCTTCCAAAAAGCCACATGAATAGCCCAGGCTTCGATTTTCCTCGGCGTTCCGAGTCCTCGCCGCTGCTGATGCCGACGTTTCTGGGAACTCCGGGGAGGCAGATGAAACGGGGAAGATGGATGAGAGTAAATGTTATACACACATACCATTAGGAGGTTGTGGGGGTGGATCCCCAGCACTAAAGGGTAAAGAGGCTTCAGGCTGGAGCTAGAAAAGCTGGCTCAGCAGGAGGCTGATTATTAGTCCGGAGGGAACGACGCCGAACATCCAGCGCGCAACCAACAAAGAGCTGCTCGGCGTGAGGGGTGGGGTCCACGGACCGCTTTTTAAGAAGTGTGTGGCACTTTTATGAGCTCGCTAATAAAGATCTCCTGGGACCCCTCCCACACCTCACGCCGGCCTGAGCGGGGCCTGTGTTTTGGGATCAATACGCATGTCTTTATTTAGGGTGCTGAGCGTGGGAGGACCCGAGAAGGCCATTACCAGGTTCTGTGAGGGCGGCTTTGAGAAAGGTAGATGAATGGGTGCTGTAAATCAAACCTGCCTGAGGGGGGGGTTCGAAATGGGACGCGGTGTTCCCAACGTATCAACGGTAATCCAAACGTTTCTTTGGGAACAAATAAATCTGGACTGGCTTTGTTGTTTGTTGCAGCTTTAGGACGAGAGAAGAGAGCTTTTAAAGATGTACGCTTGTGTAGTTGAGCTCGGATGAAAAACAGCAAATCTTCAAACTGTGTTTACTATGACTTCGTTCTTTAACTGCTATAGCAGCCATATTGCTTAAGGTTGAACTAACCCATACAAAGATGGCCTCTTACATGATGAGCTATTCAACTAGATTTCAGAAGCATGTCCATCCTGTGGGTCGATCAACTGACTACTACTTCCTGTTGAATATCTGGAAAACTGGTTAAAGAAAACCGAGTTATATGCTTTTTGAAAACACATGTATTATTAATGGGAAAAAACGGCCACGAGCAAGTAAATCCCTCATCATGACCATGTTTTCAACTTATTACTTTATAAAGTTGCTCTGAAATATGGGCAAACAAGAGGTTACGAGAGTCCACTATGACCTAATAATGGCTTTACCCCTCCTCCAGCCAGCTGTAATCACACCCTGCTTTGTTTATACAACGAGTCCCTTGGAGGTGGAGACTTTCGGGATTGATTGGAGTGGGTAGTGGGAAGAGTGGGTGTGGTCAACAAGATTTGATCTCCAGAAAAACAAAAAGTGTTTTCAGTGGGGGAGCTTAAGATCATTTTCTATTCTATTTCAATGAAAATAAAGTTTTGTACAAACACACACTGAGGATACAATAGAGTCACACATCACAACAACACACACACACACACACATACGTATGATACAATAGAGTCACACATCACAACAACACACACACACACACACACTTATGATACAATAGAGTCACACATCACAACAACACACACACACACACTGATGATACAATAGAGTCACACATAACAACAACACACACACTGATGACACAATAGAGTCACACATCACAACAACACACACACTGATGACACAATAGAGTCACACATCACAACAACACACACTGATGATACAATAGAGTCACACATCACAACAACACACACACACACACTGATGATACAATAGAGTCACACATCACAACAACACACACACACACACTGATGGTACAATAGAGTCACACATCACAACAACACACACACACACACTGATGGTACAATAGAGTCACACATCACAACACACACACACTGATGATACAATAGAGTCACACATCACAACAACACACACACACTGATGATACAATAGAGTCACACATCACAACACACACACACTGATGATACAATAGAGTCTAACATAATAACACCCACACTAATCTACACATTAGTTGAAGAATAAATATTTTAGCTTGTTTATAAAAGTATTTGTCAGCTGATATCATTGTTAATATTCATATCAGTTGTCCAGAGCTGACCCTCTTGTACCGAGACCTCCACCTCCCGACCCCATCGCTGTGTTTGTCGTTAATTTCACTGCTGTATTGTTGCCGTCCTTCACCCGGTCGTCGCTGAAGCGAATGCAAATGTTGAACGAATCACGCCTGCTCGTCCACGGCGCGACCCCCGCCTTAACCCCCTCAGTCTCGGGTAATTACCCTCGTTGGATCGCTGCAGCTCATCAGACTAGACTTTGGGAGGCTCCGTCGTTGTCGCCCCCCTGGCATCGCCCGGCTTTGATGGAACGCGTTTGGCTTTTTTCGGACGTGATGAACCTCGTCATGATCCGATCTGGCCGGCGGGAAATGAAAACAATGGAGAGATAAAAGGACAAACCATTAACTGAAGCCGATTCTAATAAAGGGTCTATTTAAAGATTTGGGTTCAGGTGAAGGGGGCCCAAATTTGTTCCCACTTTGTAGCAGTAATTATATCCAGCTGCTTCAACATGAGAACAAATTAACTTCTGCTGCAGACGTCATTTAAACCTCACCAGCATTAGCACGTTAGCATCCATTCATCTTGACTCAAACAGCCACTTTTTTCCAACTGCTCTTTCGTCCACTTGGCCGACAGACAAATAAAACTAGATTTGTTGATCAAACATCTCCGGTGTTTAAATAACGTGTCGTGTCCTTGTTCCGAATGTTTCCTGGGCCGCGGCGTGATCATGTTCCTGGAAGTCCGGCGGTCCGAGCGTGACGGGATCATGAGTCACAATCAGTGACCCGCTCCGCTTCCTGCGGCGTAACGACTTCCTTCTATTGTCTTTTTTCAAAGCTTCACTTGTCTTCTTGGCGGCTCATCGCCTTACTGAGGATCACCTTTGACCTCTGAGCGCTGCTTTTCCACTGGTGTGAGAGTCGTGAGTCACGATGGGAGCTAACGTTGTTCTGCCCTCTTTGTCTTCCAGGACCATGTGATGACTCCTGCGAGGCTGTGACTCTTCTGAAAGGTTTACTGCCACGTCCTCCAAAGAGAAAATGAAGGCCGGACGAAGGACCAACCAGACTCTCGAGTATTTGGTTCTATGTTGGCTGCTGACGATAACGCCGCCCTGCAGCGGGCAGACTGGATTCACTAGCTTTCACTCGGAGCGTCGGGATTGGGTCTTCAACCATCTGACGGTTCACCAGACGACCGGGGCTTTGTATATCGGAGCCGTCAATCGAGTCTACAAGCTCTCAGGAAACCTGACCCTCCTGGTGTCCCACGACACCGGTCCAGAGGACGACAACAAGGCCTGTTACCCCCCTCTGATAGTCCAGCCTTGTTCCGAACCCCTCGTCCCCACCAACAATGTCAACAAGCTGCTGCTCATCGATTATTCCCAAAATCGGCTCCTGGCCTGCGGAAGTCTCTACCAGGGCGTCTGCAAGCTCCTGCGCCTGGACGACCTCTTCATCCTGGTGGAGCCGTCCCACAAGAAGGAGCACTACTTGTCCAGCGTGAACCAGACCGGGACCATGTACGGGGTCATCGTGTCTTCTCCGGGTAAGGACGGAACTCTTTACATCGGCACGGCCGTCGACGGAAAACAGGACTACTTCCCGACCATCTCTAGCCGAAAGCTGCCCCGTGACCCCGAATCGTCGGCCATGTTGGACTACGAGCTCCACACCGACTTCGTGTCGTCACTCATCAAGATCCCGTCGGACACGCTGGCGCTGGTGTCGCACTTCGACATCTACTACGTCTACGGCTTCTCCAGCGGCAACTTTGTGTACTTCCTGACGGTCCAGCCGGAGACGCCGGAGAACAGCATGTCGTCCGGCGGTTCCTCCGGCGACTACTTCTACACGTCGCGCATCGTCCGCCTCTGCAAGGACGACCGCAAGTTCCACTCGTACGTGTCGCTGCCGATCGGCTGCGTGAAGAACGGCGTGGAGTACCGGCTGTTGCAGGCCGCCCACCTGGGGAAGCCGGGGCGCGTCCTCGCCGCCTCGCTTCACATCAGCACGCAGGACGACGTGCTCTTCGCCGTCTTCTCCAAAGGCCAGAAACAGTTTCACAGACCCCCAGACGACTCGGCGCTCTGTGTCTTCACCATCCGAGACATCAACACCAGGATCAAGGAGCGCCTGCAGTCCTGCTACCAGGGCCAGGGACACCTGGAGCTCAACTGGCTGCTGGGAAAGGATGTGCAGTGTACCAAAGCGGTAAGTTCAATTGGAAGTTACTGGTACTGTGTGTGACAATTATTTTGTGTGTAACTGTACATGTTTTTCTTACTGAAAAACTATAAGAATCTAAAAGTTCACTTTGTTGCTAATTCGCGTTTACATTCTCGTAATAAAGTGGATCTATTTTCAGTGACTACAAGTCCCAGAATGCATCCCTGCTTCTTCTAATCAAGAAAGGAAGCTTTATAGAAATAGTGAGTTGAGACCCCACTGGAAGAGAGTGTGTGTGTGGTCTGTGAGCTGCAGGCCTCGGTGTATTTTTAGGTGTTAATGATATTCCCTCGGTGCTGATGAGGAGACGCTATGATCAGATGCCTTTGTTGGCTGAATCCCTGCGGAGCTACTCATTGACCACTTTTACCAACATGAGTGAACTCTAATTAGCAGAGGTTATTGTGTGTGTGTGTGTGTGTGTGTGTGTGTGCGTTCTTTCAGAGATGGAGGACGCGTCAAGGTGACATCAGCGTCTGCATTTATAACTTTGTTTTTTTGGCCTAGTTTACTTTCAATGCTTTACTTTAAAAAGAAAAAAAAAACTTTCTCAAATTTCCCTAAACCACTAAAAAAAATATTTTGACTCACGCATTAGTGCGGAACCAATTTGACTCACCGTTTAACACGGAATTAATTAATGCGACGCCACCAACGTGAGAACGGATGCAGCCACTGTAGAAAAAAAGAAGAGATGTTTGGAAGAGACGGCGGTAAACAAAACGGTTTTATTTCAAATACTGCTGTGATGTTTAGCTCTTAGCGTTATCCGTTTTAATCGTGTTGTTTTTTAGTTCAAATATTTGATGTTTAAAAACATTATTTTTTTAAATAGATAGATAAACTTTATTGATTGGTCTCTTTCGAGAAATCGTTTTAGGAAATGCATATCTTTTACAAATAAAGCATGTATTTGATAGATTTGCCGATATGTACTGAATAGATCTATTTATATTATTTATTTACATATATATATATACAGTATATATATATATATATTCAGTTCAAACTGTATAAATATAAACCTCAAAATGTTATTTCTATATTAATTTGCATCTTTTAAAAATATCAAATAAGTCATTTTAACTAAATGTAACCGTAAAAACTCTCCAACTGTAATAATAAGAATTTAAGTTTTCAAGTCGACCTCAGTGAAGGACGCGGCGCCTCCAAGGAAGCCACAGTGACCTGGTTACCTCCTGTAGCTCCGCACGGAGCAGCTGAAGCCTGATGTTGCAGATGCTTTCAAACAGCTTTAGAGGAAACCCTCTTTGAGCGGCGATGGCTCTGATACTAGACCTGGCGAGAGATTGGAGGAGCCATCTGTCAATCACCTGTCAAGCCGCCAGGAGCTTCTCCTGTGAGACGAACGTCTGAGACTCTAAAATTAACTGAACTCGATAAACTCTTGGGTCAAAACTCCTCTTCTAGTGAGGAAGTGAGTCACGAGAAATACTTGACGTTGAAAGAAAAACCTCAGAAAAACCTTAACGTATGAATAACAAAACAAACTTTTTCTGAATAATAGAAGTTTTTCTTGTGATGATAACGCATTCTCTTTCTTCTCCTTCAGCCGGTTCCGATCGACGACTCGTTCTGCGGCCTGGACATAAACCAGCCGCTGGGCGGGTCCCAGCTGGTGACCGGACTGACCCTCTTCACGGAGGGCCGCGACCGCATGACCTCCGTCACGTCCTACGTGTACAACGGCTACTGCGTGGCCTTCGTGGGCACCAAGAGCGGCCGTCTGAAGAAGGTGAGTCAGAGCTTTTACCCTTGACTGAAGGTGCGTTCAAGGTAGCAGGAGCTCCGGCTCTCAGGAGTTATTTCTGTTCGTGTTCATAATTAATCAGAGCCGCGGCGGATCCTAATCCGGCGTGATCTTCTGAATAATTCACACGTGATGTTTCTGACTTTGTTGGAAATTAGAGGAGACGAGAGGTTCTCCCCGCTGAGCGTCGGAGTGTTGACTCTCTTGATGGTTTAGGGAATCTCTACTCTTGAAGTCTGCAGGCTGAGATGGATAGAGCTGGAGAAAGAGGGGGGGGGGGATGGATAGAAGATAAGTATGGCTGGAAAAGGAGAAGAGTAAGAAGATTAAATAAGAAAATCGATGCATTAAACTGAGAGCGATATGTAAGAGAAAGAACTTGAGGGATTAAGAAAAGAAACAAGGTAAACGTGAAAGTAGGAAATGGATGAGAAAAGAAAGCAGCAGGAGGAAGAGAGGAGGGAGAATGAGATTAGAGGAGGAAAGGGGGGGGAAGGAGGCGAGTGGAAGAAGTAAGAAGGAGAATGACTAAGAGAAGGAGATGAAAAGCAGAAGGAGTGACAGAAGGAAGAAGAAATCAGAGAGGATGGGGAAAAAAGACACTTGGGAGAACAGAGAGAGGTAGATAGAAGAAAAGATTATCTTCTCCGTCATCTAAAGTTTGTGGCCCCTCCTCCTTCACCGCTTCATCTCGTCTGTTTATCTGTTTATCTTGCGGCGTGTCGGGGTGGCCGCGGCCCGTGGTGGTCTGTGTCAGCCTCCCCGGGCTCCAGCATGAGTTTCTTCAGGATGATTAATTCTCACCCTCATGCCCTGATAAGCAATCAGGAACTGGTTCAGATGGAGCCCCCGGTGAAGGTCGGGGGTCAGTGGTGGGTCTGAGTGTGTTGGGGGCGCCGGGGGAGGACTTGAAAGACCTGGTTCAGGTGTCGGACTGGAATCTCTGGACCCACCTGGTGACTGTAAGTGGCCAATTACCCGGGACTTGAAAGACCTATGATGTGGACAGCTGCTCTTGGTCACGCTCGCACACACAAAGACACACACACAGACACACACACACACACAAGTGTGCGGGACAGGCGTGCGAGACAACGGGATCTTACGAGCAGGCGAGATGATGTCGTTAGCAACAGCTGAGCCCATAGCAACAGTTGAATAGACGCCCGGAGAGTTTCCTCAGGGGGAGTGAAAAAACAGTTTGGTAGGGGGTCCAATCACCTGCAGCCCCGATAAACACACACTCGCTGGCAGACAAACAGACACTTTAATGTCAAAGACCAATCAGCCGTAACATTATGACCGCCGCATTATCGCCAAACTGCGGCTCCACTAAGTTTATTTAAAAAATAGTCAGGGAAAACACACATTTATTCAGGTCATTTGATTGTTTGCTATGTTAAGCTTTTATGTTGGTTCTGAATTAGACGCGTGAACGGCAGCGGTTAGGAGCCATACATGTGGAGCCAATGTCCAAGAGACCAATCCTCAACAAGAAATCATCAAAATCCACTCACTGTAGAATCTGATGCGACTGAAATCTCTGTTATTCTTGGCGCAGGATATGATGGCAACCACAAGAATACCAACAAAAACAGTAACGGCACCAATAAGGACAGTGACAAGAGTAAGAAAACAGTCCCAGCACAGACTCAAGACTAAAGTCTCCGTGTACATTACAAAAACAGTCAAATTATACAACGATTACAACAACAGGAGACAAAACAAAGGTTGCATGAAACACTGTGTCCTCACTTGTGCCTCCGCTCAGTTGTTGGTCCACCATCCACTCGCTAAGTCTTCTTCTTCTTCGCCGCCGGTGATCCAGTTAATCACATTCCAACACTCTTTCTCTCCCTCTACCGCTCCCTCACTCCGCTCTCCTCCTCTAATTGCTCCCTTTTTTTTCTCCGCCGGCGCCTCCGAGGAAGCGTCTCTCGTTATCTCACGACAAGAGACGAACACTCGTTCACTTCTTTGCTACAGCACTTCATTTAGCCTGTAGATACATGTGTGTGTCACAGTCATTAATCTTCATTATTTTAATGCCAACATGAAACCGGGAGTGTGTGTATGATGTATGTATAATCGTTACATAATCTCATAATCCACTTTGTTAACACAACGCTTTACTTGAATTCGGGCTCACAACGTTTTTGGAATTTTAGACGTTTGAAAACAATTATGATTTAGCGTATTTGCTGCCTTTTGGATGAATTTCGACATTCATTTGAGACTTAAATGAGCCAAAAACAAAAGAGACGAAAAACAAAATAACATTTAACAGTTGTAAACAACAATCATCAGTGCGTTTGTTCTACGATCCAGTTAACAGTATTTTAGCATTTTTGTGTTGGAATGTTTTGTTGGCTTTAAAAATGCATTGAGGAGAAACTAAAAAGAAAATTGCAAACTAGCTCCACTTAAGTGCAAACTAGCTCCACTAAAGTGCAAACTAGCTCCACCAAAGTGCAAACTAGCTCCACCAAAGCGCAAACTATCTCCACTAAAGTGCAAACTAGCTCCACTAAAGTGCAAACTAGCTCCACTTACGTGCAAACTAGCTCCACCAAAGTGCAAACTAGCTCCACTTACGTGCAAACTAGCTCCACTTACGTGCAAACTAGCTCCACTTACGTCCAAACTAGCTCCACTAAAGTGCAAACAACCTCCACTAAAGTGCAAACTAGCTCCACTAAAGTGCAAACTAGCTCCACTTACGTGCAAACTAGCTCCACTTACGTGCAAACTAGCTCCACTTGAGTCCAAACTAACTCCACTAAAGTGCAAACAAGCTCCACTAAAGTGCAAACAAGCTCCACTTAAGTGCAAACTAGCTCCAATTAAGTGCAAACTAGCTCCACTTAAGTGCAAACTAGCTCCACTAAAGTGCAAACTAGCTCCACTAAAGTGCAAACTAGCTCCACCAAACAAGATAACAAAAAGTTTGAACATAAGCAACACAAATAAGTAAGTATGTAAGTAAGTAATTTTTATTTGTATAGCGCTTTTCCAGACCAGGGTCACAAAGCGCTTAAACAATCAAAACAATATTCAATAAAGTATATATTGTAAAGATCAAGATAAAACTGATAACACAACAGGAGTTCCAGAAAATCAAGGAAAAGCCTGAACAAATAAAAACGTCCTAAGATGTTTCTTAAAGGAGTCAGTAGATCAATCAAGTGACTAAACTGTGTGATCAAAAGTGAAAAGACGAGTTAAAAAGTCATAAAAACGCATTAATAAAAAGACAATACTACCATGAACACATTGACAAACATCACAATCCAGTACATCACTAACTGTACAGCCTGCCCTTTAGGGGGCGCAGTGAGGCGAGACACAGAACCAGCTCTCAGCTCTCATAACTACAGAGTTCTACGATCAAAGCTGCGACGATCAAGCGTGCGAGGCCCTTGTGAACGGCCGCTGAAGAATGTTCTGGATCCACGGCTCGACAACATTGATCTGCGGCCGTGGAAAACAACAAGCCTTTTTTTGAATCATGGCCGCCAGGCCCCGGACTCAGAAGTACAACTGAACTTATGGACTTTAGTAGTCCGCCGGTGTCTGTTCTCTAATTTCCCCGCTGACCTCGGCCAGTAAACATCTTCAGGAGACGGATTAGCTCGTCCGTCCGGAGCACCGCCAGCTCCGCATTGATTTTCCTCACAAATGTTCCAGATCAGCACGATTAGTCCAATCGCTGGCAGCGCCGACAAATAAGATCAGACGCATGTGGAGTAGCCGAGACATTCCCTCAGTCAGAGGCTGGCGTGTATCTTGTTAGCTTCTCTGTTGTGAAATATGCGCTTGTACATCATCACCTGACGTGTTGGAGCCGTTCTCGAGCATCAGCAGATTGGTGCTGGTAGATTATCCCCGTTTTTCTCAACCGGAATTAGCCAGAATCTTTAGTGACCGATGGAACGTCTCTGACTGATGTGTGTGAGCGAGCCAGTGTTCCCTTAATCAAACATTCATAGACGTGTTTCACTGTATTTCACGGCTCTTACATCAGGCGCACACACAGACACACACTCTGGGGAGGATCGGGCTGTTTCCCCTCCGACTGATGTGGAAGCTGAACCTCTGGTGTCGTGAGCGTTCAGGCTAATGAGTCCGGATTGTTGTGGTGGAATATTTGAAGGTAGCGTGAGCGGCTGGAGGAGCTGAGGGGGAAGGAAGCCATAACACGGCTGCTACAAGCGCATTAGTTCCTGGGGTGAAAGTTGAGAGGCCAATGTTGTGGCGGCTCGTATGACCGGAGCGCTGCCCCGGACGTGTCCGACACACTCGGACAAAGTGCTGTGATCAGATTAGAAGTGATCGGATGAGAGAAAGTCAGATTAGAGGCGTTTCTTTCATTGTCGACTTCCAAGAACTGCAACTGAGCTTTTTTATGGTGTATTTTTATGGTCTGTAATTGATCATTTTTACTCAAACAGGCCAGTTATGTTGATGTTTTTATTAACTTAATCTAGTTATAATCTTAACCTGAGAGTACATTTTTCTTTAATGTCTACATTTAATGACTATTAATCTGTTTAAGATTGACAGATGGATCTAATCTGATTGTAACCTTTCTCTGTAAACCTATAAATACAAAAACCAGAACATTGTTATGATCTACAACATGATATTTTGTATTTTATTGATTAGGATTAGTTCATATCTTAATCCTGTTAAGTGTATGAATTAATCTAGTTATAGCTCTACACAGTAATTTAGTTGACTTTACATTTCCATGTAATCTGATCAAAATATTGACCCCGTCTACTTATCATCTGTGTGCAGACTTAATCTACGAGTGTGTGTGTCTGTGACCTTTCGGCTCATTTGCATAAAACCTTTTAGCTCTCGGAATCAAACTGTCACTTCTAATCAGATTAGGCTCTGACATGTCGTCGGTGTGAAACCGCCGCCGCTCAGCGACCTCCAGCGCCGCACGCTGATCTCCGCGGCTGATGAAGGGAACGAAACCGGACGTGTCACTTATTCCCCGGCAGGCCCTTGAGAGCCAGGTGTCGCTTTCTAATGGAGGCGTGCGGAGAGCGGCGCAGGTTAATGAGCTCGGCGGCGGATCTGCCTTCATCCCTTCATCCTCTTAGACCTGAGGGAGCGAGAGGGTGGAAGGAGAGCTACTTACCACCCCCCCGCCCCCCCCTGCCCCCTGCATTCCCCCGTGCTCGAACAGCACTAAAATCTGCTTCATCGAATATCAAGAACGCTAAGTGACCGACGACGGGAGCCGATCACGACGTCTGCCAGAGTCTGCAACAATTGAGTCTGGATGACGTTTGGCGGCGGCGCGGCTGCCAAGTGGAACATGGCAGCAGGAGGAGAGCTAATCACAACCAGACGCACTGTGACAACAAATCCAACCGCACGCTGCGAAGTCGACACTTTAGCAACAAGAGGAAAACCTCAGGGAAGTGGCGAGCAGGAGGAGGAGGAGGAGGGTTTGGACCGATCTGTTGCCGGAGATCTCCTCGGAGGACACGTCGCGTTCTCCTGCTCCGTCTGCGGAGATGAAACCGACTTCAGTACGAGCGAGACCGAAGCTTCACATTCCAGTCTGGATCACAAGTAAGCAGGGAGGGGGGGGGGGTCGAGAGGGATTCCTTCAGCCTTATAAGGGACTTGACCTGAAGGAGAACTTGAGGGTCAGGACGCACCAGAGAACTCAAGGGAGCTTAACAATCTCTTTATTATGACTCCACCATTCCTGTGCAACCACAAGCTTCATTTTTGACTCCTTTGGCATCACTGTAAGTCCTACCAAAAACATCTCCATGAGTCCTACCACAAGCCCCAGCGGGTAGCCAACCACAAGCTTCATTTTGGGTCCTGCCAAAGTAGTGACCGAGTCCTTTGGCAAGTACCATCTGATGGGTCGCTGCGAGTCCAACCTCAAATGTCCTCAAACGCATCACTGTAAGTCCTACCAAAACATCTCCATGAGTCCTACCACAAGCACCAGTGGGTAGCCAACCACAAGAGTCTTACCCTTGTCACTATTTAAAAGCATTTATCCAAAATAAATCATAACTGCATTGATTAAAAGGTTATATATTTCCATGCTATTGTTTCACAACCCTTCCTCGAAAATCCTCCAGAGGAGACTCCTCCAAGTCCTGCTGAGCAGGTCAGGCAGATCACAGATTTGACCAAAATAACCTCTTAGTGTTTTACTTATAGTTTGTGGAGGTGTACGTTTCAGTGGCCTCGGAAGCAGGACTCGATTCCAAACTGCAGATCTCATTGCTGCTAATGTCGCTCAGCAGAGCTTCGTTATTCCCTCGAGGGGAACGTGTCAGGTAGAGCAGCGGAGAACATTCTGGATGAAGGACACCAGGAAGAAACTAGTGAGAGTCCTACCTGAAGTTGTGCCGCCACAGGATCAAATACCTCGGTACTATATTAGCATATCATCATCCAGCAGCTCAATTAATGGCTTCGGAACGGCTCCCTCGGCTCGCCATCATGGTCGGACCTCTTAATCTAATCCACCTGGGAGTGCTGGGCAGCGGCTCCTCGCCACCGACTCTCGGCGGTGGAAGTACGTTTAAGTCCCGGGAGCTCAGCGATTTAACCGCAAACCAGAGAGCGAATGTTTGTTCTCTGAGCCCGGAGAGATTTGAGCGTCGGCGCCGGCGCTCGGGTCGGAGAGAGACGACGTGTAGGAGGCTATAGATTAAGTTCCTCACCTCTTTAGATCATAGTCACTATAGATTTGGTTCAGAAGCTCCATGTATTTATAGGTGTGTGTGTGTGTGTGTGTGTGTGTGTGTGCGGTCCTGATGACATCACAGATACTCTTGGAGCTATTGTTGTTGAGCTATGAGTTGATTTGTGTAGTTAATGTATTTTTTTAACTGCTGCAATTAGTTTGTCGTTCCATCATTTGTTACAATGTTTAATAATAATTGTCGGTCCTGGTTGCTTTAGTTTAATCTGTGCATGCATTGTTACGTTCTTTTGCTGCGTTAAACATGTTTTATAAATCTCTGAGCTTTCGAACCACCATGGCACAGGAGAGCAGTCATGAGATTAGAAGATTTAATCTCCAGAGAAGTGAAGGCGCTCACGTGAAGAAGTTAATACATGCCGACTATTTTTGTTTTGACCCGTTAAAAAAAAACCCAGATCTCGCTTGTTAAATCTGGTCAACCGGGCAGCTGTGATCTCATTGGTCACAGCTGGAATGTTTCCTCGCCGAGGCCACTTCCTGCCTCTGCCGGAGATGAAGGGAAGTCCGGGCGTCTGGCACCTTCACGGCAGGATCTGAGGGCTCCATATTAAGAAGAGAAAATCCCGGGATGATGGATCTTCTCCAGGTCGGCTCTGAGGCGACTAAACAAACCTGACAGGCCGTGATGAGGGAATGAAGCGCTGATGGGCCTTTGCTCAGACGGGCCGGGTCTGTTTACTCTGCGCCGTCTGATCCACTTTCTTGTGGGAACCTGTAATTCCGTCTGATACCTGCAAAGAGACCGGAGGCCGTTTCCTGGGCTGCGATTGGCCCGTCGACTCGCAGCTACAATAACTAATCATGAGTCACAGACAGTTGGTACATGAGCGCTGTAAACACGGGATATAGTGCTCACACACACACACACACACACACACACACACACACACACGCACTCGCACACACACACTGCCTCCAGCTGTTCAGTCAAACTCTCTTCAACTTAAACAATTAGTTTTCAATAAAAAGTTATTTTCTTATTCTTTTATTCTCAAAATAAAATCTTGTTTGAATACTGACAATAAACTTCACATGCAATAATTACTTAAAGTTCAACTAAAGTGTTGTTTTAAGTGTGTGTTAAATAGATGTTTGACTCTATTGTAATCATCAATATGGACATTAGAAAATGATTGTTTTTCTGGAGATTAAATCTTGTTGACCATAACCACACCCACTCTGCTGTGATTGGTCTCACATTGAGGTCTGTCACCATGCATCAACAATCCCGGAAGTCTCCAATTCCAAAGGACTCGTTGTATAAACAAAGCGGAGCGTGATTACAGCTGGCTGGAGGAGGAGTGAAGCCATTATTGCGTCACAATGGACTCTCGTAACCTCTCGTTCGCCCAGATTTCAGAGCAACTTTATAAAGTAATAAGTTGAAAACATGGTCATGATGAGGGACTTGCATCTTGGAGAGGAAGAGTTCAACAATTCAAACATGTGAGTCAGGATAGTTGGGTTTTACATTAGTTGCAATTAGTTTAACAGTTACTTCTTTCATTTTAAACATCTATTTCAGCTCCACCTTTCCCCTCCCTTCCACTAGGGGGCGTAACAGTCACGTGAGCTCGATGCTAAGATTCTCCCTCACACACGCTCCAAAGCGACTCATTAAAATGAAAGAAGAACTGTATCGTCCTTCACGACGAAGCAACATCCGCGCAAACTGTGCGAAGACGATCTCGAAACCATCCCGGAGAATCCTGCAGCAGAATAATTAGAGTCGAGCGTCTCGTCTGCTCGTGTCCAATAGAGACGTAGGCGGTGAGGGAAGCTAATGAGCTCGTTAAGGTGCGAGTAAATGTCACTCTTCCCCCGGCCGGCCGCCGGCGCCAACGCCGCCGCGGGCGATTACCTGGACGGGCACGCGTGACGCCGCATCAGCACTTCCTGGTCTACATGCACAAAGGGAGGAAGGTGGTGTCGGGGGCGAGGGGGGCGGTGTCGGGGGGGGGGGGGGGCTACACACCGCAGCTCTTCTACACAACATTAAATTAAAAGCCTAAGTGGATCACAGCGAGGGTAAGAAAAAGAGCCTTTAGCCGTTTTTAATCTTCCGCGGACAGGAAGTGTAATGAGTAAAGAGCTTTTCTGGCCGCGCTCCATCAGGTGTTGACCGTGGCCGCCCGCCTCCGTCGCCCGCTCCCTTTTTTTGGTCATTTATCCTCCGGTCCCGGAGCTTGGAAATTGGATCAGTTTACGGAGAAGTGAACAAGGACAAAGTCTGTGCGAGGGAAGTTTTGTTGTGACTGACGATGTGGTGGCTGAGTCAGCTCCTGAAGGTCCAGCGTAAGGGAGACCAGAGTCTGTTCTCAGGGTTTCACTCGGATTGTGACGGGAATGTACAGATTGTTTTAGACAGTTAGGAATCTTGGAAGGTCGCAATGTTCATGGACAAACGGAATAAAAGAAGTTGATTGTTCAGAACTGATGTTTTTTGCCATATATAGAGCATTAAAAAAGTGAATAAAAGTAATAGTTGTGTACACAGAACAGAAGAACACATGTTTTAAATCGACACACAGGTAATAACATTTGAAAACTGAACGTGATACGCGGGTTGATTGAATTGTTCGACAACACGCTTTGTTGTCGTTCGTGTCAACATGGCAGACTTGCACTCGATTTATCGAGATGTTCTCCCTCGACTCCAGGCTCTCGTTTTCATTCAGGACTTTGTGAAATCAGATCCTGCGGTGAGTGAGAAGAGAAACAGCAGCTAGTAAAAAAGATGGTTAAAACAGCTGCTGATGTCATCTTGGATCAGAGCGTTGTGTGTGTGTGTGTGTGTGTGTTTGCACATTTCTGTGGTGGTAGACACGAGAAGGGAGGGAGTCCATGGGAGGACGGGGGGGTGTAGTGGTGCCAGACGATGTTCCGGCAGCTCAGTGTGCGCTAGTGTCGTTAGCATGTATGAGAGCAGATTACTCGGGAGAGTCGCTTGTCAGACGGTCGCTGTCAAGGATCCGTATCCGAGGACCCTGGCGGTGCTGTTGTCGGTCACACACTCTCACTGACACACACACACATTCAAGTCAGTGTGAGGCTCACAGGTTAGCTTGTTCAGTGATGGATCTTAGTAAACAACTTGAAACATTGAACAAATGTCTCATGCTAGAGCTAATGCTAGCTTAGAACCACAACAACAATATGTCGCAACCTTTAGACGCCTTACTTTACATTTCAGTTTGTTGTTTTGCGGGTTTTCAACCAGTGTGGGTTTTGGGGGGGTCGCTTCCGAACCGACCTGGCGTCGGGTCAAAACCCTGAGTTGCGGGGCGGAGCAGTTGACCGAGCGCGACGGGGGAGAACGCCAGGGTCGCGGCGCAGAGGCGGGTACGGCGGTCACGCATCGGCCGCTGCCCGCTGTCTCGGCACTCTGCCAGTCGACCCCCCTCCTTAATTCAATAATCACAAGCAGGGGCTCAATAAAACAAGCTGCCGGGGGCGGAACTGAGCGGCTGGGCCCCCCGAAACCTCCAACTGTCTACTGGGACGAGTCCAAGAGCGAGAGCTGACTCACACACACTCACAAACACACAATTAAGTGTCTAACAGTTGTGTTTCTTTCCCTCAAAGGGACGACACTAAAATGCAAACTTTATTTTCGTGACTTTCTATCAACAGTTTGGACGTCTAGAGTCGTTTGCATCTCGCACCAGATTATCTCGCGGTAACGACACGCGATGAGCTGCAGAGCTCGGCAAATGTTGGACTCGTCCATCGTCACGTTGTAAACCGACAGACGTGGGGTGTCTGCTGATGAGGGGCGGGGGGTCATGTGATGAGGCCTGCTATCGTTCCATATCACTGCCTGTCTGCCCCCGCCAGCGCCCAAACATTCCTCACCCTCCTCTTCCCCGCTGCAGCTGTTTGGTAAAGGGGCACCAGACCGGAGACCCCCAGAGACCCCTAAACCCCTGATGCACCCCGATACTCCTGCGTTGATTGAACTCGAGCTGCCAGATGAGATTGTGTTTCGTTTCGTGCTTAAGATTAGCGCAGGTGAGCCGTGATCGTAGACGTTCAGTGGAAGCTAATCTGCTGTAATCTGAGGGATTACTCACCAGGAAGCAGTTAATGATATAATGTTGATGTTGTTAAACATTTCCTGTGCAACCCGAGATGTTTGTTGAGACTCTCACACGGGATTAGCACCAGCAACTCTAGAAATGTGACACTCCTGAGGAGAGAGTGACTGATTTTGGGAGTGAGATGGTTCTGATGTTTGGAGGGTGTTCAGGGTCTCCATGGTTCTCTGGACAAAATGAAAAAAACAGCTTTGAAGCGAGTACACGCCGGTCTTTATAGTAACAGGAACAAGCCAGTCCGGCCGAGGAATAACAGGAAGCCGCAGAGTTATTGGGGGATCTGGACACGGAGCCGCCGGGCCGGAGTCTGTGGTCTCCTTCTGGGCCTGAACCCGAGTCAGATGGGAAATGAGGAGAAACATCAGCCAGATTAGGTCGTCTAAGTGGAACTTTTATTGAGCTCGCCGCAGCAGCAACACTTATCGAGAGCTCTCGCCACATTCCTCTGGAATTCCTGCGCCGGTTATTTTTGGCACATTAGGCGTGTAACAGACCGCACACGCCAGACGTTACCTCACACACACTCGCACAGGAAACACTACCTCAGGTGAGGCGGTCCGAGCAGACGGCCGGGAAGCCGGAGCCGGTGGTGGTCGGCCCGTCACTGGAGTTTAACTTTCTCTTAAACTGCCGGCCACCCACGTGTGTGTGTGTGTGTGTGAGTGTGTGTGTGTGTGTGTGTGTGTGTGAGTGTGTGTGTGTGTGTGTGTGAGCGCTGTAAACGTTTGCATGTTGGATTCTAGGCCTCGATTACAGTTCGTTGGTCGTTTATCACTAGAGATTCATATAAACACAAAAAAATATTGGGTTGTTTACCAAATGTAAAAACCTAAAAACGGGGGAAATTGTAGAAAAGTTATACTTATGTAGTTAAGTTATAATAACTTTATAAATAAAGTTAAATTATAATCAAGAAAAAAATAAAAAAATGTTTAACTTCATATTCAAAATTGAAAAAAATCTGTTGCGACAAATGGGAAAGGAAAGAAATTATAAAAAAAATATAGCATCACAAAAGACAAATAAAAAAAGGCTATGGTTCCTAAACCAACACTTTGAGTATCTACTGATCTGATACCAACGTTAAAATGACTACTTATGGAAGTTGATGTTTATTTATATCTAAAAGAAGTGTTTACATGTTCACCTGAATTTTGAAATATAAAGAAATTACAGTTTAGTTGTTGACCCTACGACCTGCAAAAACGAAGACAGCCTTCCTAACAATATTCTATTAACAAAGTGCACATTTTACGAGGAAGTTAAACAACCCTGCAAGTGTCAAGCAGTTCAAGTTTACACAAAGAGGCTGGAACGAAATACAACCAACATTCTTGTAGAATGAAGATTTACCATGATGGAACAAACATGTACCGATCAAATAGCCTTGAAATATTATTATTATTATATATAAAATGTTCACAGGAGATCAGACGATTGTGTCAACATGGCAAGAAGCAAGCATTTATTTTGTGCAGGTACTGACGAAAGTACAGCGAGCATCATCTGAAATATTAATGCTAACAATGATGTCTATGCTAACCATGCTAACAATGATGTATATGCTAACAATGCTAACAATGTTAAAAAAAGACTAAAGTGTTGAGTGTTTGGTTGAGGCGTAAAAAGATACAATACAATATGAGAAACAACGCTAAAGCAGTGACACGATAACACTTGTGTACGTCTTATAAAAGTGTTTCAATGTCTTGTGTTGCAGCCTCACACTCATCAATAATTATTGTGTGTGTCCTCAGGTCCGAATCTTAAATTGATTTAGATCCTCTTTGTGCTGCTTTTACAGACTTCAGTCTTTGTTCATGAACCGAATCAGCTTCTGCAGTATAACGTCGGATTATAGGACGCGTTTGCGTGTCCCCAGGCGAGCTGCTGGGGTGTGTGTGTGTGTGTGTGTGTGTGTGTAATAATGGACGGCTGACATTTACAACGGTGTGTTTAGTGGCTCTGAATTAGCATACTCTAACTGGCTGACAGACTTTAAATCCTGGCCACAGATCGAGGGAAGGGGAGGGGGTTTTAAAGAGCTTCACTGGAGATTCATAGACCACAAAAAGTGCTGGCGACACACACACACACACACACACACACACACACACACACACACACATACGCACACGCTACTCCTTCCTTTTCAACTCGCTCTGACCCGAGCGTCTCATCTATTCTGCATACACAGCCATTTCTCGCTCTCTGCAGGGAGAGTGAATTATGAGGCATCAGAGGTGTGTGTGTGTGTGTGTGTGCATCTGTGTGTGCTTCATAACAATCCAAAGTTACATTGTCATATCACATTGTGTCTTTCTTAATAACTTCACAATTGTAACACAAAAGAAAAGGTATCGTGGATCCCGAGTGTGCCACAAAAACGCTGACAGCGAGTCTGATGCCGACAGGACCGTGGCGCTGACTCACAAGTCCTCGTCCCAATTTGAAAAAAAGGAGTTTTGTCAGATGGACGACCTTTGACCTTCCGCTTGACCCTCAGAGTCGAGACCCGGAAGTGCGTCGGCCCTCCGGCAGCAGCGTCGCACCTCAAACGGGCGCCAACGACTTCACAACCCTGCAGTCGCTTCTGTGCGAGAGTTGTGACTGTTGCTGATTTGCATGTGTGTACACACAAGAACACACACACACACACAAGAACACACACACACACACAAGAACACACACACGCACACGCGGTGCACTGTCAACACCAGACAACATCAAAAACTATTTTCTAACAGAAACAGCCTTGAGTCACATGACTTAGTTTTCAGTAAATACACACAAACCAAACACACAAGAACCTAGTCAGACACACACGTACAGCTACTGTCGCACATTCACATGTTCCTGTAACCACATGTACACACTTTCACAAACACGAGATGCATGGTAACACAATATGCATCTGGAGGACACATCAGTCCAAAGGTCAAGTGCACACATATCAGCCAACACACACACACACTGTCCACATGTAAAACCCACGTTTCTACTCGTAAACACACAACCTCAAATGCAAGTTCACGAAAAGTACACACTGACACATCTACACACAATACGTGCATGACTTTCACAAGAACTAAGTGCAGACATACAACTTTGTAGTCACACATATTCAAATACACACACGTTTGCTTATTAGCATGTACCTGCACACACACACGCACACACACACTGAACACCCCTGATCTTCCAAGCAAAGGGAAAACCGGTAACCACGGCAACCGCTGTCCGGTAAGGGGGGGTGGCCTTCTTTTCTTGTAACTGTCTTGAATGGGGTCTGACAATTCTCCCCCCCGACACAAACGCACACACAGACACACAAACCTGTCGCCCCTCACTTCATCACGGAAGGTCAGAGATTCAGTTGTGGTCACATGAGTTTGGTCGCTCAAGGCCTTTCTGGGATCTGTGGTTGTCCGCCTGGACGCGAGGTCAGAGGTCGTGGGCCTCCATCTCTATGGAGCTCTGAGGAATGGGGGGGGGGGGTCATGTTCACAGTAAAATGACATGGTAAGAATCGTGTTGTACACAAATGTTAGTGTGAGTCTGTGATCACACTCACTGCAGTCTTTTCTTCTCCTCACCGTCGGCGTTCTTCTTTCTTCTTCCTGCTCGCGCTGATCCGGCGGACCCTCCGGGGGGGCGACCGGATCTCCTGAACCTCGTGCGTTCTACTTTCCAGCCGGTCCAGCGAGACCAGCTTCTCCCCGGCGCCCCCGCGTGACGTCGCCCTGTTCAGTCGCATCAGCGCGTTTACCGGGCGTGTGATCGCTCTCGCTTTCTCTTCAAGCCTTCATTTCCTCTCAGTGTTGGGATCACAGCGGCTCTTTGATTCCTCGCTCCCCCGCGAGACCGCCGTCGGAGGAAGACGAGGAGCTCGTGTTTGTGTTGTCATGGTTATTAAACGTTACATTATGACCGGGCGCTGCATTATTGTCTCGTACTCTCACCCCGGCACGACTTCTCGAGCGACTACACATGTTTGTGGTGAAGACTCTTTGTCCTCGCTTCGTGTCGTCCTTCTTGAAATCCTCCCGACTGTCGGCGCTCGTTATCCATCCCTCACTTTTTTCACTCCATCCTGCATCAGCCTCCGATAGGAAGTGACACGCACTGCAGACAGGAAGGCAGGCCAACACGAGGGCTTGCGGGAGCCGGCGGTGTTCGACAAGCATCAGAAACAAAAGGGGCAACACACACACACACACACACACACACTCACACTCTCTCTCACACACACACACACGTGCAGACGCACACGCTCGTATACACGGCACATTTCTCCATCCCGTTTGCTCCTGACACCGGAATTCTTCAGCCTGACACTGGTGATGGATGAGATGTGTTATCGAGCCGGAGCGAGCCACTGTGTTTTTACTCACTGCACACACACACACTCACACACACACACACACTCTATATTCCACCTGAGCAACAAAAGCTGCTACATTTCCAGACGTGAATAGAGATGATGCAGTGAAATCTTCCGCCTGTCAAATTTTCTGGCTGAAACGAGTGTGTGTATTCTGGAGTGTGTAACAGACGTCCCTGTGTGTCTTTATTATCGTGAATGTGTGTTTTGATTTAGACTCGGGACAGTGTGACACCGGTCGACCCTCCCGGCTTTCTTTAAAGTTTACTCTCACCTCCTGATGGCAGTTTGTCAGCAGTGTAGGAAACATCGATAGTTTTTCACAACACCATATATATATTCAACAGCACGTTTTTGTTTTTTATATCTACAATTCACAGGCAAATGTTCTCAGCGTTTGAGCATTTTGTGCTGCAATTAAACTTCTGACCACTAGGACGAGAGGACACAGGTTTTTAAAAAAAAAAAAAACTTTATTGATAATCAAACATAAACATACACAGCAACATGTATGTATGTGCAAGTCAAGTTTTTATATATACAGTCAAATGATGCTTTTCTTGATGAAGAAAAGTATAGATAACGAGTAAAATACAAAAGGAAAAACGATACTAGTAATGGGAAAAGAAAACAACATTTCATACTTGGACACAACATTCAATTCTTTACCAGTGAGACATGGTGGACGTCTTAAAGTTTACCTTAAAAGTTCACCCAAAATTCACTCATTTTCTACTCGCCCTCATGTCTAAGGGTTGGGATTATTTACATTAGTAATTAGTTATAGATGAAAATGTTTGTTCATTTTATTGTAAGGACTGGTGCTCGGTTGTCGTCGTCTTCGTCCAAAAAGACACTTAAAAACATCCAAATACCTTCATACTGCTCGTCTTTAACGTCCCTCGTGTTGAAGCCTAAACGAGAGAAATTGTTATGAAAGAAAACTTCAAGTTTGTTTATCATAGACAAATGCTAATTTCAAGGCTTCAATACAAGCGAGACGGTGATGGTGTGTTTGGTTTTATCTGCCGGAGGAAGGTAAAAACTTCCTTGAAAACTTGGATTCTTGAGCTGAACCTCTTTAGGTTCTGAAGTCACCCATCAGTCGGGGTTACTTATGTCAGCAGATGTCAGATGGATGAGCCTGTATCTCGACACCAACGGCTGTTTCTGAGCAACCACCTAAACTAGACCACCACAGCTAATGGAAACCGAAGCTCACCTTGGTCTTGGAAAGTCCTGATGAACCAGACCAGGACCAAAGGTTGGAGAAGGATCTCTCTGACAAGGTCGAGTGTTTGTTTGGTTAGTGGTCTGTCGGTTCTGACACCTCAGACTCAGACTCCAGATGTTCAAGGAGGAGTTGAGGTTCTGGGGATTCGCCCTGTGGACACAACATTGAGATCCAGAAGAACCACAGGGGACGGAGAAGTTGCTCGACGCCTGTTTGAGGTCAGAGTGAGGCCGTTCTACAAGGTCGAGACGTGGCTCACAGTCAAACGCACCATTTTCCAGTCTTTATTTTCTATTTCAGACATTAATAAAACAGACTCTCGGACCACCGACCGTGAAGAGTCTTGACCTCAGTGATGGGCAGCTCACCTTATCCACCACACATCTGGCTAGAATTTACGTTTGGGAGCGAAAGAAGAATACGATCCTGTAGTTACACCGGCTCAAACCAGGTGGCGCTCCAACCAACGGCATGTTGGCGTCCTGGTGTGAATGTGCTCAAGGCTGCGGGGAGAGAAGCGACCTTGTTCTCACTGTCGCTCTAATGGTCAGCAGCTGCTCCACTTTCTTCATTCTGCTGCAATTTGTGTCCAGCACATGATGGATGAACGCCGCACTCCTGGCTAGCTGGCCATAGAGGACTCCAGCGGCTCGTTGGAGTGCTGGTGTTCCTGCTGAGTCACTCGTGTGTGGATGTGTGTGCGTGGCAGAAACCACACACGGAGAAAGAACAACCGAAAAACTTTAAAGGGCACGAGAACCAAGAGTACTTTGTCACAAACACACACCAATGTTCACTTGGATACACAAGTTGTCGTTTCGAAACGGAGACGCACAACAAACCTACACATGTGTAAGGAAAACATGACACATGATCTAGACAGACGCACACATCTGGACTCCACATCTGTCTTTAATCGGGCTACCAAGGTCAGACGAAGGTCAGGGTCATTATCGCCCGCCGAGCTCTCGGACAACCTTTGACCTTGGAAACGATTCGCTGCGTGATCCCGGATCATGTGGCCGCCACTAACGCGTGTGAACGTGTCTCCCGGTGATGAGGTCGTCGTGATGGACTCACGTGAACTTGGTCGTCCGGGGTCTGGACTCTTGTTCTCAGGTCGCGGAGGTCGAACCATCCGTCATGTCTGGAGTTAAGAAAACTCTTCTCGGGTTCCTTCAGCAACATCTCGCTCATCTGCTGTTCCTAATCCTGACAGGATGCTAACCGCTATAACGCTAATTATACCTGACCCGAGTCTCTGCCGCCTGTCAATCATCTGTCTCCCCTCCTGCTGTGACGGAGGTAAAAATAGTTACTTATTTGTGCGTCTGTGTTCCTCAGATCCGGGTGGACGGACCACCTCATGGCGGCGCCCAGTACGAGACCCTCACCGTCATCAAGGACGGAGGCTCCGTCCTGCGCGACATGGCCTTTTCCCTGGACCGCCGCTTCCTCTACGTCATGTCGGAGCGACAGGTAAGAGTTGCTGCTCAATTCATGCAAGTTCAACCCTGGCTAACCTGTCGCTGTGATGATCCTACATGGTAGTGTTAGATTCTTCTGCTCGATATTTGAGTCATGATGCTCGTTACTTTTCGTGTTGCAATTCAACTTCTGGACACTATTTCGTATCAGTAGTTACATACTCAAGAAAATCCCTCTAAATGACTGAGGACGAGAGGATACAGTGACTCCAGCAGCTTATAAATCTGATGTTTGGACATATTTCCGTTGACAAACAAATGAAAGCAGTTACGACTTCGTCAAGAGTCATGTGGTCTGTAAATACTACAACACCAGAGTCAAGTACTCTACAATACTACACATATATATACTTGTTACTACAGTATCACAACACCAGAGTCAAGTACTGGACAATACTACACATATATATACTTGTTACTACAGTATCACAACACCAGAGTCAAGTACTGGACAATACTACACATATATATACTTGTTACTACAGTATCACAACACCAGAGTCAAGTACTGGACAATACTACACATATATATACTTGTTACTACAGTATCACAACACCAGAGTCAAGTACTGGACAATACTACACATATATATACTTGTTACTACAGTATCACAACACCAGAGTCAAGTACTGGACAATACTACACATATATATATACTTGTTACTACAGTATCACAACACCAGAGTCAAGTACTGGACAATACTACACATATATATACTTGTTACTACACTATCACAACACCAGAGTCAAGTACTGGACAATACTACACATATATATACTTGTTACTACAGTATCACAACACCAGAGTCAAGTACTGGACAATACTACACATATATATACTTGTTACTACACTATCACAACACCAGAGTCAAGTACTGGACAATACTACACATATATATACTTGTTACTACAGTATCACAACACCAGAGTCAAGTACTGGACAATACTACACATATATATACTTGTTACTACACTATCACAACACCAGAGTCAAGTACTGGACAATACTACACATATATATACTTGTTACTACATTATCACAACACCAGAGTCAAGTACTCGACAATACTTCAGTACACTTGACTACTCATTTCAAGCCTCAGATGCACCTGAAAGAACAAACATACTTGAAGAGCTTGAATATGTAATGATTATTTGTTTATTTTAAATCATTATTTTGCTTTCAAAATTCTTCACTTGTTTCCTCCTCCGGTTAACAAGGTCTGCGTCAAAACCATCACAAGGTCACCGACGATCTCTCGTCGACACACAGACAAAACTTTTCACCTGCGCTTTACCTGCGACTTTTAAGCTCGACTAGAGAGTTACTTAATAACGCTTCACAGCAAAGTGTTTGTGTGTCTTATCTCCCTGGTGGCTATAAATAATCATGGCGTCGCAGCGGGAGGACGCGGTGACAGCATCTGAAAACGAATGGAACAACGAGGGCAGCAGGGAGGAGATGAGGGAGAGGAAGATGAAGGGCACTTGTCTGTCTGAGGAAGAGCGATGATGAGGAGCTCGGTTCTCGTGTCACTCCTCTGATGAGGTGACGCAGCGTGGACCAGAAACAAACCTCAGATATCCAGGCAGGTCTCAGATTTGGCGCCCCCTACAGGCCTGGGCTCATCGTAGGCATCGTCAGTCTGAAGTCTTTAACAAGAAACCATCAATTTGTGAAGCTGAATCTTAAAATAAAACTAGATAGAAGTTGATTAAAGACTTAAAATGAACAAAAAATGTTTTTTTTGTGGAAAATTTCACTTACGATTAGTGAGTTCTATCGAGTTGTCACGATACCACAATATATCAATACCAGTCATTTCTCCTCAATACCATGATTTAAAAAAACAACTTTATTAAATAACAAAATCAACAATTAATTATTTTTCAAAGAGTGATGATTGTAACATTTGGTTTTTTTTATAAATGTGCAAAAAAACAACAGTTATATTTTCAAAGAGTGGTTCAGACACCAAATATAATAACAAAAATGTTTTCTATGAATGTGCAAATAAAAAAAAGAAAAAGAACCTTGAAACTATTGTACATTGAAATGGTCGTCACAGGCGACACTCAAGGGCACGAAAAAATATTTTCTTTCTTTCGTAAGTTCTTTGCCTTTCAAGGATTTCTGTGGGTGTTGGCAGAAATCTGCGACTTTCTTCTGGTCAGTGTCATCCGACTAACACTGTCAATAAAACAGGAAAAAAAAAGAGTTTTATTTCAAATAACTTGAGCTCAGTAACGACCAGAGAGCATCTCAAATCGTTAAATTACATAACAGTATCGTCACATTAACCATAAACGTAAAGTTTTAAAAACTTCTATTACTTTAGTGAATTCTGTATGTAGTGAAGTGTCTCTCAGTTTGTTCGTAAAATTAAATCCACCGACCTTGAACTCTTCAAACAAGTCAGTCTCTTAAGTGTTGTTGGTTCCAAGTGTTTCCTCCTTCATATTTCAAAAAAGACAAGTTTGTAGGTTTTTCAGGATTAATATTTACTCCACATTTGTACACCTGGAATCTAAAGTATTTAAAAACGCGACTCCGACTGGAAGGTTTATCAACACGACTCAAGGCCTTGTGTTGAAGACGGCAGAGGATCTTCATCCCTGGACACACACCTATACTGCCCTTGTCGGTTCTTCAAAGAACTTCTGTGTGTATTGTGTACCGAAACAAGCTGGTGTTGATGTATGTTTTTGCATGTTAGAACCAGATTGGTTGGAAAGTATCAGTTCTTGTGACGACCCTAATTCTTATTCTTGCTAGATAACCACTGAAATCATCCGTTAAGCTCCGCCCCCAACAGCTCACCTGCCGAGAACCCGCCCTCGTGTGAAGGCATTGATCTCCTCTAATAACGGGCGGATGTCTTCTGCTCACTCTCCGAGGATTTCTGGATTTTTCCGGTCGAGTTGTTGTGTAATAGAGCGGCTAAGGCACAGTTGGACGGCGGCCCGGCAGCCCCGGCATCACGCTGACCTTTATCTTGTCTTCATTAGCCTAAATATCACCTGCAGCATCACTCGGGGTCGACACACGCCGCCTCAGATCCCAGCGCTCGCCGCGCTCCTGTATATGATCCTATCAGGCCACGATCATATCAACTCAGACGCTCAGCAGGGGGTCTGTCTGTGGGTTTCTCCCTCCACATATACACACAGAAAGACATGCTACACACACATGAACTGGAGACACACACTGAAGGACAGACACACATACGTTTATGTGGCGGTGCAACAGGAAGTCGGTCAGGTGACACAGGAAGTAAGTCAGGTGACACGGGAGGCGCCGGGACTCCCCATATCGACAGCGGGACAAACAAGGACAGATTCTCCTGTCGATACTTACATCAGAGTTATTGATGACAGCATTAGCTTCTGTCCCAGATCAGCGATCGCTACACACTCTCATCCGAGAGACACTGGCGCTGATTTAGAGCCGCGTCGGGAATTGAACCAGGGACCAGTCAGCCAGAGTGGGTAGCAGTTCTGCTGACTCGTCAATTTATACTAAACGCCAGGTCCAACTACACTTCCACTGATATCGACTTGCAAAAGATACCATGACTACAAGTACTACATCTGATTCTACTAAGGTTGCTACCACTACTACTAGTATTGGTACCATTACTATGACTTACACATTTACTGTCAAGAATCTGTTGATACGATCACAATACCAACAAGGATGTATTTGTAGTGTTGCTCAAGTATTTTTGAGAAACTGTCAACATCAGCTGCGGACGACGTCATGACTGCTGCCCTCTAGAGGCCGGAGGTTTAATCACAAACTGAATGAACCTGAAAATGGACGAACGTGGTGAATATTTGCATTTGAATAGTTATCTTAATCTATCTCGTGAATATGAACAGGAAGTGCATGAGGTCTGAGAGGAAGTGAGGTCACAGGAAGTTGACGATTAGCTTCATTAAACCAAAAGAGGTCATCTTTCAGGTTCAGCTGTGCCACCTCGTAATTCGGTCGCTCTTTTATAAACACCGTTTGCTCGATGATTACCGACACCAGCGCCCGCCTCCTCCGCCCCCCCACCAGAGATGTCTCACTCGCTGGCTGCTGTCCCCGAAACAAAGACCACCGTTTGCATGAGACCCCGAGTGCGCCTCGATAATGGACTCGGGATTAGAGCTATTAAGTTGGGCTGACGCGAAGCCTGTTATTTGACAGAGACACTCGTCCTGTCGGCCTCATCAAGACCTTAATTAATAAGAACCTGCAGACCCGGGTGCAGACGTGGACCCCCGCACCACGGAAGGAAAGAGAGACGGACAAAAGGAAAGAAAGTGAAAGCTTTATAATTAGAATGAACTGAGAGAGGGGAAAAAAAGGGATTAAAAATAAAGGAGTTAGAATTAACATTTCAGGTGACTCGACGTGTCACATGACCAGGGTCCGACATCCAAACGTGTGACGGAATAATCAGGTCTGTAATTACGAGCTGCCAGTGTCTCAGTGCCCCCCCTCACAGTGCCCCCCTCACACCGCCTCCCCCTGTCCGTCTGACTCGGGGCGCTTGCTCTGTTTGCCGCTCAGTGATTGTGACATTTATTGTGAGACTAATGGCGGCGCTTCACTTCGCCTAATTGTGGCTTTAATTGCAATAATTATTTACGAGGCTAATTAGAGCCGGAGAGAGTCGGGGGAGGAGGGGGAGGAGGGGGAGGAGAGGGAGGAGAGGGAGGAGGGGGAGGATGGGGAGGAGGGGGGAGATGCAACAGAGTAACAGACAGTGGGTGAGGGCACTTGGTGCGCCTCGACGTCAGTTACTTTTGCACTTCGGTTACTTTAGAACATTACAACTGCAGCCTTTGGCAACAGTCCCCAAAGTATTTTGTTTAAGTAACAACTTATATGAAATGTGCGTCTCAGCGACGCCTCCTCTCTCCTCCGTCCTCTCTCTCCTCCATCCTCTCTCCTCCGTCCTCTCTCCTCTCTCCTCCGTCCTCTCGCCTCCGTCCTCACTCCTGCGTCCTCTCTCCTCTCTCCTCCGTCCTCTCTCCTCTCGCCTCCGTCCTCTCTCTCCTCTCTCCTCCGTCCTCTCTCTCCTCCATCCTCTCTCCTCCGTCCTCTCTCCTCTCTCCTCCGTCCTCTCTCTCCTCCATCCTCTCTCCTCCGTCCTCTCTCCTCTCTCCTCCGTCCTCTCTCCTCTCGCCTCCGTCCTCTCTCTCCTCTCTCCTCCGTCCTCCTCCGTCCTCGCCTCCGTCCTCTCTCCTCTCTCCTCCGTCCTCTCTCCTCCATCCTCTCTCCTCCGTCCTCCTACGTCCTCCTCCTCTCTCCTCTCTCCTCCATCCTCTCTCCTCCGTCCTCTCTCCTCTCTCCTCCGTCCTCTCTCCTCCGTCCTCCTCCGTCCTCGCCTCCGTCCTCTCTCTCCTCCGTCCTCTCTCTCCTCCGTCCACTCTCCTCCGTCCTCTCTCCTCCGTCCTCGCCTCCGTCCTCTCTCCTCCGTCCTCTTCCGTCCTCTCTCTCCTCCGTCCACTCTCCTCCGTCCTCGCCTCCGTCCTCTCTCCTCCGTCCTCTTCCGTCCTCTCTCTCCTCTGTCCTCCTCCGTCCTCGCCTCCATCCTCTCTCTCCTCCGTCCTCTCTCTCCTCCGTCCACTCTTCTCCGTCCTCGCCTCCGTCCTCTCTCCTCCGTTCTTTTCTGTCCTCTCTCTCCTCCGTCCTCCTCCGTCCTCTCTCTCCTCCGTCCTCCTCCGTCCTCTCTCTCCTCCGTGCTCTCTCTCCTCTCTCCTCTCCTCTCTCCTCCGTCCTCTCTCCTTCATTCTCACTCCTCCGTCCTCTCTCTTTCCTCCGTCCTCTCTCTCCTCCATCCTCTCTCTCCTCGGTCCTCTCTCCTCTCTCCTCCGTCCCCTCTCCTTCGTCCTCTTCCGTCCTCTCTCTCCTCCGTCCTCTCTCCTCCGTCCTCCTCCGTCCTCTCTCCTCTCTCCTCCGTATACTCTCCTCTGTCCTCTCTCCTCTCTCCTCTCCTCTCTCCTCCGTCCTCCTCCTTTCTCCTCCGTCCTCTCTCCTCTCTCCTCCGTCCTCCTCCTCTTGTCAGACTGATGGAGACTCACAATGTCATTTTTCTCTCCTGCGACTGCCTGACAAAACTGTCAGGCCGTGCGTCATGATGGATGTTCTGCTGGTGTGTGTGTGTGTGTGTGTGTGTGTGTGTGTGTGTGTGTGTGTGTGTGTGTGTGTGTGTGTGTGTGTGTGTGTGTGTGTGTGTGTGTGTGTGTGTGTGTGTGTGTGTGTGTGTGTGTGTGTGTGTGTGTGTGTGTGTGTGTGTGTGTGTGTGGAGATAATACAGTAGATTAATGTCAGTGTTGCTTCCATCCACTACCTCTTCTTCACATGTTTACGGTCATGAATGTCAGGAGTCGACGACGTTAATCTAAGTTGACGCACAAAGTATATCGGCTGTTCTTTTTCTATGGACTTTTCCGGAAGGTTGTGTTGTTTCCTCAGTGAGTTTTACTTTTGTCAAGTATAAATGACTCACAAGAGTGGGATGACCTTCTTCCCTTTACGTTTGTCAAGTCAGGATTGTAGTATTTCCCAGTTATGGGCTCTTATTTTGGTCTTTTTTTGCCTTTAACATCCTGACTTCCTTTTAAACGTTAGCTAGCTGTTGCACAATAGCTAGCATAGCTTCTCTTTGTTAATACAAACTTGACGTTTGCGTCGACCTGGTCACAGCTTTCATGCTTTTTTTAAGTTAAAAGAACTTTAGCAACATGTTGCTGCACATTCATCAATGAAGAAGCCCAGGTTTTAAAGTGACGTTTGCAAAGTGGGAAAATTCTACAAGAAAAATAATAATAAAAATCTGACACTAAAGAGCTACAATTCTGCCACAGTGATTCACCATTTTGACTCTTCACTGACATTAGACCCGCCCCCTCCACCGACCGGCCTCCTTTGAGTGACGACCATAAACCGGCGACTAAACCGCACACATCGATACACGTCACCTCTCACCCCAACACTCGCTCCATAAAACCTGGCCTCCATTTGTTTCAGGGATCTGGTGGCGGCTGGTTCACGGCGATAATAAATCCAGGGTGAGCGCGAACATCGAGGCGCGAGCGTCCGCCCGTACATTTGACTAGCAGAGGAGACGGATGAGCCGGATCTCTTATCTGTAATGTGATGTTTGATGAAAATATGAGGAGGAGCCGCCGGCCGATAAGTTGCTGATTCACAGATGGAAGGTGAAATATTAGCTCTCGCGCCCACGACTTGTAAATCGGATATTTGGGGCCCGGAAGGATCGCTGCCGCTGAGAGATACCGGTGACGAATGGAGAGTTTGGTGCTGGAAACGTAACAGATGTGGCGTGGCGGCGGTATTTCACTGCCTTTAGTCGGGACCATCTGATTTTCAATTCCATCACTCAAACCTCGTTTCTTCCTTTGAGAGTAAAATTAGATTTTTGTGAGCCTCACAGTGAGAAGAGACCAAACCTGTGTGCGACAGAGTTCCACATACAGTATATTCAACGTGTTACTGGGGTCCAGTTTGGCTAGCTTAGCATCGTGACCCATGACAAATGCTAATGGTTTCTAACAAAGAGTTACACATGTAGTCAGATGATGATGACACGGGTGACGAATATTTTCTCACACGAACAAACACTCGCACCTGTGTCGAGTTGACAATAGTCTTTTCTCATTTACGGCTCGTCTGCACAGAGACAAAGCGCACACAAACACACCGGCGCGAGCACTGGGGTGAAACCAATCCTTCATTTGTATGTACACCATGTTCAGAAGGAGCCGGTGAGACACACAAGCGCTCTCAGACATGCATATGGAGTCCCTGTGTAGAGCAGCTTCTGTCTGCCTTCCTCTGCGAATTCTGTGTAACAGACACACACGTGTGCTGCTACACACGTGTAATGATGTTGTGACGACACATTCATAGCTTGTTAATCTATGAAATATCTTTGCATCATTTAGTTCCATTTGCAGTGACGTCGCACAACGGGTCTCCGTCGAGGGTCAAAAACAACTAATGAACTGCAAACGACGGCTCGCTGATGGAGGCGAAGACGTCTCACTCTGCGATTTACGCGAAGCATGTTTTGTTGTATTGAACTGTGAGCAGTCGAGCAGCCCCTCAGTGGTCTGCAGTGCACACACTGACACACACAGACACACACACTTGGCTACAGCTATACATAATTGATAAACTCCCCTCTGTATCGACTGTCTGATTTTCTTCTTCTTCATCCTCCTCACTGGTCGATCGCTGCACCCCATTATTTCTCCTCCTCTCCTGCCTTCACTGCTTCATGTCCTCCACGGACCCCCCCTGTTCACCCCCCCACTGACACCCCCTCCCTCTTTGTATAGCAAACGACTGTTTATGTCTCTTTTATTCTTATTATTTTATTAACCTTCTTGTTTCTTTTTAGAATTTGGATGTAATCTGTCACGTTTAAACTTCTTATCTTTGTTGTGATCGTTCGTCAATATCAACATCACAGCTTTAAATAAGTTAAATTCAACTGGAAATTCCTCGACTAAACCTACATATGTATCGTTGACATCTAGAATGTTTTCAACTCAGCGAGGCCATGGCGATGATTACGATGATGAAGATGTAGTTGTGGCGTCCAGTGGTCGAAGTTCAGTGTTTAATCGATACACGTGGAGAGTTTTACGAGCAGCAGTTTTGTTCACATGTGGTCGCTGTTAATTACTTTTACTGCCGGCTTTAGACTTTTAATCTTTCAGCTGTTGCATCAATGGCTCGAGTCAGGGCTCGGGAACGTCTGTAATTCGAGTGAAGAAGTTGCTGGTTAGTGTCCGGTGTGAACCTAAGAAAGCGTGCACCTACTGCCCCACAGAGAGTGACGTCTCGCGGCAGATCTCAAGTGGACTCGGTGCTGCCGGCCGAGCGTCAGGTAGCAGAGGTCCAGGAGGTGCCAGCTGTTTATCCAGCTGCTGCAGCTGTGATTGTGAGCTGCTCCAGGTCAACGCCAGGCACGTCGCCTTGGTAACGGCAGCCAAGTCACTTCCTGTGCTGGCCGGAGAGACGGTTGTTTGTGTCGCTCGTCTGGCAGAGCAGCGATCCAGCTGTGGTTCTGCTCAACTCCTGCTGCAGTGACGTCATTCTGAGGAGGATTCACACACATCTGTAGAAATAAGACCGACTTCCTGTTATAAAAAGTGACTTCTTGATAATCTTGACTCCGGCAGAACTTTATTGAACATTCTGGTTCGAAGCAAGAAGGCCTTCTGGTCCGAGGAGCTTCAGTTCAGACCCATGTGACTTCAAACACGGCGACAGAAACAACACCAGTCAACTGTGACCCGCACTCGCACGTGCACTCAGTGGGAGAAGACGCTTCATTGTGCAGGCCTGCTGTGTTGAGTGGCAGGAGTGTGTGTGTGCAACAGCTGTCCCATCACCTCCACTGCTGACCCACACACACACACTCACACACACACACACACCATCACAAATGAGTTGAGGACGAAGGACCGGAAAGTAATATCCATGAAGACTTGCAGACTTGTATTTGATAAATAAATAAAAATTAAAGAGTTAAATTAAGACACGCAGACACTGATGTGTGTAGGTGACTAGAAGATTTAATACATATGAGCAGAGAATTAAAGGGTTAAATACATCATTCTTTTTAATTAATTGTGATGAAAGCTTAGCTAAACGAACAATGAAATCCTGTGAGATTCCAGCGATGACTGAGGACGAGAGGATACAGTCAACTCAAAGAAGATGTTTGGACTTTGGATTTTTTGGTTTGAAAATAAATGAAAGCAGTTACGACTTCGTCAAGAGTCATGTGGTCTGTAAATACTACAACACCAGAGTCAAGTACTGGACAAAACTACACATATATACTTGTTACTACACTATCATAATACCAGAGTCAAGTACTGGACAATACTACACATATATACTTGTTACTACACTATCACAACACCAGAGTCAAGTACTGGACAATACTACACATATATACTTGTTACTACACTATCACAACACCAGAGTCAAGTACTGGACAATACTACAAATATATACTTGTTACTACACTATCACAACACCAGAGTCAAGTACTCGACAATACTACACATATATACTTGTTACTACACTATCACAACACCAGAGTCGAGTACTCGACAATACTACATATATATACTTGTTACTACACTATCACAACACCAGAGTCAAGTACTCGACAATACTACACATATATACTTGTTACTACACTATGACAACACCAGAGTCAAGTACTGGACAATACTACACATATATACTTGTTACTACACTATCACAACACCAGAGTCAAGTACTGGACAATACTACACGTTTTTCTCTGTGTTATCTTGATCTTTTTAGTATACATTTTTGGAGTATTTTTTTTTATTGTTTAAGCGCTTTGTGACCCTGGTCTTAAAAAGTGCTCTATAAATATAAATTACTTACTTACTTGTATATACTTGCATCATTAGTGTAAGATCTGAAATGTTTAAGCTGTGATTTATACATAGTGTTGTATTAAATGATGTTAAGGTCAAGAGGAAGTCTATAAAATACTGACTGAAGGCAATCGTAAGTGACGAGCTCTTCCACTAATCCCATGTGGTCCATGAGCTCCCTCTGTAGGTCGTGACCCCCCAAAATCACTGGCTGACTCCCGCACTTGTGATCCCACAAATCCCCCCCGCCCTGTGGACAGCTGTGAAAACGTCACACCGTGCTCGAAGAAACTTTAGTTCAGTTTGTTGCTGCACACACACACACACACACACACACACACACACACACACACACACACACACACACACACACACACACACACACACACACACACACACACACACACACACGCACACTTGGACAGGTGGACTTGACGAAGACAGAGTGTGTCGCACACAACTGCTGACAGCTTTTATTGTGTTGTAATGTCCGTGTGCAGAGCTGTTGTGTGGCTTCATCAGTGTTGTTGTGTGTTTCAAACAGTAGACATGAGTGGTGTGCGTGTGTAAATTTGTCATCTCTGCCTGTCTGCACACGTAGGCTTGTGTGTGTACACTGTCCAGGTGTGCATTTAAATCAGTTTTCTTTTAAGGTTTAAATGTTTGTGTGCGATCTAGTCAAATGTCCAGCTGGAGTGTGTGTGTCTGTGTGCGATGGACCACATGACTGTACATGGCTTGTCATGTAAAATATGTGTGATTGCTATTCAAATGTGTACTTGTAACCAGCGTGTGTGTGTGTGTGTGTGTCTTCGCTTTGGTTGCATTCAAATGCCTTTTTGTTGTCATTTGCAACAGGTTTCACATGATGTTTCTTTTTGTCTTGGTCGGCCATGTTGGATTTGCACCGTCATCTCTATCTATAGATGAATCACGTCTTGGTCTCACTCATGAGTGTACGAGTGTGCGTCTGGTCCTGCAGAGGTCCGATTGTGTCGCTCACACTGTCAGGGTGAGACTGAAGTTTAAGAGGCGTTCAGGTGCAGCTGAGATTTCAATACTGTTGAATACTTGTGTGTCTGATATTGATCATGTGACGTCTGTTCCAACAGGTGACTCAAGTGCCCATCGAGTCATGTGACCAGTACGGGACGTGCAGCGAGTGCCTGAGCTCTGGAGACCCCCACTGTGGCTGGTGTGTCCTGCACAACATGTGAGTGACACGCCCCCATCATCACCTGCCTCCTTGCACACAGAACACACACTGTACTTGTGTTACACAACGAGCGTGTGTGTGGGTGTGTGTGAGGTCTAATGTGTACAAACACCCTTGTGGATCACCATCGAGGGGATGAAGAAGGTTAACGGTTGGTTTCTCGTCACGTCGGCCATCTGTCCCGGTGTCACTCTGGACCCCAACGCCACCTGTCGCTGGTTCAGATCCTGCTGCTCTGACCCTGGAGCAGCGTGGCGGGGGAACCTCTGACAGATCCAGCTGAAGTTTCTCCGCTGACCTACACACTTGAAGGACTTATCAACACCTTCACATATTTTCTTCCTTTCGATTACTCCATATATACAGTATATATATTTAAAAAGGTATTTTTTTAAGTTACAACAATTATTCATAGTTTCATGTTTAACATATAAATATACTGAACAACTTGTACAACCAGGAAAAATGAAGTTCAATGTTATCTCAGTACAGGCCAAACGTTTCTGAATCAATGTGTAATGTTACGACTTATGAGGATTTGTCTTTTTCAAATTAAGTTTGTGTTCCTCTGCCGTGACTCGGGGGTCGCTGTGGAGTCCTGGGATTTAAAGATCCGCTGCGATGTCGGCAGCTGTGCAGGATTTAGTTTGTGCTTCACTCCAGCTGTTGCTCCTTCCACAGCTGTCACCCCTCCTCACCCCTCCTCACCCCTCCTCACCCCTCCCTCACCCCTCCTCACCCCTCCTCACCCCTCCTCACCCCTCCCTCACCCCGCCCTCACCCCTCCTCACCCCTCCTCACCCCTCCCTCCCTTAAATCTTTTGGTCAGTGACCTCATCGTCCACCTCCCGTTCTCTTCTCTCGTCCCTTCGTTCCTCCGTCGCTCCTGCCATCGCTAAGGTCAGAGAGACGAGAAGATGGCGAGACGTTCGTGTTCGTCCTCTCATCAGAGGAGCGTGGAGGGCGTGATGAGTTCAGGGACACTTCAGTCTGCTTCTGATTGCTGCTCCACGTGAGAGTCTGGTGACATCATCACCGAGCGCTCATGAGCTGGTCTCTAAAATACAGTTTTTTATACTAATAAAATAGTTATAATGGAAATGTGAAAGGAAATGGTTGGAAAAAGTAAGAAATCAAATGATTTAAAAGTTCAAAATAGTAGTGGTTTCGTTATCTTTTATATTCATAGATGGATATTTATACGTTTTCATATAAATCCTAAAAATAATTCAATACAATTATAAATATTGAATGTACTGAAAACAAATTAATATATATAATATTATTTTCTTTGTTTTTCTAAAGAACATATATGAATGAAATTTCATTTGCTATCTTTAAAAATAACTAAATTAATTATTTATTTAATTGAAAAAGGTAGTTTATGCTGCAGAGAAAACTCTTTATGTTTCTCTCTTTACTTGTACAAGACAGTCGAGAGAACAGAGAGATTTCCGATGATTTCACTTTCACTGTCAAACGTGTCTCGATCCGTAAAACCCTCAAAATCAAAACTTAGTTCAGCTCAGAGGTTCGGACTCACGTTCTGAGCCGTGCATCACGCCCGACTGATGTCGGCTCCGGTTGTAAACTCGGGCTCATTTCCTCCCGGCAACAACAATTAGCCGGCGCTGTGGAACGCGAGGCTGATGAGCAGCGTTAGCAGTGGCGGCGACGCAGCATCCATCTTCACCACGACTGCTAATGAGATATCGATCCACGCGACGCTTTATCAATATTTCCATAGTTTCCCGGCAGAGAGCGAGCGCCGCCGTGATGGCGGAGGCCGGGAAGAGCGGGAACGTCGAGACGCGTCGTTATTCATCGTCAGGAAAACACACTTTTGTACACCAGGCCAACAATAATTACACAATTCATCACAAACGCCGCCGTGCTGTTGCTGCGGTGACGGCGCAGCCCGAGTGCGTTTGGAAGTTTTTGTGCACAGGTTGTGTTTAGAAGTGTGTTGTGTTGTTCCTTCAGTCCTGTCTCACAATGATGACATCAGAAGCCGTCTTCGCACGTCGAACATTTATCTCTCCTCGGCGTCGGATCCCGAGCTCACTGGGACCTGTTGATTGACAGCCCAGGGAGGGAGAAAAGGGGTGAGGCGGGGGAGAGGAGGGGAGAATTTTAGTCGTTGCGTACTCTTCAACTAATGAGGGAGGCAAGAGGTCGGTCTCTAACTACACAGAGATAATGGACAAATCCAGAAACCATGGCAACTGCAGCCACACACACCGTCGGCCCCTGTTCTCCCCCCTTCCTCCCCCTCCTCACCCCCCGCACCCCCCCCCCCCTCCGCTTCTCTCTTCTTGAAATGAATTTTATCTTTAAAAAAAAAAAAAATCAACGCTTTTCTGTCTGTTAATGGAGTCTCAGAGCCAACATGCATAAAACATCAGCAGCCCACACCTGAACACACACACACACACACACACCTCAACACACACCCCTTGACAAAATAGCTCAACATCCACACACACACGCCTTCAGCACACACACCTGGCTCAGGCTGTCAGGGCTGGAGGAGTTTTTTTCAGGACGGAGTCTGAACCTTTAGAATCCTGTGTGTGCGTGTGTGTGCGTGTGCGTGTGTGTGTGTGTGTGTGCGTGTGTGTGTGTGTGTGTGTGTGTGTGTGTGTGTGTGTGTGTGTGCTCACTGGGGCTTCTACTTTTGACAACATGATTACACTCAGAGGCAGCAGATGACGGCGTGGAGTGTGAGAAGGTGTTCACAATGTGCATGAGAGGGACAAACACAAGCACGTGGACACACACACACACACACACACACACACACACACACACACACACACACACACACACACACACGCGGATCACACAACATGCTCGAGAGAAGAAAGCATGAAAAAAAACTGCTCACAAACAGCAACAAACCAACATAACAAAGATTCTGAAGTCATCATTTGTCGTCCACCCTCGTTTGTCATGTGACCTCACGCCCGTGTCTCCTCCAGCTGTTCCCAGAGGAACCGTTGCGAGCGCGCCGAGGAGCCGTACCGCTTCGCCGCCACCCTGGACCAGTGCGTGAAGGCGGCGGTGACGCCCGACAGCATCGCCGTGTCCGAGCCCGGCGTCCCGGTGAGTCCGTCTCTGAACCTCCGAAGCCGCGGAGAACCCACGCAGCGCCGATGCATAAACATTAGCCGGGGAAGGGGCGAGGTCGTGGGCGCCACAGATGCTCGCCTCGTGTGTGTGTTTGCCAAGACGCGTGGGTGTGTGTGTGGGAGAGAAAGTTGTGGAAGTGCGCGAGCATCCGTTCCAGGAAAGCGTTTTGTTTGACACCAGCACACGTGAAGCTCACACTCATTTATATTCTGCTGCTTTGTTGCTGTTGAACATGATTCACTTCATCTTCTTCTGGCTCTTCTTCTTTCTTTTTTGTTTCTTCTTTTCCTCCTGCTTCCCTTCCTACTCTTCTTGCTCTCTTCTTCTGCTTCTTCTTTGTTCTCTTATGCTGGCTCTTCCTTTTCTCTCTTCCATATCCTGTTCTCCTTTTATCTTTTTTTTATCATCTGCTTTTTACATCTTTTCCTCTCTGACCTAACATTGTTCTTATTTTCCTGTTACTCTTTTACTTAGTACCTTTCTTTTCTTACTGGCCTCTTTTTCCACTTCCTCTATGACATCATCATTTATCTTTCTATTGTTTCTTCATCTACACTGTCTTATTTAATCCGACCCTTGTTCTTGCTCTGTGTCCAGATCATTTTCCTCTTCTTTTTCTATCTTTCTTTACTTCTTTTTTGATTGTTTAAAAAATAAATGATTTCTTTCCATTCCCTCCTACATCTCTTCCTGGGTTAAGAAGAGTATCAGCACCTCTAATTGTGAGACCGTGGTTCAGTCTTCTAGATTGTCGGTCGACGACCTTGACCTTGACTGAGCTCCATGTTCACGTCTTTCTTTCTAAACCTTTTTAACATTTACGTGTGACGCTCGACTTTATTTCAACCCGGCTAATGACGGCAGACGAATCAGGAACTTCACTCGAAAACAAAAGAATATACCTTTCCTTTTATTTTTGTTCAACTCCCGAGCATGTTGAGCAGCTAATGAGGAAGGAGTCGCCCCTCCACGCTCCCCCCTTCGCCCCCTGCTGGTGACTCAGCGTCACATTAACAAAATCCTCAGACTGCCGGCCCCAAAAATACTCTGAAATTGAAGGTTGCGCTGGAGTTGTGCGATGATAATTATGCGAGCGGACTCCTCTGGTGTGAGCATCGATCTGACACACACTCGCACAAACACTGTGAAGATTTATTTATAGGCCGAGCAGCTGCAGCCGGGTGTCAGGGATCTCCAGAGGAACACTTCAAACATCAACATGTGCATATTTACACTTGCTGGAGCGTGTGTGTGTGTGTGCGTGTGCGCGTGTGCGTGTGTGCGTGAGTGTGTGTGTGTGTGTGTGTGTGTGTGTGCCCGAGTGTCCTGACTCTTTAGATCAAACAACAACAACGCGTCTGAATAATTAACCGTTTCAATCGACATCATTCGACTTGTGTTGTGTTTGTTGTTGCTGAGTCGACATTCGCCGCAAGTGTTGTTCTCATCGTGAGCCTTAAAACGTACTGTTCAACCTATTGTGTTGCCGTTAAACTACACAATCCAGGGTTCATGCCTCTCTCGAAGGAGCTGGACAGCAACACGGTCATAAGAGTTTATGAAGAACATGGAAAAAGAAACTGAGGTTCTCAGGATCTCAGAAGTCGACAGACCGTCACCCTCTTTAATGTCAAAACCAGGAGGCGACTGACGGTTATTCTTCTTCCAGATGCTGGTAAAGGTGAGCGACGTTCCGGACCTCTCCGCCGGAATCACATGCTCCTTTGGGAACCTGACCGAGGTCGACGGGAAGGTGAACGGGAACGAGATTCTGTGCGTGTCTCCGGCTGCCAAGGACGTCCCGCTCATCCCCACAGACCAAGGTAATCAAACTCAGACGCGAGCTGCTTGTGATCTGCTTCACAAGGCGACAGTCGGGAAAAGTTTTCACCAAAAGAATTCTGGCAGTCTTTCATATCGTCCTCTGTGGCGTGTTTTTTGCACCACAGACCGGTATTATGTCGGCATTATATTCACGCATAACGAAAACAGTACGAATGAAAAGTATAGTGTTTCACTCATTTTTTTACGAGTTTAAAGGTTTATTTTCTTAGTAAACTTGACCTAAACTGGCGTCTTGGCGTGTCAAGAGACACATGCTCATTGTTTTTGGGAGAAAATACCATCTTTTTGTCAAAACAAAACACATTTCAGACCACATTAATCAATTGAACAGAAATAATACAAATCGTTTTTTTCTTTCTGTGCGGCCTGGTAACAAAAGGAAGCTTTATTTGTATTTGACGGCTGTAGAATCAGAACTTTTAAGTTCATTTCCAGGTGTTTTTAGCTGCTCTGGATGGATTTGAACAATTCCTGAATTGAAACAAATATTCCACAGCAAACTTGAAACAGGACATCACAGTTCTAGAATTCTGACTGATGTTGGACTTAAGATTCATCCGAGGCGTCGGACGAGCGTTTGATGTGGTCGTCATGACATGTTGACTTGTTTTCAAGATGAAAAGGGAACATTTTTCTCTCTCGCTGACCTCAAAGCGATGGTTTCTCTGATGGTCCTCCAGCCACACTTTGCCTCTGCGATCAATGCTCTTCCAGGTGATGTCGAGAACGTCAGCGGCTGCTGTCCTGGAACAAAATGAATCAGTTTGGTGAGACGGTGGGAACAGAGCTATCGACCCCCGCAGCAGCGCTTCTCTCCCGCTGCTCCTGGATCAGATTATGGGCAGGGAAGTGTGCTGCTCCGGTGCCGGACCCCATTAGAGCTGATGCAGGATGAGAGCGAGGTCCGCCGACCACCGGTCCGCCACATTACCACCCTCAGCCTAGACTAATGGCTCGACCGCCATGACGCCATCAGCCTAATGTGCTCGAACAGAGCTCTGGCAGAGCCCAGGTCGTCCAGAACCTGCACGGACACCGCCGGGTCCGTCCCGTATTTAGTACCAGAGAAGAAACATAATCCCTTTTGTTGAGGTCAAGCTGAGTCTTCTGGTGGTTCTTGTTGTGTCAGTTGACGTCTCCTCTTGTGTCCTACAGACTGGTCCGGCGTCGAGCTCAGACTGAACTCCAAAGAGACGGGCCAGATGTTGATCAGCACCGAAGTCAAGTTCTACAACTGCAGCGTCCACCAACTGTGAGTCGCGAACCCATGTAGTTCTCATAAATGTGACAATTCAAATGAAATTTACATTAACAATTGAAAAAATAACACATTTGCAGTGACAGACATGCTGTGTAGATCTGTGTGTACGGCTCTGAGGTCTGTGGATCAGAATCTACTGATGGTTCCTCGCACACGGTTCAGGACCAGAGGAGAGAAATCTTTTCAGGCTGTTGCTCCTAAGCTTTGGAACGATCTTCTTCTCTCTCTTTGCGCTTGATGGATCTACTGACTCCTTCAAGAAACATTATAAGACGTTTTTATTCGCTCAGGCTTTTCCTTGATTTTCTGGAACTCCTGTTGTGTTATCAGTTTTATCTTGATCTTTAATGTTTATGCTTTATTGAATATTGTTTTGATTGTTTAAGCGCTTTGTGATCCTGGTCTGGAAAAGCGTTATATAAATAAAATTACTTACTTACTTACTTACTAGATGCGAACAAATACACAAAAGATGAAGAAGAACAGCAGCTTCTAATACGAGAACATGCTAACAGTAGCATCACAGCAATGTTTTGTACGTGATATTTTAATCTTGACTCATAAAACGCTGCGAGGACAAGCAAGAGAGAGAGAAAGACCACCTGCTCCACCTACAACCTGAACCCAGTCCTCCCAGGAGACCGTTGACCCGGTCTGATTGTGTTCCTGTGTGCGTCCCCGCAGGTGCTTGTCATGCGTAAACAGTGCCTTCCGCTGCCACTGGTGCAAATATCGCAACTTGTGCACCCACGACCCGTCCAGCTGCTCCTTCCAGGAGGGCCGAGTCAACGCCTCCGAGGTCAGAGGGAGACACACACACACAAATGCTGCAACACACAAACATGTAAAACTACTGCTGTAATGACTGTGTCAGGTGGAAACACATGAACACAAAAAAACACACATGCCCACGATCAAAAGACAGAGATTAGCACATGTAGTTCCACACAAATGCAGACACACACTCATGCATTCACACATGTAAGAAAAAATGTTTTATTAGTAATACACACAAATATACGAGCAGAAACTATCAACGCTTATGTCTGTAGGAACACAATCGGCAGAAATACACAAAGAAATAAAACACAATTACTTGGGAACACAAACAGACATAAGGAAAAACACTGGTTAAAGTTTAAAACACACTTGTGTCGATCTGAAAAAGTCACATCGACACACAATTAATTAATATCAAAATAACTTTTTATTGACTCCTGAGTGTGTTTTTCTTCCTCTGCTCAGGACTGTCCTCAGCTGGTGCGCTCCGGTGAGATCCTGATCCCAGCAGGCGAAGTGAAGCCGATCACCCTCAGGGCCCGGAACCTCCCGCAGCCTCAGTCGGGCCAGCGTGGCTACGAGTGCGTCCTGCAGATCCAGGGCGTGAGTCACCGGGTCACGGCGCTGCGCTTCAACAGCTCCAGCGTCCAGTGTCAGAACAGCTCGGTGAGGTCCGAGCCCACCCCTGCCGGACCGTGCGGCGCCGCTCACCTTCTCGTCTCCTCCCACAGTATCTGTACGACACCAAGGTCAGCGAGCTGCCGGTCGACTTCTCCGTCGTCTGGAACGGAAACTTCATCATCGATAATCCAGAGAAGATCCAGGGTGAGGAACATTCCTCTTCTTCTCCCACGACACTTGGTCTGTCTCTTCATTCAACTCACACTTGGCGGCACAAATGGAGATCATGATTTAGAAAAACGTGATCACTTACCTCAACTTAAGATCTATTCATGGTCAGGCTCCTCCTTACATCAGTGATCTGATCCAGCCTTACACCCCAGCTCGGGCTCTGAGGTCTGTGGATCAGAATCTACTTATGGTTCCTGAACACGCTTCAGGACCAGAGGAGAGAAATCTTTTCAGGCTGTTGCTCCTAAGCTTTGGAACGATCTTCTCTCTCTTTGCTCTTGATGGATCTACTGACTCCTTTAAGAAACATCTTAAGACGTTTCTATTTGTTCAGGCTTTTCCTTGATTTTCTGGAACTCCTGTTGTGTTATCAGTGTTATCTTGATCTTTAAAATATATACTTTATTGAATATTGTTTTGATTGTTTAAGCGCTTTGTGACCCTGGTCTGGAAAAGCGCTATACAAATAAAAATGACTTACTTACTTACTCACTTACTTACAAATTGGAATAAACTGGTTGAAACCGCTAATAGAACATGTGTGTGTGTGTGTGTGTGTGTGTTGCAGTGAACCTGTACAAGTGTGCGGCGCAGCGCGACAGTTGCGGCGTGTGTCTGAAGGCGAACAGGAAGTTCCAGTGCGGCTGGTGCAGCGGCGAGGGACGCTGCACGCTGCGACACCACTGCCCGCCCATCAACCCGTACACCAGCCGCTGGCTCAACCTGTCCAGCAAGAACGTGCGCTGCACCAACCCCCGGGTCACCGAGGTCAGTTCCCAGCACGCACCTCAGCGGTCCACACGAGGTCGACGCCATCGGTTCATTTAAGAAGGAGAAAAGCGATTTCATTTCATCCGCCCCGATGACCCGACGCTAGATGAGCAGCTCCAGACACAAGCGGAGACCGCTGTTGTCATGACGACCACATCAAACACTGGTCCGACTCCTCCGATGAATCCTAATTCCGACATCAGTCGGAATTCTAGAACTCTGATATCCTGTTTCAAGTGGGAGTGTTGCATGTGTGTTTGAGAGCATGCGAGTCGGGGTTTCGGACAGGAAGTCTCAGGGCGCCGCACTGATGTCGGGATCTCCGTTAAATAAAGAGAATCCATCGCACACACGGACGCGCGGACTCACAATCGCACACATCAAACGGAGCCAATTAAAAGTGAACTTTGGTTAATAGATTTCCCCGCTTTGATGAGACTCTCCTGCAGGTCGCTTTAATCCTCGATATGTCGGTTTGTTTCACGTCATTGAGAACAGTTTGACGCGTCAGTCATGTGTCTGAGCCAAGAAGTCAGAGACCGTGGTTCTCGCACGCAAAAAAATCCCTGCAAAAGTTGGCGGAGAAACTATGGAAGTTCATCAGTGTCTTAAGAATATAATAATAGTTTATGTTGCATTCAAGTGTTATTTGAATACTTGAATTGAATTGTTTCTATATCAAAAGGTTGAAATGTTTTTTATTGAATAATTAAATTCAATAATCGGTTTATTCAGAGGTTAAGTTGTTGGGTTTTTTTTGTTTGTAAATAATTGAATTTAAAACATGTAATTCACACATTTGATATTCTGATTCTAATAATTAAAAATAAAATAAATAAATTCAATATTTTTTATATTACAACAAAAAGCAATAACATTTAAATAAATATTTGAATGGCACTGATAAACTTCCATTAGAAACCCGTCTTACGTTGGAGGATCTGGACTTTCTTTGGGTTTTGTTCACGAGTGAGGGAAGGAAGGAAAAGTGTCTCTTCATGCTCTGACACCATATAACGTTGTCTCCATATGTAGTTGACACAGTAGAACAGCCTTTGGAAGGTTTAGCTAAAACATCTTTAAGTATAAAACTGTATTTTGACTGAGAGAAAGATATTTATCAACACACTCGCAGGAAATGAAGACTTGCTCTGGTTGTTTTTCCGCCCCCTCTCACCTCGCAGGAAGACTTCATTATCAGGTACGCCTCTGATCGTAGACGCCCCGTCAGCCGCTGGTTTGTATACATACGAGCGCATTAGTGGCCGTGCCCACCACCACATATTCCCGCTGAATTATGGATGCTTCTATTAGGCGCCGCGGCGCCTCCTACTGCCGCGGCTCGTTAATATTGAAGAGACGTAAGAGCGCGGGGAGCTACATCAAATGGATCCGGGGGTCTGATGGCGTTTGAAAGGGATTTTCTCCGAGCGAGACGTCGCGTCGTCTCCGCGGAAACTTCACGCCGTTGCCTCGGGGAGAGTTTGTTGTTTGGAGACATCACCGAGGGGGTCATGATAGGGATCCTATGATGAAGTGCAAGATCTGAACCTGTCGAGGCAGAGACGCGTCTGAGGCTCTGGCAACTCAGGGGTTTTCCCCTGGTAAGTGGCTCGGGTTAGACGGTGACTAGTTGAACCTTCTTGCTGGTTCTTGATTATGGTGATCTGTTGTACATGGATTCATCAGCTCACTGTCTACACATGTTGGATACTGTATATCATGGAGCCTTGAGGTTCATTACAAACAGACTCTTAACACATTACTCAAGAGTAAACTGGCTTCTCTCTTTTAAAGTAAAGTAAAGAAAGGTTGTTATTTTAATGCCATGACTTAGTCATTGGTATGTTTTTATTTACAAGGCGATTTCAGGTAAACTCCATTGTTATTTGTTCATATATATGTCTCGAAAACGTGTCCCCAATGCGTTAAGGTCTGAGGATACAGTGCTTATGTTACTGGAGCTCGTACAGAGCCGGATGAAACAGCTCTTAAGTTTTTTGCACCGTGTTCGTGGAATAAGCTGCAAAAGCAGCTCAAGCTTGAGGGTAACTCTTAAAGAATTTAAGGCTGTTGTCACAAGTTTGACATCGAACTCCAAATTGTAGTCAGTAACATTATTTTTTCTTCTTATATTGTACTATTGCACTTAATATTGAACTTGTAATTGTTTTTTTTTTTAATTTGAACTGCGTTTTGCTGCTCCATCCTGGCCAGGTCTCTCTTGTAAAAGAGAGTTTTAATCTCAATTAGACTAACCTGGATAAATAAATGATAAATAAATCAATACAAAATAAATCAGGTCTAAGTTTAGGTCCTGTTCTTAATTTGATCTCCAAGTTTGACAGAATTTAAAACCCAGTTTATATTGCTGACAGCTAAACTGACACAACAAAATGTATTTCTTACAAACAAATAAAAGGCTGAAGAACAGCAGCGATTGTTTCCAGTGTAGAAACACGTAACAGTAGATGTTTGAACCCGAAGCGAAGCAGTGTTGAATGGCAGGAGGTGCAGACAGACTGGTCGTCTCAGGGATTAAAGAAGTGCTAAAGTTACTCCACAGTGTCTGTGGATGATATCAGATCTCTTTAAACCCTGACTTAACGCGACGCGCTGAGAACCTTGTAAAGTGTTCAGGGTCTCTTTTATACGTGCGATGATCACCAAGGCTTTACGACGATCGTTAAACTCCACAAATGTGACTGAGATTAGCGAGTGAGGAGCGACGAGCCGCGTGTCCCTGAGCTGCTGTTGGATGGAATCGTTTCACAAATGAAATCCAACAGAGTAGACGGATTCACGACAAAGCCGAGGAGGTGTGTATGGAATAAACGAACCATCAAATGTAACCAAACGCGACAAGATGCTAAAGCGTTGAGGCGACATTAAGCATCTTTCTTTTCAAGTTTGTGTACATCAGTCGTATGTTTCCGTCACTGTTCTAGATTTAAGTGACTTGAAATTAGATTAGAAACTGACATGTTGAGGCCAAATATCTTGAAGTTCCTGACTCGTCTAAGGCCAGAATTAGCCGGAATTCAGGATGAAAAAGCTTCTTTATCCCACGTTTAGTGTGACAAGATATCTTAAGGCCACTAAATACATTAACTTCATTAAGTAAAGCATTTATTTTAAACAGAAGGAATGGGCGAGCCAAGACAAAGAAAATGTTTATTTATCTGTGTTTTTCCTGGACCGTCGTCAGACGGAGTGGAACACTAAAGTCAATATTCTGCTCGGGTCGGCACCGCGAGTGCCAGCGGGTCACTGGTTCGGAATCTCCCTATATTGACTGTGACACCGGCAGCTCTGCCTCTAAATGGATTACACAGGGAGCGCGACATGAAGGCGAGCGGGGCGCGTTCGGCGAGGCGCAGAGTCTGTGCACGTCCCATCACACTTCCCTTTGAAAGTGACAAAAGAGGAGAGCTGGTGCAGGAGGATGGAAGGACGTGGCAGTCTGCTGGAGGAGGAGAGGATGATGAAAGACAGAGGAAGACGCCGCAGTGACCTAAAAAAGACTGTAATCTTTGTTCTCTGAAGGTCATGTGCATTAAAAACCCCTCCCAACAACAAAGACGACGCTTAAACATCTCGTGGTGCGGAGCTGAAGGTCTGTCAGCGCGGATCGGCGTCACGCTTGAAACAGAATTCTTTAGGAAGGTCGGAAATTGGGCGGATGTTAAAACAGCAACGTTCCGTTTTCTCGAGCGGCAAAAGGCAGGCTTTCCATGGACGTAATAAGGTGTTTTTCCAGGAATGTGACGGTAAATAAAGATGCAACAAAGTGCAAGATTAAATTAAGTCGCTAAGGGTTTTCCTTCCATACGTTTTGTAGCGCTTCTCAGGTCGTGGGGGCAGCAGACGAAATTAAGAGAGCTAGACTTTCTGGTTGCCAGAGACCTCCTATACATCTGGAGAATGAAACTTGAAAGTGTGGCCTCGTGAACTGGAGCGGCAGTTCTACCTTAAATTCAAGAAAGCCTGAGAAATTTCTAAGAGAAGGAAGCTGAACAGAAAAGTTCTGGCGGTTCCTCAAAGTCTTAAAAGGGATTAAATTCAAGAATACAAAATTAAGGCCTTAATTGGAGTTAAATGTCTTAAATAAAAGTTTAAGAAGTCTTAAAAACACAATATTTGTTAAAATATATTCATGTATTTAAAATAATTTACAGTTTACTTAAACCTTGTGTTACCTCAGGGTCAAGGTGACCCTAAAGCCTGAAAACTAATGTGTTTTGGTATCCGTTGTGTTGCCTTTTGTTTAAGGTGATCAACCTCCAGCACTGTGTATGTATTTCTGCAAGCCAGGGAGGTCGTTCACCTTGACCCAGAGACAACACAAGGGATACCGCAAACACTTTTGTTTTCAGGCCTTCAGGTCACCTTGACTTTCTTAACAGAAGGGTTAAAAAAGTGTATGTAGCAGCTTCAGCTTCGACCCTCGGAAACAAATGGGGCTGCGGTTGCTTTGGTCTTAAATTTGATTTCAGATGGTATTAAAAAGTCTTAAATATAACTTTAATATTGGCTCTAGGATCCGTGTTCTGTCTCCACATGACAACATCCACACGGATTGAGTTTCATTTCTCTTCCTCATCCAAGCTTCCCTGGAATACAAGTCTCCATCCCTCGCCCTGAAATGACGCAGCTGCGTCACACCGAGCCCGGTCCACCACATCAGCAGCGGCGTTCCAGTTGGGAGCGCTCGGATGTTCACTCGCCGTCACCGCTCCTCACCTGTCGTCCATCATTTCCGCTCGGCTTCCTGCTCGACCGTCCGGGCTGTTTCTTTATATCCCTGCTTGCTTATGTAGCGCTGCCGCTCGATTAGCTCCTGCCATCTCCTGACACGGATATATTTAGCCGTCATGTCCCTGCGCCGCGCGCCAGCCCGGCTAAAAGATTCATGCGCCGGTCCCTCTGGCTCCGCTCTGACACACTTACTTTACATCCAGAGCAATTAATGTCCACATCACCCGGATCATGATGCCGGAGCTCCAGCGGGACGTGTCGGGCGGACGGCTCAGCAGGCAGTCACAACTTCTCAGTTTCTGCTCGGGCGGTCTTTGATGTCGTATCGATCGTGTTCCCAGCACCTTCTTCTGAAACTCTTATTTATCTCTGAGCTGGACCAGTGGTGTGAAATATTGGAGGAAACTTTCAAGAGCAAGGCAGAACCAACAGTAGCTTTGGACCTCGGGCACACACACCTGGAGACACACTCTGTGTTTTATCCGCAGGAACATCGATGAGGCGCAGACGGGAAGAGTTTCTCATGAGAAAATTGACTGAAAAAGCATTTTAGGAATTCCATATTGAAATATACAGAGTCGGAAGGACATTTAATCATGTCAACGTATCATTGAATGATATTTATTTTGATGGGAAGCAGGTTTGACACAAACCTCACATGAACGATGACGGGAAATGACACATTCTTAAAGGTATAAATGTTGTGTATGAACTTGTAGGTAGATCGATGGATCGAACTTTATTGATCTCTTCGGAAAATTCCTTTGGGAAATTAGATTTCCAGTCACAACAAGGCAGTCGGCGGAAGAACAAAGTGCACTCGGGTCGATAATACATGAAATAAACTAAAATAAATATAACATTCTAAGTATAAAAGTCATCATTTTTATGACCTAGAATCCCTGCCCAATGAGTTTTAACCCCTGTGTTATCTCTGGGTCAAGGTGACCCGAGGGCCTGAAAACAAATGTGTTTGTGGTATTCCTTGTGTTGTTTCAATTTATAATATAATCACATGAAACTTTATTCTTTTCACATTAGGGAACAGCTTGACGTCACAGTCTTCATTGTGTGTCGCAGGTGACCCCTGTGGCCGGGCCTCCTGAGGGCGGCACCAGAGTGACCATACATGGCATCAACCTGGGGCTGGCCTTCTCCGACATGGTGGGAAACGTGGAGGTGGCCGGGGTGAGGTGCAAACCCGTGGAGGAGGGGTACATCATCGCCGAGCAGTGAGTTGAAAAAAGAAAAAAAAATCAAGTCTCCTTGGCAGCTGCAGCTACTGAATCACCTTTCGATACTGACTGGTGTTCTCGTCCAGGATCGTGTGTGAGATGGACTCGACTGCAGTCGACGCCCGACCCGGTCCGGTCCAGCTGTGTGTGGGAGAATGTCGGCCAGAACTTCGAGCCCGCTCCTCACATCTCTACTCCTTCGTGGTACGACTCGATGTTCTATCATCGCCATCGTATGAATCGAAGTCAATGTGTTAGTGTTTATCTCCATGACCGGTTTCCCTGCCTCCTCGCAGACGCCCACCCTCACCGGCCTGACCCCCAGCAGGGGCCCAGAGTCTGGGGGAACCAAGGTCACCATCCTGGGGGAGAACCTCGGGGCCGGCAGCTCCGTCAGCGTTCAGTTCGGAAACCAGACGTGTGAATTCTACGGGTGAGTTTTGACGACGATGTTGTCTGACAATATCGCTGTTATTAAAGTGTAATCCAGCAGCGCCTCAGTCACAGGATGGTTGTGTGAAGGCAGAGAGAGGAACCTTGTGTGGGAAACACGGATCATTAAATCAGATTTTTGGTGCTCTGCCGGAGATATTAGAAGGAAACTCTCCAGGGAAAAAGCTGCTCAACTTCTGACAGAAACTCGGCAAACTCAGGAATCTTAACTGGATTTTGATGGATGATTATATTAAACTGTAATATCAGAGAAGTGATGCCGCAGTACTCGCACTCCATCATCCTGTCATCCTCTGTTAATTCACTTTTATTATCATTACGGTGTTTGTGAAGATTCTTCCTGCAGTCAACTAACACAACTTCTCACCAGCTGTAGAAATATGTCAAAAAAAGATCAAATGTATTTTATTTATTCAACTTGAGATGCACTGACACATACCTCCGTCACGGAGCCCATTAAAACCTCCTGGTTTTATTAAATCTTTATCTCAAAAAGCTATTTTGTGAACTGCAGCAGTTGAAGGCTTTTGTTAAGACCACTAGGGGGCGCATTTTAATAAAATGTAATCCATTGTTTCACCTGCAGTCGTAGCATGACGGAGATAGTGTGTGGCTCGGCGCCGTCCCAGTCCGGAGTCGGCCCGATCCAGATCAGCGTGAGTGTGGACCGGGCACGGATCCGAGAGAGGCTCACGTTCGAGTACATCGACGATCCCACCGTGCTGCGCATCGAGCCGGACTGGACCATCGCCAGGTACGGACGTGGAACGTTTGTCGGGCAAAATCAGTGTCTGACGTAATGTCGAACTTCCAGTGGCCACACCCCTCTGATGGTGACCGGGACCAACCTGGACGTGGTGCAGGAGCCCATGATGAGGGTCAAGTACTCGGGCAGGGAGTCCCTCAATGTAAGATGAATCACCTTTTCCTCGTTGTGAGTGACATGGAAGTGAGTTTGAAAGTGGAATATTCCAGCAGATCATTTCTGTTCCAGTCAACATACACGGAAGTTTCGGTGTCAGCAGTTTACTCCGACAAATTAGATCAGGTCTAAAAGGGTCACAGATCTTTCAGTGGAGTTTCTGATCCGTCTGCAGAGTGGTGCGCGGGAAAGCGGGGGGGTCAGGGTTTTTGTGTACGGTCTGAAGCCCGAGGGGCGTTTAATGGTTTTTATTGGATGATTAAGTGCGGCTGGAAGTCCCAGGTCAGCATAAAGACCCTTTGTGTAATCACAATCTCTGCTGTTGGAGATCGTTACAAATCGCGTTTGAGCCGAGAGCCCTGGGGAGCTGGTTTAATTAAGAGGATGGATTCAGTCTGTGGCGGGCCGAGGTGAGGGTGCCTTGGTGGTCACGCTGCTAATCACAGTGGATCTTCAACGATCGCTCCGAGGAGCCGCGTCAGATAAACAACAGGAGTTGATCATCTGCCGTCTTCTTCAAGTCCTTGAAAACTCTTTGATGGATCCAAGTCGGAAAACTTTAAAGGGAACCTATTGTTAAGAACAACATGCTCTTGACTTTCAAATGTTTAAGTCTTCATCTCCAAGATGATTAAGTCCCTCATCATGACCATGTTTTGAACTTATTACTACATAAATCTGGGCGAACGAGAGGTTACAAGAGTCCGTTATGACGTAATAATGGCTTCACTCCTCCTCCAGCTGTAATCACACCCTGCTTTGTTTATACAATGAGTCCCTTGGAGGTAAAGCCTTCCGGGATTGATGACGAGCGGTGACAAACCTCCATGATTGACCAGTTATGATCAACAAGATTTAATCTCCAGAAAAACAGTGTTTTCAGTGGGTGGAGTTTAAGATTATTTTCTAACTTCAATATTTCAATGAAAAGTGAGTTTTGTTCAAACACACACTGATGATACAATAGAGTCACACATCACAACAACACACACACACTGATGATACAATAGAGTCACACATCACAACAACACACACACTGATGGTACAATAGAGTCACACATCACAACAACACACTCACACTGATGATACAATAGAGTCACACATCACAACAACACACACACACATACACACTTTAGTTGAACTTTAAGTATTTTTTAGTCCGTTTTGTGTGGGATATCGTCGAATCTAAAATGCATAGTTATCATTCAGAAAACAACAACACTTAGGAAAAGAAACACCTGAAGATGAAAAAAACATCAGGCAAAAAGGTCCTTGAATTGTTCGACAAAAAAACATCTAAAATCGATTCCAACAAACTTTATTCCGAGGTAAATAAATGACAATGACCTGAGGATGAACAAACACAACGTAGAGAGCCAACAATGGTGTAAGGTCGATACGACAATTGAAACCATGTGAGGTCAACGTGTCCATGAAGATTGAAAGTGGAACAAATGTTGAACCTCGAGGAGCTCCCTGGTCTCTTCACGACTGAAGGTTCTTTATGTAGCTAAAGACCCACATTATGGTCTGTTTGGCGGAGAAGGTTCTCTGAATCAATGGACTAACAAGCTCAGAGTCCCAACCCTCCTCACGTGGACTCTCACCCGCTTTAATGGAGATAATTGTCTGAATGGTTCCACAATGACGACCGTCTCCTCTGCTGCTCCCTCGCTGGGTTTATTTGCGAGTCTTTGACACGAATGCTCCGGAAAAAGGAGAAGCAATTACGTAAGAGACAGGTGATGATTTGACGAACACAGGGTCTCGTCGCCGACGGCTGCTCCTGCGACAGAAGAGACAAAGGTTTCAGGAGCGTCATCTTCGGGCCGCTGTTTAAAAGAAGCTCTTTCTGAACCGGGACCTCTTGATCCACGAACGAACGAACGTGAAAACCATCAAGTCTTGAAAGGAGCCGCGGCAGCAGAGGAAGCTGCCACACCTGCTCCTCTCCGGCGCTCGACGAGGTCTCTTCAGGAGACGACGACACCACCGTCGTCACGCGAGGAGAGCACCGAGCGCGAGCGAGCCCGGGGCCAAATTATGATTTCTAGTCAAGTCACTAAGCCACTCAGACACCGTAGGCCAATTTTAGACTGCCGATGTCGGGAAGAGACGCAGACGAGGAAAGTTGTTGACGCACATTTGACTGGAAATTCACAAGAAAGGCGAAAGCATTCAGGAGCCATTTAAGATTCTAGCAGGCGCTCGACTGCACGTGAAGCAGCTGCCAGGCATCCATTCACCGTCCTGAAGAGCCGCACGTACACACTGACAGACGCACACAACTATGAATGCACATCAAACATGTATAAAGCAAATGGTTGAAATCCTCCATTGATAGTTTATTAAACGCATACAGAATGTTTACATTGAAAGAAAGCCTGATAGAATCTGGTGACAACTCAAAATACACAACAGCTTCATTAAATAAAGTGTTTGAACAGCCACACAAAAGTGTTAAAACATAAACCTGACATGTGAAGACGACACAACAACAGACAAATATGGAATAAATAAAAGGTAAATGAGAAAACACAGAAAAGAAACTTAAAAAAAACACACAAGCAAAGACAACCCTGGATCAACAACACATCAAACATGTATGAAGCAAATGCTTGAAATCCTCCATTGATTGTTTATTAAACGCATACAGAATGTTTACATTGAAAGAAAGCCTGAAACCGGACATGTGAAGACGACAAAACAACAGACAAAATAATAAAAAAAACAAAAAAAAACACAGAATACAAACCTTAAAAAAAACACACGAGCAAAGACAACCCCGGATCGACCACAGATCATCAGAAAGACATGCGTCCAGTCACTGAAGTTCATGTAAAAACACAGATTGTTGACGTACAGAAGCTCTCAAGCTCTTCATGAACCACCATCCCTTCGCTCCAGCATCTCTTCTCCTCCGTGCGAAACCAACTCCACCGTGCCTCCTGCCCTCTCGTGTTTGCGATGCGAGTCAGATCCCAGAAATATTCGGTTGCATCATGTGCGTGGATGTTTTTTTTGGGAGCCTCTCGCAAAATCCGAGCTGAAGTTCACAGCAGCGCCGGTTCCAAAAAACCAGCTGGCAGGAGACCAGACGCCGTGTAGGAGGGCGGGAGCAAGCAACCACGACTGTACGTTAGCCTGCCCGCGACCTCCGACCTCCTCGCATTTCTCCCCCGCACGTCTCCCTCCGCCAGCCGCTCTCTCCCGCTTCCTCCGTGTTCCGGCTGCTGCTCCGGCCAGAGACCTGGGAGTGGGTGAGTGGGCCGCACTCGCTGGATCATGCTAATGTATTCCGCCGCAGGGTTTGGAGTGTTCCTGCCTCAAAAACACCCCGACTGTGTCCAACTCTGGAGGAACGGGCCGACTTTCCAATTATTTCTTCCAACCGTGACCTCGTTGCACTTTACAGCGATCGGACGTCAGGATGCGCAACAATAGAAAGTCGTTGTTAGCGTCGATCCAGGACAGAAACCGTCTTTGTTTTTGGTTTGAACTTGATTAACTATTGTTTAAGGAGTTGTAGCAGCAGATTCTATCATGAGGAGGGGTTGGTCCTGGACTCTCTCTGCAAGAAGGTGTTTGGTTTGAATCTAACCTGTGTGAACCTGGAGAACCAATGGACCTCCACTGTTGGCTCCATCTTCTGGTTGGCCAGGGAACACCTCAGTATTCTCCCATAGCACCTCAACTGGAAGATGGATAAATGGATGGATGGAAGAATGAATCATTAGACGGACGGATGGATTCACTTTATTATTACGAAAAATAACCTTTCAGAACTGTTTTACCTTCTGTTTGGATTGGTCAACTAAAGTGTGTATGTGCGTGTCTTGTCCGACTCTATTGTATCATCAGTGTGTGTTTGTACAAAACTCTCTTTTCATTGAAATATGATCCTAAATTTAAGATTAAAGAGATTCAATCTTGACCATAACCACACCCACTATACTGTGATTGGTCAAGTATGGAGGTTTGTCACCGCGGGTCATTAATCCCGGAAGTCTCCACCTCCAAGGGACTTATTGTATAATCAAAGTGGGGCGTGATCACAGCTGGCTGGAGAAGGAGTGAAGACATTACTACGTCATAATGGACTCTCGTAACCTCTCGTTCGCCCAGATTTTAGAGCATTTTATAAAGGAATAAGTTGAAAACATGGTCATGATGAGGGAATTACTGCGTCTTGGAGAAAAGACTTCAACATTTGATGTCAGGAGAGTTGGGTTTTTACATTAGTTGCCCCTTAAATGAGGGTGAATTTTGAGACGTTGACGCTCCACCTAGTTCTTGCGTCCTTGAACCTCTGCTGGACCTGTGACCGGTCTTCTAAGTTCCCTCAGGACCCTTCACACATGTTCCTAACCAGTTGCTCTCCTGTTTGTCGCGAGTTACAGTCAGTATTTCGACCCTCTGACACTTGTGTACAATAGCAGCCCAGTCGGGCAGCAATTGAGAGATTGGGAGGTCTGATGGAACACTTCTCCCCCCCACCTCTGCGGGGGGGAATGAATGGCCGCCAGCCCAGCCTCCCTCGTCTCACCTCAGTCCCAGCACTTTGTCTGGGAGGTGGAACATTTCAAAACCGCTCCATCACTCCTCCTCTGCAGCCACTGCGCAAGACAAAATACAATTTGCTTGCCTTCACTGTTTGCATCGATCTGCTCGCCTCCATCTGTCGCCTCAGACAACAGTCAGAAGGCAGCGGTCATTTGCAGTGGTCAGTAACTTTGACGATATTTACCCCTAATGAAGTTTCCTCCCGAGAGAGGAGGGAGTGAAGGGAGATAAAAAGCTCTCCCAGCCAAGTGCTGTGCAGCGATCAATCCTGCGTCCTCTTCCCTCTGGAGGCGAGGAGGAGGAGGAGGATGGATGGAAGCGCGTCTGTCATCCAGGCAAACTGGAGAGAAGTAATAAAAGAGCCATAGCTCAACCTCCATCCGAGGAGACGCGGGAGCCGGGCCTCCATCCATTCCAGCGTTCTCCAGCGTCGCACTGGCTGCCATGTATTTGTGGTATTACAGCGGCTTTCTTCGCAATAAAGAAGGATCTAATGACAGACCATAAATCCCTTTCTCCAAAATAATGTGCTGAATGTGCACAGCTTCCCGCGGGGTTCATCACCATGTTAATGTGCTTCTGTTCAGGAAACAACAATACGGGGAGCTTTACTGCGGCTCGGCTTTCCGACAAAATTGAAACCAATCATGAAATATAGCCCGGAGCGTCCGAGCGTCTGAGGCCGGGCGGCGGATGTGTTTCGGCATCACAGCTGCCAAAGTCAGTCGCCCACACAGCAGGGATTTGAACCTGGACAGACCCTTCTCTGATGCCAGTCTCACCCAACAATGCATGTCTTTTTGTGGGAAATAAGATTCGGAAAAGTCTCACTAACATTTTCTGACTTCGATGATTTTATCTGTTGATCGTTGTCAACCTGTTTTTGTGCTGTTGATGGTCTTTGTGGCTGTTCTGGGGTCACAATCTGGTGACCTTGATGGTGCGTCCACAGCTCTGCAAAGTCTTGAACGCGACTGCGATGGTGTGCCTGGCGCCCTCCCTCATCGAAGAGAACCACCCGGGTCTGGACTCTGTCAAACAAGCCGATGAGTTTGGCTTCATCTTCAACAACGTCCAGGCTCTCCTGGTCTACAACAACACCAACCTGGTCTACTACCCAAACCCCTCCTTTGAGCCCTTGAGCAACGCCGGAGTCCTGGAGCAGAAACCGGGTTCTCCCATCATCCTGAAGGTAACTGGACCTGCGTAGAGTGTTTCACGATGGCCCGTAACCATCGCACTGATCATCTCCACGGGGGGAGAACATTGAAGGGGAAAACATCTGGTTATCTCTTTGTGGTTGTAAAAGTCCTACATTAAGTTAATAAGTTAAAAATCTATTTGTCTTTAAATGACCAGTAGAAACAGGGTTTTATTAACGAATTTCCCCTCGCGGGACAATAAAGGGATTCTGATTTATTGACACACTGACATACACACCTCTGTCTCTCATTATTAGTCATTTAAGTTCCTTGGACTTAAGTAAAATCAACTTTTTTCTGACTTCATAATTGACACGATTATTAATTAAACATACTTTAGGGAGAATTGTATTTTAAAAGAAAAGTGTGAACGACCAGATTATTATTTTGTCATTTTTTCATTGATTAAACAAGCAGTGTTTATACATTCAGATCACAATCAATATCAACAAATTGTAAAAGCAAAAATGAAGAATAAAAAAGATGCATATCAGCATCTTTAAGCTCATGGAGATTTAAACCACAATCTATTTGACAAACAAAAATGTTGGCACTGAATTGGTATCAACATGTTTTGAATTATAATAATAATAAAAAATAATAACAACTGTAATTATGACAACAGCCTCTGATATAAAACATAATCCTGGCTACGCCCTCCGACACTCACTGGGCAGCTCAAGAGCAGATCGATCCACAGCAGAGTCAAACAAAACTACTGTGGCAGTTTTCCTCTCAGCTTCATATCTCTGATCACAGCGTGCAGCTGCAGCTGGACGTCCAGCCTCGCGTCTCAATTAAAGTTGGTCGAGGCCTCGTATCGACTTTCTTCTTCCTCTCTGGCACCTGTAGGGCAGAAACCTGGTTCCCTCGGCTGCAGGGGGCGCCAAGCTTAACTACACGGTCCTGATCGGAGAGACGCCGTGTTCCGTGACCGTGTCGGAGAGCCAGCTGCTGTGTGAGCCGCCCAACCTGACCGGGCAGTACAAAGTCATGGTGCGTTGATGAAAGTAATCAAAACAACTTCCTATAAGTTTCCTCGTTTCAATCAACCGTGGCTCCTGCAGGTCCAAGTCGGCGGTCTCCACGTCTCCCCGGGCTCCGTCCACATCCTGTCCGACAGCCTGCTGACGCTGCCGGCCATCGTCAGCATCGCGGCGGGTGGCGGCCTCCTGCTCATCATCGTCATCCTCGTCCTCATCGCCTACAAGAGGAAGTCTCGGGAGAACGACCTGACGCTGAAGCGCCTGCAGATGCAGATGGACAACCTGGAGTCCAGGGTGGCGCTGGAGTGCAAAGAAGGTTGGTCTCTGAGCCAGGAGCAGCCGAGTGGTTTCCCTTACAGAGTGAAGAGGGTTGAATTATGCATGTGTTTGAAAGTGGACCAGGAGGTTCTGTATCATCTCTGGAGTGGGTTTCTTGACTGTTGCCCGCGCTGACCTGGTCCAGCTGTTGGTACTGGAGATGTTGAGTGATATCACTAAGAGACAAATTATTGATGTGTCTTTAAAAAACCTTCAGCAACAGTAAAGCACTTATTCTGGACGTCTGGTCCCAGCGGTCGTCTGCACGTCCGAGCCTTTCTAGGGTCCAAGGATGAAGTCGCTAAAATCCTCTGATGTTAAAGTATAAGATAACTTTTTGTTGTTGATGTTTAGAAACTTATTTTTAGTGCACGGGAGAAGGCACATGGAAGTGTGTTGTAGCAGCATCGACCTTTTTTGCTCCGTAGACCAGTTTCAATTTGGAAATATTTTTGATCAACAGATAAAAACAACAAAAATCAATTGGCAGGAACTGCAAAAGCCAAACATACAGTGAATAAAAAAAACATCTCACCATGACTCTGAACTAGCAGGAGCCCAGGACTAGTTTCCCTGATGGTGCCATATAGATTGTGATTGACTCGTTTTGTGTAGTTATTTTATTAGTAAACTCGACCAAAATAGCATCTTGACATGACACCAGTCACATGCTATTATAACTGTAGAGAAAACCCTGTTTTTTCCCCAAATTAAACATCTTCCAACAGTGATCATCTACACAATAAATAATAAACCATTTATTGGGAACTACTGGTTTACAGAACAAGGAAACAAAATCAAAGTGTTCTGAGAAAAACGAAGAAAGCTCCATACAATTTAAAAAGAAATGATGATTATACACACAAGTCCAGGTTAAAGTGAGTCGGATATGTTTGCAGGAACCTGTAACAGCTACTGACCACTGCAGCTGTAAACTAGTGGTCATAATGTTACGCTGACACAACAGAGTTCTGCAAAACAAGATTAATGTCAGATCCATCAGAGAGAGGCGGCCCCGGGCTGGATTAGATCTAAACCCTCCACGTGCCGAGTGTGCCGGTGTGGAGACTCGGGAGAGGGCCACGGGGGAGGACTGAGGATGGAGGACTTGGGCAGACCTGGTGTATGATGATGATGCTGCTGCTGCCTCGCTGATGGGCCTGCAGACACAAGCACTTTCCCCTGAGGGGGTCTCGATGCAGGAGGCGGTCAGGATGGTGCCAATTAGCTGCAGCTCACCTGCAGACACACACTGAAGCTACAGCCTATTTGCTGGCGGACTGAGCCTGTGTGTGTGTGTGTGTGTGTGAGAGTGTGTGTGTGCAGTGTGAGATATTGATTTCTCTGATGTGAAGACTTTTTTTTGTGTCTGTCAGTTTCAGTTTTTCTTCTTTTGTCTTCCACACATCACTGCAGGTTTAGACTGCAGCCGTTTTTTTTTTCTTCTTCTTCAAAGTTCATCTTCTCAAACACTCGCTGATAGAATGTTTCTCTGACAGCTTTTGCCGAGCTGCAGACGGACATCAACGAGCTGACCAGTGACCTGGACCGAGCCGGGATCCCTCACCTGGACTACAGGACGTACGCCATGAGGGTTCTGTTCCCGGGCATCGAGGATCATCCGGTTCTGAGAGAGCTGGAGGTACGTGAATCTCTGTGTGATCGTTCAACAGTGGAATCGTTACACGTCGAATCTAAATGTGTGAAGGACTGTCGACTTGTGTGCAAACAAACATGAAATAGTTTGAGGTTGAGGTCGCACGACAGGATCGACACGGTAACAGTTCTTCCTCGGAGTCCTCCAGCTCTTGCAGGGCTGCGGCTCAGAATTCTGTGTGAGAGCAGCTGGAGGTGGAAACGATGCCAATATTTCGTGCGCCCACAAGAGCCGCTCGCGCTCTCCAACATGCTCCCCACATATGACAGCGGCTCCTGGAGAAGCGCCACTCGCCTATTTCACCCACCAGTGGCTGCGGCGTGACGAGTAATGAAGCGAGAAATTCCCAATCCTCTGCAGCAGCCGCACTTCCTCCATGTCCGCCATATAAGTTCTTATTAACAGATGGACGAGGGAACTGAGTCCACGCCAGTGCAGCTGCGGCGTCGGGACAGACTGGAAAATAGACAAACCTGATTCTCTGGTCACGTGACACTATCTGGTAACATGAGGTCTGGGAGACCATGACGGGTCTGTTTCCGGGCTGCACAGAAGGAAAAAGTAATTTAGAATTTCTGTGTTAGTGATTATTCATGAGAGATATTTGCTCTTACATTACAGTAACATTTGCTTGTGACTCGCAACTTAGTTTGAATTTACTATGAGAATAAATTAGTAAACTAGTGAGAATTGATGTAATATATTGTCGCTCACAATCTCAGTTGGTTATTTGAAAAACAACAAATATAAAATATAAATATTTCCGTAAGAACAACCAGAATGTAGTTGTTTTTAATATGAAAAGGATGTTTTAAAAGTAAATGATGTCATTACACTTGTTTAACAGTTAAAGCACTTTACAATAGACATTGATTCAGCACCATGGACAGCACCTGCTTTATTCTGCACACCACTGGACAAAAAAGCTCTATCCCTCTATTGCGACAATCCCTGCAGCCATGAAAACACAATTACATGTACACACTGTTTCTTTCAAAGTTCTTTAAAAAATAATTACATTTCTATGTCAAATTGCTCAAATAAAACACTCAATTTTAGCAGTTTTACACTGACCAGCAAATAAACATTTTGGCTGAGAGGTCGACTCTAGTGGAACAAAGATGTTTTGTTTGTTGATTTTTTTTTTGGGTGATCAGTCATGACGATGACGTGGAGGCTTGACTGAATCCCGACTGGAGTTTCCATGATGACATCAGTAAATATGTTGCAATCCAAAGAGTTACCGAGACCAGAGAAGCGTCAACCTCGACAAACAGCATTGTCTGTTGAACAGAAACGAGCGAGTCTTGACTAAAAAAAGCTTCGTTGCTCTTTAAATATTGACGCGTCTCTACTGCCCTCCGGTGCTGTGTGAGGTTCTAGAGCTGTGGGCCGCCTCTCAGAATATGCTTTCTGTTCTAACTTTAATTAAAAGAGCTGCGCTAAAAGACCCCAGGCCTCCGGTGGGTGCTGCAGATGAAACCCTGGATGGAGGATTCTGTTTGCCAAAGTTCAAAAGCAGTGTCGGCTCTGACCTCAGTTACACCTCTGAACCAAACCTACATCGAGTCGTGCTGCCGCCTCTTAGCTCTCATGCAACTCCCATCAATAATAAGATGAAGGTGAACCGAAACAGGATGGAGGACGATGCCTTTAATTGCACACAGAATTTCAGGGAATTCAAACCACTTTATTTCCTGGTTTTGTTTGTCATTAGAAGTAGAAACTGACCTCAACTTCAGTCGCAGCTCAGATACTTTGACTTCTGACGTCACTTCCTTGCTGCAGGTTTCAGGAAACGGGCAACAGAACGTGGAGAAAGCCCTGAAGCTGTTCGGCCAGCTCATCAACAACAAGGTCTTCCTGCTCACCTTCATCCGGACCCTAGAGATGCAGCGTTCCTTCTCCATGAGGGACAGAGGCAACGTGGCCTCGCTGATTATGACCGCCCTGCAGGGACGTCTGGAGTACGCCACCGACGTCCTCAAGCATCTCCTGTCCGACCTCATCGACCGAAACCTGGAGAGCAAGAACCACCCCAAGCTGCTGCTGAGAAGGTATTGACGAGTCTTTGAGTTTGGATCTGAATCATTCATCATTAGCCTGGACATGGAGATCATGAGTGTAGATCCACGAGTCACAGCTCAGGAAAAGATTCACTGAAAAGCTAACATTAATACATAGATTGTAGTTGTGTTTATTTTTTACAATCTGACTCCAATAATAGTATGAAGTACATATTTGTAGTATTGTCGGCTACTTGACTCTGGTGTTACAGAATTTACAGACAACATTGACGAAGACATAATTGCTTTTATTTGTTTTCAAACCAAAATATGTCCAATCATCAGCTTTAAAGGCTGTTGGAGTCACTGTATCCTCTCGTCCTAAGTCATCGGCCGGATCACCCTGGATTCCATTGATCCTTTAGGGCGACATAATAAGTGCCATCTAGTGGCCAGAAGTTTAATTGTAACACAAAAATGAAAAATGCGCTGAATTATATACAGGATATTAAACTATTAACCATAAAAGATATATAATACAGATATTACATATGATTTAAAACCCCAAAAACCTTTTAAAAATCCAAATAAAATACATTTTTGGAATTTGAAAAACGAATTGATAAAGTGCTGACGAATATCAGTACAGTATTGTGGAAAGAAATATTGCGTATATCGCCGTATCGATATTTTCTTACACCCCCTGATAGGTTCATTTTAATAATAGCAATATATTTCAATTAAAAGGAGCCGTTGAACCAGTTAGTTTGTCTCTTGTTTCTTTTTATTATTTATATATATATATATATATGTTCTGAATCTTTAAAATATATATGCAGTATATATGTTTTAAAGATTGAGAACATTTTTAAAATGATATTTCAATTAATATTATATTGTAATATTTTTTATTTATTAGTTTTCATTCCCTATTTATAAATATATAATAAAAGATATTTTTAGTTTTTGTGCCAAAGTGTCAATGTTGGCGCTTCATCTTTTGATCTTCTGAAAACACTGCAGCTTCGGAGAAAAAGCAAATTGGAATCTTGGGAAAGAAAACTGGAGGCAGAACATGGCAATACACTTAGAATAAAAACGTCCCCCACACGACTCCATGTTGGCGCCTCACGGAGTCAATCATATACAGTGTGCGGAGATAAACATCGTGGACTGTGGCCCGTCAAGAGAAACGTCGCGCTCCTCTGCATAATTGTGTTTCCCGCGGCTCTCTCGGCGTCGCTCGCCCTCCAGACCGCAGCTGCTCATGAAACATTCAGCCGCTTCCCTCGCCATGTTGTTTTTCTTCCCCCCTCCGTGCGCTCTTTGTTTGCGGCGCTGAAACTTTAAACACCTGCTCGCTCCTCGCTGACACGTCCTTGTCCGCTTCACCGGCTCCGCAGGTCGCGTACCAGTTGGTCCTTGAAGGCACCGCGGTGCTTTGAGGGGAGATGCGATGAGTCGGACGGAGAGAAAGCTTCTTTTACTTCTGTTGACTCGGTGATAATGTCTGAGTGACCCTGTGCTGCGGCTCTACTCCGAGTCTCTGGCGATGACTGACCCAGTTCTGGGACGCAAACGTAACGTCTCCATGTTATTGAAGCGATGGTTCAAAATACAAGCTTCACTCGTTTTCTACTCACCCTCATGTCGATCTATAGTTGGGATTATTTTCAGAGTAATCCCTTCTTTTTAGAGTTACGATAAAAATGTTTGTTCATTTTAATGTAGCGACTGGAGCTCAGTTGTCTTCGTCTTCATCTTCATCCAAAAGACACTTAAAAACACTTGCAATGGGTTTCAATGAGGAGACACTTGGAGCAGGAGCTTAGATACTCGGAGAACAATCATGAAATATAGACTTATTTAAGTTTTTCTTCTCATCTCAAGGCTTCACTCCAAGAGGGACGTTATAGACGAGCAGTCTGGAGGTATTTGGATGTTTTAAGTGTTTTTTTGGACGAAGACGAAGACAACTGAGCTCCAGATCCTACATTAAAATGAACACAAATTTATGTCTATAACTCTAAAAAGAACAGATTACTCTGAAAAAGATATAGTCAACATTAGAGTGAATAGAAAACGAATAAAGTTTGGTTGAACCATTACTTTAAGTGCTGACCCGTGTCCAGACCTAGTCACGGCAAAGACCTCAAGCTCGACTGGTAAATGCATCAAAGAATAAAATCTCGATTTAATTTGGGTCACGGAACATCTTGTGGGTCTTGTTGCAGATGAAAGCAGCAGTTGTGTGTTTGCTGTTTCTCCCAGATCTCCTCTTAAAACCTTGGTTCTATTTATACTCCCTTAATTCACTGGCGCAGCAGCGACGCTCCGGCGCAGAGATCCAGCGAGTCTCCCTTCAGACCCGCCGAAGGTCTCGGTCACTCTAAGTGTTGTTTGCCATGAATTATGAGCGAACTGGAAGTCCTTTACATCTCCACCACAGAGACCCTTTAGGTCAGCGAGCCCGCCTCCTCATTTATGGTGTGATGAAAGTGCGTCCCGAGACATCCTCCGAGTGGAGAACATGTTCACAAGCTAACATGTTTGACCTTTTTTTTCAGAGGAGCTGCAGCTACAGAAATAGCCCATCTGTCATCTCGTCCTCGTCAGGCACAAGTGTTCGCAGCAGCGTCTCTCCCGCTGCGAGTCTGTCGGCAGATTCATCACCAGCTTCTTTCTGACCCAATCAACGAGTCCGAGTAGCAACAGAATACGTTTGATGGTTCCTCAGACTCAGATCTGTGAAGTTGTAAGAGGTGTTGGGTGGAGTACAGCGAGACGGTAACAGGAGAGGGATGTCAGCCGTTCAAACTCATGATGATTGACCCTTAACTAGTGGTTTCTTTACTCTGGAGAGAAAGTTCTGAAGGTATCAGAAGAGCAAGAACTGTTACCTGAGAGAATTTGGCAGAGAAGTGTGAGAAAATATTGTTACTACACTATCACAACACCAGAGTCAAGTACTGGACAATACTACACATATATACTTGTTACTACACTATCACAACACCAGAGTCGAGTACTGGACAATACTACACATATATACTTGTTACTACACTATCACAACACCAGAGTCAAGTACTGGACAATACTACACATATATACTTGTTACTACACTATCATAACACCAGAGTCAAGTACTGGACAATACTACACATATATACTTGTTACTACACTATCACAACACCAGAGTCAAGTACTCGACTATACTACACATATATACTTGTTACTACACTATCACAACACCAGAGTCAAGTACTGGACTATACTACACATATATATTTGTTACTATACTATCACAACACCAGAGTCGAGTACTGGACAATACTACACATATATACTTGTTACTACACTATCACAACACCAGAGTCGAGTACTGGACAATACTACACATATATACTTGTTACTACACTATCACAACACCAGAGTCAAGTACTGGACAATACTACACATATATACTTGTTACTACACTATCACAACACCAGAGTCAAGTACTCGACTATACTACACATATATACTTGTTACTACACTATCACAACACCAGAGTCGAGTACTGGACAATACTACACATATATACTTGTTACTACACTATCACAACACCAGAGTCAAGTACTGGACAATACTACACATATATACTTGTTACTACACTATCACAACACCAGAGTCAAGTACTGGATAATACTACACATATATACTTGTTACTACACTATCACAACACCAGAGTCAAGTACTGGACAATACTACACATATATACTTGTTACTACACTATCACAACACCAGAGTCAAGTACTGGACAATACTACACATATATACTTGTTACTACACTATCACAACACCAGAGTCAAGTACTGGACAATACTACACATATATACTTGTTACTACACTATCACAACACCAGAGTCAAGTACTGGACAATACTACACATATATACTTGTTACTACACTATCACAACACCAGAGTCAAGTACTGGACTATACTACACATATATACTTGTTACTACACTATCACAACACCAGAGTCAAGTACTGGACAATACTACACATATATACTTGTTACTACACTATCACAACACCAGAGTCAAGTACTGGACAATACTACACATATATACTTGTTACTACACTATCACAACACCAGAGTCGAGTACTGGACAATACTACACATATATACTTGTTACTACACTATCACAACACCAGAGTCGAGTACTGGACAATACTACACATATATACTTGTTAATACACTATCACAACACCAGAGTCAAGTACTGGATAATACTACACATATATACTTGTTACTACACTATCACAACACCAGAGTCAAGTACTCGACAATACTACACATATATACTTGATACTACACTATCACAACACCAGAGTCAAGTACTGGATAATACTACACATATATACTTGTTACTACACTATCACAACACCAGAGTCAAGTACTGGACAATACTACACATATATACTTGTTAATACACTATCACAACACCAGAGTCAAGTACTGGATAATACTACACATATATACTTGTTACTACACTATCACAACACCAGAGTCGAGTACTGGACAATACTACACATATATACTTGTTACTACACTATCACAACACCAGAGTCGAGTACTGGACAATACTACACATATATACTTGTTAATACACTTTCACAACACCAGAGTCAAGTACTGGATAATACTACACATATATACTTGTTACTACACTATCACAACACCAGAGTCAAGTACTGGACAATACTACACATATATACTTGTTACTACACTATCACAACACCAGAGTCAAGTACTGGACAATACTACACATATATACTTGTTACTACACTATCACAACACCAGAGTCAAGTACTGGATAATACTACACATATATACTTGTTACTACACTATCACAACACCAGAGTCAAGTACTCGACAATACTACACATATATACTTGATACTACACTATCACAACACCAGAGTCAAGTACTGGATAATACTACACATATATACTTGTTACTACACTATCACAACACCAGAGTCAGGTACTGGACTATACTACACATATATACTTGTTACTACACTATCACAACACCAGAGTCAGGTACTGGACTATACTACACATATATATTTGTTACTATACTATCACAACACCAGAGTCAAGTACTGGACAATACTACACATATATACTTGTTACTACACTATCACAACACCAGAGTCAGGTACTGGACTATACTACACATATATATTTGTTACTATACTATCACAACACCAGAGTCAAGTACTGGACAATACTACACATATATACTTGTTACTACACTATCACAACACCAGAGTCAGGTACTGGACTATACTACACATATATATTTGTTACTATACTATCACAACACCAGAGTCAAGTACTGGACAATACTACACATATATACTTGTTACTACACTATCACAACACCAGAGTCAGGTACTGGACAATACTACACATATATACTTGTTACTACACTATCACAACACCAGAGTCAAGTACTGGACAATACTACACATATATACTTGTTACTACACTATCACAACACCAGAGTCAAGTACTGGACAATACTACACATATATACTTGTTACTATACTATCACAACACCAGAGTCAAGTACTGGACAATACTACACATATATACTTGTTACTACACTATCACAACACCAGAGTCAGGTACTGGACAATACTACACATATATACTTGTTACTACACTATCACAATACCAGAGTCAAGTACTGGACAATACTACACATATATACTTGTTACTACACTATCACAACACCAGAGTCAGGTCCTGGACAATACTACACATATATACTTGTTACTACACTATCACAACACCAGAGTCAAGTACTGGACAATACTACACATATATACTTGTTACTACACTATCACAATACCAGAGTCAAGTACTGGACAATACTACACATATATACTTGTTACTACACTATCACAACACCAGAGTCAGGTACTGGACAATACTACACATACAGTATGTCCTTGTTACTACAGTACTTGCCAATACTCACCCCTGGACAGATGTTTTGTGCTGGAGGGTAGATGACCAGGATGGTGTGTGTTGTTGAAGACCCTCACTAGCTTGGCTCCCCTCAGGCTACACTGCTTTGAATGTGTTGTCACTCCAGAAACACTCCCAGGAGCTAAAGTTCTGCTGTTAATCTTTTTAGGAAATGAAACGGCTTGTTTTGCAGATTTTAACTCCACTACCGACTTGTAAACATCAATCAGCCTCGACGTCGCCAAGACTCCTGTTGGGAAGTCTTTCTTTTATTGCGGGTAAAAGCTGTTTGTTTGGGATGAAGCTCATAAAACAACTTCAATCAGAGAGTCTGCTAAGATCTAATGTGTTTTGGACTGATTTGATTCCGCTGCCTCTCACTAAGACTCATAAATATGGACGAGCACAACAGTTAGCCCTCGTTACGCGCCCGTACATCACTGCAAGTTGAAAGCAGCCGGACGCTCAAGTGTTTGCATGCTCGGGATGTAAATGAGTAGAAGAGCTCTCGGCACAATGAGCAGGATGGAAAACAAATGATTGTTCCTGATCCGAGCGAGAAGTAAACAGAATAACAATGTGGGAGTTCAGCACACGCAGGAGGGCGGCAGATGATGGTGTTCAGGCGCCGAAGGCCAGCTCCAGAACCTCATTTCTCTCTAATAGTCCATTTGTTTCTCTGCTCAAAGATGCAAAATCCCATTTCCAGCTCACACCACATCAGTCCAGATGCTTCCAGAAGAGGTGTTGATGGTGTTTAGTGTTTCCCGGTGTATTAACAGGCGGTGAAAGTGGCAGTGAGGTGTTCGGAACAGACTATTTATCTCATTTCATGCGTGACTCGCTGCTGAAAATGGTTCTAATCTCGTGGCTGGCTGCTTTTTTTTTTTCCGAGGCTGTGGTATGATCGGCTTCTCCGGTGCTGGACGACGAGCCAGCAGTTTCATTTTAGAGCGCAATAACACTCCAACATCGATCACATCGTTTCGAATCACTCCAGTTTTACAGCTGTGTTGCTCCAGCATTCTTGCCAGTGTTAGTTTACGTGCGTATTCACGATTGTGGCACGTGTGCGTGATACGTGTCACCGAAGCTTCTAACGGTCGTGTAACCGGTTACGCGTAGATTTATCATCTCCCAGATGCCAAATTCTATCGCATTTACGCTATGTAACCACTAGAGGGTTCAGTCTCAATTCTAACATGTCCGACCTGAACCCTGAACCTTCCATCTCAACTAGCAGCAAATAGATTTGTTTTTGTCGACCCACTTCAAATCCGTACTAAATTATAGCCAACATAAGGGATAAATCTCAGAGATCATTAACCCTTTTTTTCGACTATACAACGCACTTGAATGCTTTTCTTTTTTCATTCCTTCTTGTTAACCCTATTAGGCCTTATTAAGCCTATTTATTCAGTTTGTACTTAATTACCTCAAACTGTTTGATGTGTTACACGGCAATCAAATACCTGTCGAGACACTTGTACACTTCAAAGCCCCACCATGAGTCACAGTAGTATTACTCCATGATTCTCCACAATTCTCGTAGTATAAGTTTGGTAGTTAAACTCCATAATGTCCATAGTATAACTTCACGATTGTTGTATTACGCCACAACTCTCCTAGTATTAACTCGTGATATTTGTGTTACTTCGCTTTGGAATTTTGTGTGACCACAGTCTGTCCCACATCACATGACCAAAAACACACTCCTCATTGGTCGACAGCAGCTCGGTGTCATACGCATTAAAGACATGAACACTGAGATGATGAAACTTCTGTGTCTCAGCTCAGCTCCGCCTCATCAGTCACGAGGTCCAAAGCTATCCACGACCACGTGTTCAGGTGCTGCTGGAATTGTTCGGAGGATGATTCCACACTGAATGTTTTAGGTTGCAATGGAGAGGAAGCGATGGATGGAGAGTGAAATGTGATGATGGCGAGCGAACAAAAGCGCGAAACAGAAACGCCGAGATGTGTTTTGTGCTGACGAGCGGCTACTGGGAAATGTGACGCTAGATTCTGGCGCGTTATGATGGAGGTTCTGGGGACATCGAGTCTAACAATGCAGTGCCGAGATCATCATCATGCATATTTGACCGCTCGGGCTGCGTCGCCTCATTTGCTCAAGTTTTTTCCCGCGGACTCTTCCTCCGTCTCCTCCTTTAATGTTGTTTTAATGGGATCACACGACGTCGGCGAGACTCGTCAATCTCACATTAGTTTTTCTCCTCAGCGTTTTTTTCTAATGAGATTCCCGCCCATGCAGAGCGACGGCATCTCGGCTGGCATTAGTTTCACGTTGATACTCCCCCCCCCCCCCCCCCCCCCCCCCCCAACAACAACTCCCCCCCACACACACCCATTAGCAGAGCCAGAGGTGGGAGGACGGCAGATCTCTTCTTAACTCGGCGTGGGATAATGAAAATCCTCGTGTTCATTAATGGAAGTCGATTAATAGGCAGAGAAGAAAAGAAGAGAAGAAAGTTGAAATATATTTACAAAGGCACACACACACCACTTTATTCGACTTCACTCAGCTTCTTAAGATGCTTAATGTCTTCCATTAACTTCTAGCACGGGGAGGTTGGGGGAGGAGGGGGGGTTACAACTGAGGGGCTTTTAAAGAGCAGGTTGTAGAAACACTCCTGATGTTTGCAAATGAAGAGACAATGAAGCCATAATGATCTTCTGCATTTTGCTACAATTGCTTTGTTTACTTTCATTCATTCCTTACCATCCTGTGTAGTTTCCTGAAGTTTTATATCTTTAAACCCAAACATTTTTGGTTTGAAATTTCCAAGTGAGTTTCTCCTAAATGTTTCTCTTTGATGCTCGTGATAAAAGGAATACATGAAAAACATTACCAACATTAAAGAATAAAGCTGAAGACTAGATGTTGAATTTGCTGAACAAAAATATGTTTTATTTTGAAAAAAGGATGAATCACAAAAGTTAAAAAAAAAAAAAGTTTTCTTTTTCTCCATCAAGGTGTCTTTATCCTCCGTCAACCATCAGAGACTCTGAGTAGCACCATTGATAGTCCATGTTTCTTGGATTGCAGAACGGAGTCGGTGGCCGAGAAGATGTTGACCAACTGGTTCGCCTTCCTGCTGCACAGATTCCTGAAGGTGAGGAGCCCCGGAACATGTGTATTCGCATAACCGTGTGTGGATTTGTCTGTAGCTGTGTTCATTTGCTTGTGTGTGTGTGTGTGTGTGTGTGCAGGAGTGTGCGGGCGAGCCTCTCTTCATGCTCTACTGCGCCATCAAGCAGCAGATGGAGAAGGGACCTATAGACGCAATCACCGGCGAAGCCCGCTACTCCCTGAGCGAGGACAAGCTGATCCGCCAGCAGATTGAGTACAAAACCTTGGTATGACGCACACACACACACACACACACACACACACACACACACACTTGTGAAGTCGTAGCGGAGATCAAGTTGATTACAGCAACAACACGAGTGATACTGAGATGAACAACATTATCACCATGTTTGTATCGACTGAGGATCGTCTAAGAACTCTTTCATGAATCAAAGTTTGGGTCGATTTGGACCTTAGACCTCTCAGTCCTGGCCCGGTGTGAGGGAGCAGAACATAGAATCGATGAGGAGGACGTATCAAAATGTACATAAGTAAGAAGGTATTTTGTATTTATAGAGCGCTTTTCTAGACCAGGGTCACAAAGCGCTTAAACCATCAAAACAATGAAGGAAAAACCTGAACAATCAAAAACGTCTTAAGAAGTTTCTTGAAAGAGTCAGTAGATCCATCAAGCATGTTTATCAGACAAACTCATCTTCTGCTCTCTGGCGCCACCTACGAGGCACCACTGAAGTAAACTCGACCTTGAGGTGAACTTTAGCAAAACGCTTTAAACACCATAAAGAGTGTTAAACAAATTAACGACTTTCAGCTCGATGAATCTGATGTTGTAGTTGTTTTCTTTCTTCCTGTGCGGAGCGAGAACGACCCCACAGGCTGTCACACACACACACACACACACACACACACACACACACACACACACACACACACACACACACACACACACACACACACACACACACACACACACACGCGGCAGCATGCGACATGACGACGCTCTGATTGCTCCGGCTGGGTCTGTGGCTCATTACGTGCTGATACTCCGGCAGAGCTGGAAATTGCTGTCCCGCCGAAGGTGTGAAATTAGATTTTGGGATGGCAGCGAGAGGAAATGGTTTCCTGTGAGCCGCTGCCACGCTCCGAGGACACTCTAATGAGCTGAGAGCCCGGAGCCCGGACCGCTTGCTCACCCTCTGCCTCCTCCGCAGATCCTGAACTGCGTGAACCCGGACAACGAGAACAGTCCCGAGATCCCGGTGAAGGTTCTCAACTGCGACACCATCACTCAGGTGAAGGAGAAGATCCTGGACGCCGTCTACAAGAACATGCCGTATTCTCAGAGGCCGCGGGCCGTCGACATGGACCTCGGTATGAACCGTTAATGTTCGTCTCAAACTTTTCTCAACCCTCACCCAGGAATAGCTATGAAGTCTCAAAAAACTACATGAACTGCTGCCATTAAAATAAAAAAACTCAAAATAATTGAGCATTAAACTGTTTAAAAATGGTCCCATGACAGATAAAAACACAACAAATTATTAATACAAAAAACAAAATGTAAAATAAAAAATACCTTTAAAATTTGGTTTTAATGTACTAAATCAATACAAAATAAGTAAAAATGTTTGTTTGTTTAAAGGTTTATCCAAACTAACCTCACAGAGAACCTGTTTGCAAAAAAAGGGGGACAATTAAATAACAGATATAAAAGAATAAACATAAAAAATTAAATGTCATTCTGTCTTTACTGAAACTATTAAGTTATCAAAAATGTTTCTCTTAAGTTCATTTTTTATTTTTCAAGTTATATGGTGTGATTTTATAAGAAAATATATATATATTTTTTAAGTTGATTTGATGACAATTAAAGTATAGAACAATTACACATCTCAGAGCTCCAACTTCTATTTGAAAGATATATATATAATATCTAAGTATGAACAAATGCAAAGTTTGAACAGGATTTGAAAGGTGAAAAATATCAGACCGAAGAAGTTTTAGTTTAGTCGTAAATGAACTCTTTCATGGTCTGTGTCCAGAGTGGCGTCAGGGTCGGATGGCGCGAGTCGTCCTCCAGGATGAAGACATCACCACCAAGATCGAGAACGACTGGAAGAGACTCAACACTCTGATTCACTACCAGGTACAGTCGCCTCTGGTCTTCTCTAGAACCCTCCGGCTCCTCTTTGCTTTTTGTCTAATGACTGAGAGACGGAGACGAGGACAATTAGCTTGGCAGGAGAGACACTTTTCTGTCCTCCCCGGAGAGGAGACGCTGCTCTCTGCCCTTCCTCGACAATTAGACGCCTGCAGACTTTTGTCCTTCTCGCACGCTGGCTCGCCGTCACCTGCTGCTGCTCGTTTGAGGGGCGGCGGGGAGGTGGCGGACCGGAGCAGCAGGTTCTGTCAAAGTTAAAAGATAACAAGGGCGAGGACGGCGGGAGACGGGACAGAATTAAAGGCTTTCTGGCAGATGTTGTCCTGGAGATGGAGAAGACATGAAAGTGTTAATTATGCTGCTGCATGTGAGCAGAAGACTCACTGGAGTGTCTCCATGAATAGACCTCATGCCTCCTCACTGAGGTGTCCAGCTGGGAGGAGGCCCCAGGGCAGACCCGGGACACGGTGAGTCCCGGGTGAGCAGCTCGACCTCAGAATAGTCCGGATCTCGAGCTGACCTCGGACAGGAGGATGGATGGAGGTTAAAATGATCACAAATGTGACGCTGCCTCACGTGTAGATGATGAATCGATCAAGGAAACATGTCTCCACCCTTAGTTTCTCCAGAGTCCGAGCGAAGCATCGTAACTCCTCCCCGAGCCCCCGGAGAGACCAGCGGGCTGCTCACCTCTGGGAAATAAAAGTTAACCCGGATATGAAAAGACTCACCTTCCCAGTCTCCGTCCCTCCACTCTCAGACATTGACATGCACACGGTGCGTTCAGGAACACTTGCTCTCGCGCAGCAGCGGAGATAAATATTGATGAGACGCGGGTTGATTTGGATTTGATTAATGTTCCTCAGCTCCTCCTGCTCGTCTTCAAACATGTTTACCTCCTCGCGCTGGATGCTGGCCCAGCAGGAGTCTCACTTATTTATTCCTCGTATGGGCTGAAATGACAGAAGGGGATTGTTGTTTGGATGCTGCAGGAATTGCAAGACGAGCGAGAAAAACAAATCGTGTTGATCCTGCAAAACCCTTAAAAACACTGAGTTTAGCATCTACAGGCTGTTTTCTCGAGTGAGGGGACGAGGCGTGAGTTTGATGGATCGTCTGTTCGAGGACCAGCTCAGCATGATTTTAATATTAATGATTCTATTTAAGCAACAGGAATGATCAACGAGGGTTTGTGGGTAACCGTTCGCCGCCGCCTCAGTCTCAAGGACGAGGCGCTTATTAAAGCGCCCCCCCCCCTCGCTCCCCCCGCTCCTCCGTGACTGCCTCGTCTCCACGGTGACGGACCACACTGGGACCATCCATTAGGACGGATCCTGTGTCCACCTTGTAGACGAGACTCGGGGGTCAGTCCAGGTTATCTCGACTCCCCCGCGGCTTGAAGGACTCTCGGCTCGTTCGTCTACACCAGAGTAAATAAGACTCGTGTGTCATTGGCCGAGTCATCTTAGAGAGCTGGGGGGTCAGACTGAATCACACCTGTGACATTCACAGTCTTGGTTACATTCAGAGTCAAACTATTCTCAAGAACAAGTTTTGCCTGGAACAGAAAAGTTATGTCGACATAAATGACCTTTTTGCTCTATATAAGGATTGATCTTGACCAGGACCAGAGGAAATGATCTGTAAAGACAAATTCAGCCCCAAAGCCTTAAGTTTTACTTATTAAAGAAGTAAAGTTGAACATAGTTTACACCAATAGAACTGTCAAGACTTTAACAAGAACAAGAAATTTTATTCTGATTAAAATGTTCTCTTTTAATTCTTGGACTATATATATATATATATATATATATATATATATGACGTAATCATTTCGGCATCAAATCTGGTTCTTATTAAACAACTGTATGGACTGGATTAGAAACCCGGGCCTTGAGTCTAGCATACAATAAAATATACATGGTGACTCCTGTGAGGGACCGTCTATAAAAGGCCTAAATGTAACTTTAAGTATTGTGTTAAAATGTAATAAACGAGTAATAAGGCAACCTTTGTTAAAAAACTTTTTTTTTTACATTTTATTATAATGTATATAATTTCATTTTAATTGAATTTAATTTATTAAATAACTTTGGACTTACTGAACATTATTTTTCAGTCAGACCTCATGAGGGCCACGTAAATCCAGTCCTAGGGTCGTATGTCGCCCGAGGGAGGGTCAGTGTCGGCTGAAAGCATCTGAGCGGGTCTTGAACCGAAGACCTTGTTGTTGTAATACGACGGCTCTAGAGAGCAAACTCACATGAATCCTCGGGAATATCCCATCACACCTGAGGAGGCGAGACACGGGTCGGCGTGAAGGCGGGATAAGGATCGCGGAGAGACGAGGCGGGACACGGAGAGGTGGGACGGACCGGGACCGGACCTGTGGGTCGGTGCCGAGCGGCTGAGAGCAGCCAGATAAAGGTTGACCACAGTCCGTCTAATGGAAGGTCTTATCTGGAGCCGGCCCCCGGCCCCTTATCTCACCTGGCCACTATCTTCGCCACACTGGATTATCCCCGAAGGGCGAATCTGCTCGCCTTCAATCAGCAACTCTATCACCGCGAGCCATCGCTGCGCCGCCTCGCTGTCGGCCCGGAGAAAAAACACAGAGGGAAGCTATTTCATGCTCCTCAGAGGAAACTCATCACAGGAGGGGGGCGGCTTTGTATCGGCGGCTCAGGTGCAGAGAAGCAGCTTTATGGAGACGAATAAGACGGAGGTCGGGTTGGCAAGGTCGTCCTGGAGGTCGAGGTTCAAGGGAACGCTTTTCTTTTCTGAAATCAAGCCAGAAACACCAAGATCTTCAAGTGCTGCATGTGAATATCAGCTTATTCAATCAAACATTTCTCAAAACTCATTTTATTCCCGTTGTAAGACAAATCCTCCGACTTACTTCTGGATTCACTTTGAGTGTTGGCGTCTGCCAAAGTCATCCAGCCAACAGCACGACCAGGATTAGCTCGGAGAGGGAAGGAGGGAAGACGAAAGAGAGGACACGACGGCTCCTGAGAGCGAGGAAATCTGTAAATACCGTTCCTGACGCTCCAAATGATTCTGCTGAATGGGATAAAAAGATCATACTGTAGGACAGAGCTCGCTGCAGTCGCAGTGGTTTCCCTTTCAGCGCCTGCCATTTTCCTTTTGTTTACTTCATCCCTCCGTTCCTGGAGCTGTCTTCCCTCCCCGGAGCGACAGTAAATGCCAGCCAACATGTTGTTCTGGCGTCAGGAAGAGAAAGAGTGTTTCCACTGTTTGATTAGAAAAATGTCATGTTTCATCAGAGTTCCAGAGACTAACGTTCGCGGATCCACAGTAATTCCCTGGCCTGGTGTTTGAATCCTTCAACGTTAGGTGTGTTCACTTGTGGAGCCTCGAGAGCGTGCTTTTACTAAAGTCGACATTTACAACCTTAAACAAGCCTGAAAATAATCTTCCTGTGTTCTGATGGTTATCCTAAAAAAACACAGAGTCTAATGCATTTTTTAATGAACACATTTCACCTGAAAATGTGATGAACATCTCTTGTAAAATGAGTCAGTTTACAAGCAAACCACAGCAAAAACATAATCTCCTTGGCAGAGTAAAGAGGGGGTATGTTGTGTCTCGACACTCACTGTCCAAGACGCCGAGTCTGAGCCATTGGTTCCGCAGACGAGACACCTCAGATGGTCCCTCCACTTCACCCTCCCTCCCTCTGTCTTCCTGCCATCCTACTGTTTGGCAGCTGATTTCCAAGGACGCCTGGAAGTAATCTGTTTGTGAGAGCCCGAAATTCTCCGCACATCTTTGGGCGCACTGATCTGGATTTAGCTCCGCAAACACACCTTTTATCCGATGAAAATAGAGATGTTACCTTTTTCTTTTTTTAACACAGTCGCCCACGTTTCGCCTTTACAAATATTTGAACGCCAACTGTAAATCTTGCGGCCATTTTGTGCCGTAAACCTCCCGGGGAGTTTTGTTTACCTATTTTTTTCCCGATAAGAAGATGAACCTCATGCTCTTCATAGCCGTGCTTTATCATGTTTGCCTTGGTGCCGCTCACAGTCTTCCTCTGCACCTCTGCAACCTCCCTTCTCTTCCTCTCCTCCTCTCTCGCTGCGACAGTCGAGTGCAGAGCAGCCATGGCAGCAGCAGGAGCTCAGACCTGACAGGAAGTGATGAGTTGTCGAGGGGTTTTGGGGGGAAAAATGTTTTGATGATTCACTCCGGCTCTCACATCCGCCCATCACTCATTCACCAGATTATGTTATACATCAATACATCAGAGGGATTCTGATGCTGGAGACGCTCGTTTATCCTGTGATAGAACGTCTCTCTCTGGTGGCTCTGAGCCCGTCTTGGAAATCGACAACGGATGGAAGCAGTCGCTTGGAAAGCTTGCAGAGAGCTCGCCCGGCCGACAGGGGGCGCTGTGACCTCTGTGTACAGCTAGATTAACTCTTACCTGATTCACTCACATGTTATTAATGTTGAATGTTCATTTAAAAATGTCACTTTACATTGTACGTTACAGGGTCGTGGCCTAACTAGCAAAAATATTTAAATTGTTTGCAATGTTGCCTGCTTGAGAGCTTGGCTCCTGCTAGGGTTTGAGATGCCATCTGCTTTCTGTGGAGTCCCTCTCTGGCTATAATTATTTATTGCCAGATGAAATGTTACAGGATTTCATGTAAAACTGTGGGAGGAGTTTTATATAAAAATGATACTGTAATAAAGTGAAGGTTCTGGACCATCTTCTAATCCTGTTTGTGTCCTCAGGTGTCGGACCGCTGCGTGGTGGCCCTGGTGCCCAAGCAGACGTCCTCGTACAACATCCCGCCGTCGTCCAGCATCTCGCGCTCCTCCATCAGCAGATACGGTGAGAAAGTAATCCAGAAAAAAAGCTGTGTGACTTTGCAAACAGAGCGTCCCGTGATGACGTCACAAGAACATCCATCTTCGGGATTTACTTCACATTGTGTGTTAAAGTAGAAGCTAAACTCCGGCGCTGGCACCGGCCGATCTTCATCCATCAAGAGTTGGCACCACAGCTGGACACCTGCTGATGGATTCACTTCAGTTTCAGCACTTAGCATCTGGACTCCGCCTCGTTCTGAAGCCCCGCCAAGGCTCCGCGGTCCCGGATCGGGAGACAATTCCGACCTGGCTCGGCTCCATCCGGCAGGTCCGGCTCCCTCCAGAGATCCCTGTTACTTAACCGGTTCTAGTGCCCAAGGCCGGCGAGGATCTTTCATCCCGGGCCTTTGATGAGGCAGAGATCCTCTGATCCTGAACCCTCTGGAGATCCTTGGAAAAAAAGAACGAGATTCTGTCTAATTAGCAAAGCGGCGTCGTTCCAGCTGATTGAAGAGGAGCCGGGATGATGGACGCTGCCTTCAGGGGATGTGGGAAATTACAGTTTTTGGTAAATTGATCAGAGTGTGGCGAGGAGTGATGAGTCAGACGAGTTCATTCAAGTCAGGCCGGGCCAGAACATCTCGCACACTAAAGACGGTTTGAGAAACACCTAATCATCAAAACAGTCTCTCGTCTCACAGCTAGGGGGCGATATTAGGTGAGTGATGGTGAAATACATGAGTTAGTCGTTGGTGAGGTTTGTCTTTTGTTAACTTATTTTTAAGTATAAACTGTCGGAGAGCAGATCGTGAAGCTCGTATCTACACGTTCTTGATCAACAAGAAAGTTCTCCAAGTTTAATGTGCGTTTTAATTTGAGTTTGATTTGAAACCAGTTGATGAGGCGGCGCTTTCTTTTATTCATCCGACACACATTAATGAGACAAACAAGTGCTTCTGTTTCTGCTCCGGCGTGTCATCAGCTTCTGAAGAGTCTCGTAATGAACCTTCACTTCTGTCTCGCAGCATCAAATTATCCTCTCTTGTCACCGCGGAGTGGAGGGAGACGAGTCATTAGACTCTGTTCTTGTTCTTCTTCTCGCCCTCATCAGCCGCCCTTGTCTCTCCACAGACTCCTCCTTCCGCTACACGGGGAGTCCAGACAGCCTGCGCTCCCGGGCCCCCATGATTACCCCCGACCTGGAGAGCGGGGTCAAGGTGTGGCACCTGGTCAAGAACCACGACCACGGAGACCAGAAGGAGGGAGACAGAGGGAGCAAGATGGTGTCAGAGATCTACCTGACCAGGCTGCTGGCCACCAAGGTGACCTTGAAGATCCTCAAGTCATGATCTAAAGTTTGTGAAGAACAAAACTGGAAGTAAAGAGTTATGAAGAATTCTTGACTGTAGATCCAGGCAACAATACGATATATAGTGATAGTGTAGTAACAAGTATATATGTGTAGTATTGTCCAGTACTTGACTCTGGTGTTGTGATAGTGTAGTATCAAGTATATATGTGTAGTATTGTCCAGTACTTGACTCTGGTGTTGTGATAGTGTAGTAACAAGTATATATGTGTAGTATTGTCCAGTACTTGACTCTGGTGTTGTGATAGTGTAGTAACAAGTATATATGTGTAGTATTGTCCAGTACTTAACTCTGGTGTTGTGATAGTGTAGTATCAAGTATATATGTGTAGTATTGTCCAGTACTTTACTCTGGTGTTGTGATAGTGTAGTAACAAGTATATATGTGTAGTATTGTCCAGTACTAGACTCTGGTGTTGTGATAGTGTAGTAACAAGTATAAATGTGTAGTATTGTCCAGTACTTGACTCTGGTGTTGTAGTATTTACAGACCACATGACTCTTGACAAAGTCGTAACTGCTATCATTTGTTTTCAAACCAAAATATGTCCAAACATCAGCTTTAAAAGCTGCTGGAGTCAATGTATCCTCTCGTCCTCAGTCATTCCTCAGGATTTCAGCAGTGGAGGATGTAATAACTGCTGCTATCTTGTGGAAGGAAGTTTAATTGCAACACAAAAATTAACAAATATGTACAAGTTAATTAATAGTTTATTTTATACTGTTGGGTTTGTTCCATTGATACCTAATTCATTGAAATATACTGTACACACCACATTGTGTACACTGTGTACTCTTATACAATACGTATACTTCAATATACTCATTGAAATATACTATATAATTATTTACTATATAAACAGCTATGATAATAAAATAAATAAAGCAACATAAATATGATAGTGATGTTTAAGTGTATCAATATTTTGTGACACCACTGGTTGATCCTCTATTTCAGGGAACGCTGCAGAAGTTCGTGGACGACTTGTTCGAGACCCTGTTCAGCACGGTCCACCGGGGCAGCACTCTGCCGCTCGCCATCAAGTACATGTTCGACTTCCTGGACGAGCAGGCGGACAAGCACGAGATCCACGACACGGACGTGCGACACACGTGGAAGAGCAACTGGTGAGTCTAGATGATCCTCAGCGTCGGAGAACTTCTCAACATGGTCTCCGTCCGTCGTCCTCCAGCCTGCCGCTGCGTTTCTGGGTCAACGTGATCAAGAACCCGCAGTTCGTCTTCGACATCCACAAGTCCAGCATCACCGACGCCTGCCTGTCGGTGGTGGCGCAGACCTTCATGGACTCCTGCTCCACGTCCGAACACCGGCTGGGCAAAGACTCGCCGTCCAACAAGCTGCTCTACGCTAAAGACATTCCCAACTACAAGAGCTGGGTGGAGCGGTAAGAACGTCTCACTCCTCTGTCTGGACCCGTCTCACTCGCGCCGCTGTCTGCAGGTACTACGCCGACATCAACCGTCTCCCGGCCATCAGCGACCAGGACATGAACGCCTACCTGGCCGAACAGGCTCGACTGCACTCCAGCGAGTTCAACATGCTGAGCGCCCTCAACGAGATCTACTCCTACATCAGCAAGTACAGCGAGGAGGTGAGTCCTGCGCGCCGTTAGCGTCGTGCTAGCAACCCTCACCTGACCTCGTCCTCTGGACTCCTGTGTGAAGTTTCTCAAAGTTAAACTCCCCGAGGCTTTGATCCGTGTCGTTTTCTCGTGATAAACAAGTGTTACAGTTCTCACTTCCTCCACGTCCTGCAGCACTTAGATGTAGCCTCCGGCTCGCTCAAAGGTCAGGGAGGAGAGCCGCACTCCCACAAGTGCAGTCCTGACTGAGTTTTTACAGCAGAAATGAAAAAGAAGTGAGCTGATCCGTGTCGGAGCGTTTAACTGACCTCCGACAAACACACTCGCCATTCCTTCAAACTCCAGAAACATTCAGAGGAAATGTCAGCAGCTCCTCCGGGATGCCTGACCTTCATGTTGGTCCCCACTTCTGTCCAGTCAGCTTCTCCTCCACGCCATCTGCTGCACCAGCATCACCATCCTGAGAGGAAGAGGCAGCTCTGCACTTAGAATGGATTGAACTGGAACGTTCAGCAGAGAGAGAAACACACAAATAATGACACAAACAAATTACAAACTCACATGTAGCTTCTTAGACACACACAGGATGATGATGATGATGATGATGATGAAGATATTTATGACTAGTATGATGATGATGATGATGATGAAGATATTTATGACTAGTATGATGATGATGATGAAGATATTTATGACTAGTATGATGATGATGATGATGATGAAGATATTTATGACTAGTATGGTGATGATGATGATGAAGATATTTATGACTAGTATGATGATGATGATGATGATGAAGATATTTATGACTAGTATGATGATGATGATGATGATGAAGATATTTATGACTAGTATGATGATGATGATGAAGATATTTATGACTAGTATGATGATGATGATGATGATGAAGATATTTATGACTAGTATGATGATGATGATGAAGATATTTATGACTAGTATGATGATGATGATGATGATGAAGATATTTATGACTAGTATGATGATGATGATGAAGATATTTATGACTAGTATGATGATGATGATGATGATGAAGATATTTATGACTAGTATGATGATGATGATGAAGATATTTATGACTAGTATGATGATGATGATGATGATGAAGATATTTATGACTAGTATGATGATGATGATGAAGATATTTATGACTAGTATGATGATGATGATGATGATGATATTTATGACTAGTATGGTGATGATGATGAAGATAAAGATATTTATGACTAGTATAATGATGATGATGATGATGATATTTATGACTAGTATGATGATGAAGATAAAGATATTTATGACTAGTATGGTGATGATGATGAAGATAAAGATATTTATGACTAGTATGATGATGATGATGATGATGATATTTATGACTAGTATGGTGATGATGATGAAGATAAAGATATTTATGACTAGTATAATGATGATGATGATGAAGATATTAAGGACTAGTATGATGATGATGAAGATATTAAGGACTAGTATGATGATGATGAAGATATTAAGGACTAGTATGGTGATGATGATGAAGATAAAGATATTTATGACTAGTATAATGATGATGATGATGAAGATATTAAGGACTAGTATGATGATGATGAAGATATTAAGGACTAGTATGATGATGATGATGATGAAGATATTAAGGACTAGTATGATGATGATGAAGATATTAAGGACTAGTATAATGATGATGATGAAGATATTAAGGACTAGTATGATGATGATGAAGATATTAAGGACTAGTATAATGATGATGATGATGAAGATATTAAGGACTAGTATGATGATGATGAAGATATTAAGGACTAGTATAATGATGATGATGATGAAGATATTAAGGACTAGTATGATGATGATGAAGATATTAAGGACTAGTATGATGATGATGATGATGAAGATATTAAGGACTAGTATAATGATGATGATGATGAAGATATTAAGGACTAGTATGATGATGATGAAGATATTAAGGACTAGTATGATGATGATGATGATGAAGATATTAAGGACTAGTATAATGATGATGATGATGAAGATATTAAGGACTAGTATGATGATGATGAAGATATTAAGGACTAGTATAATGATGATGATGATGAAGATGTTAAGGACTAGTATGATGATGATGAAGATATTAAGGACTAGTATAATGATGATGATGAAGATATTAAGGACTAGTATGATGATGATGATGAAGATATTAAGGACTAGTATGATGATGATGATGAAGATATTAAGGACTAGTATGATGATGATGATGAAGATATTAAGGACTAGTATGATGATGATGATGATGAAGATATTAAGGACTAGTATGATGATGATGATGAAGATATTAAGGACTAGTATAATGATGATGATGAAGATATTAAGGACTAGTATGATGATGATGATGAAGATATTAAGGACTAGTATGATGATGATGATGATGATGATGAAGATATTAAGGACTAGTATGATGATGATGATGATGAAGATATTAAGGACTAGTATGATGATGATGATGATGATGATGATGAAGATATTAAGGACTACTATGATGATGAAGAAGTTGAAAATAATGATGAAGACTCTTCCTTATTAAAACTTCAGTCTGTGTCCCAGAATGCACCACTTCACTGCTCATTGTCTGAAGTTCCACTCAGACAAAAGCCGGCGAGTCAGACGGACCAGAACCGACACACGCGCTGGTGCAGATGAATAATAGATGTCAGGTCCGATCAAGACGTGGCGCCGGCCCTTTAAGAGCACTTAAGCTGATGAGTTGACGATGGTTCTGAACCGGTCCGATCTATTTTTAGAATCAACACTTAACTTGTCAGAAGTGGTCGGATCAAAACACGACGTAAATAAAATATCTCTGGTTCTGGTTCCGAAGACCCGCACGAGCAGAACCGTTTTAGAAGTCCAGCGACACAGGAAGAAGAAGTGAACGTGCTCGTGTCACTTCCTGTTCATCGTCGCACAAACACACACACATGTGCACAAATAAATACACACCTAAGACACACAAGAATGTGGACACAACTGAATGAAAAGTACACACAGTAATGCAAGAAACGACACTCAAGTACACACACATTCATGTAGCACACAATTGTCGCACAAAAAGTAGTTAAACTTGGAGACAAATACAGTGAAAACCAAAACATTCAGGCATCAAACACAAATACACTATTTTGAATAAACACAACATTCTATAGATGTTCACAACAATAAACACACCAACAAAAACCTGCAGACAGATTTTCTCTCTGTTTTCAGGTGTGTGTGTGTGTGTGTGTGTGTGTGTGTGTGTGTGTGTGTGTGTGTGTGTGTGTGTGTGTGTGTGTGTGTGTGTGTGTGTGTGTGTGTGTGTGTGTGTGTGTGTGTGTGTGTGTGTGTGTGTGTGTGTGTGTGTGTGTGTGATGAAAGGAGTCAATTGTGTCTTTGTCTCACAGAGTCGCACAAATGTTTGTGTGTTGGTCTCTTCATCTTCACATCTCTGGAATTGTAACGGCAACATTTGTCAGGTCGTGTTCAGACGGCGGCGCTCTGCCTTCATCTTCCCGCCACACTGTCAGGATTTGTCACTGTCACTCTGACACACACACACACACACACACACACACACACACACACACACACACACACACACTGAGGAGGGCTCACTCGTGTTCTGTCTATAAATCTGAAATGTGAACCGTGCTGCTTATTATGAACCTGTTCTCCATTGTTCCTCACTCTCCAGGCACGTTTCGCTGCTACTGTTAAAATACATTTTTAAATAAAGTTTACAAATGTGTACAAATCCCTGAGATGCTCTAGAGCGGCTCAGCTTGACTTCGGACCCGCTTGAACATTCCTCGGTCAGAGGTCTAGCGCCCCCTCATGGATGTTTGTCTCCTCAGATCACGGCGGCGCTGGAACACGACGAGCAGGCCAGGAAGCAGCGTCTGTCCTACAAGGTGGACCAGCTGATCGCCGCCATGTCCTTCGACAGCTGAGTCTGGCTGCGGGGTCCAGACCCTGGTCCGTGATTCTGGTCGCACACCTGGACCACAACAAACACTTTCTGACTCTCTGGGCCACCTCCGTCCGTCCTGCAGGGGGCGCCACTGGCCCGAGGCCTCCACTACTGAACCTTGACGGAGGATTTCTCTGTGGAACAGGGAAACGCTTGTGCATGCTGGTGCCCTCCAGGGGGCGCTGCAGAGTAGATATTATTTTTTTACGTTTGGATCTCATGGCTAGTGTTCTTCCTGAATCCAGGAAGTTAAAAAAAAAAAAGGTGTGGGGTCGTCCGAGGACCCTGGAGACGTGGTCAGGGACACTTTTCGGTTTCTGTGAATGTATTTTTATTTATATTATTTTCGGCAGTTTGGTGATCTGAACTTCCTGCATCACGGTCAGAGAAACACGGTGTTTATCAGCTGTTTGATCAGCTGTTTGATCAGCTGTTCTCGCTCAACATGAACTGGGTCTGAACAACATGGCCGCTCACGAAGACGCGCCAACAGGCTCGACGTGCCAAATCTCACTGGTGCTGTAATACTGCAGCCAGACCACTAGGGGAGACCACTGTCTTAGGACCCTCAAGGTTATCAGAAGAAACTTCAACGGTACGATTCCTTTCAATCATCTCAACGACTGCTCGACTCTTTTCCTCCTGGATCTCCTCGGTTTACTTGAATCCCACGTGTCACGGGTTCGGGCGCCCGAGAGGGTGGGAGGTGCTTCTCTCTGCCTTACGGAACCCCCCGACACCCCCCCCCCCCTTCCCTGCTACACCTGCTGACTGTGAATCTAAGACCCCCCCCCCCCTCCTCCTGTGAGTCCTTGGGGTGACCTACGACCTCAGACCCCAGATCGGGAGCACTTTGACCTCTTCCCTGGACGACATCGTCTTCCTGTCTGAGAATCGTCCAACCTCGTTACCATGACGATGCTTCTCAGACCCGAATGCCTTTTGTTTTTTTTGGAAAGTTTAGTTTTTGACATTTTCTGCTTCCGGACGAACCGAGACCTCGAGTGTGTGTATTTATATCAGTTTGTGTGTGTTTTATTTGGGGGTGTGTGTGGTAAGTTATCGTCGACCTTCATATCGAGAGGACGTTTTGTCTTAAGTTTTGCCAACTGCACTTTTTTTTTTTAGGTTTATTTTCTGCATCTCAAGGACGGAAGACTTTAAATTTGTGTCAGTATTTAAACACAAACGATATTAAACTGTTAAATTAATAAATATTTAAGATGATAATCACTTTAAAAGGTCATTTTTCTGATTCACAAACTGTTTGTGTCTTTAAAAAAAAAGAAAAATTTGTTTGTTGCCAAAGTTTTATGATTTTCAAAAGTGTTTGTCACAGAAAGTACGAGTTGATGTTTCAACTCTTGTACTCGACGCCACTTTTGTTTCGTGCGTTTGCGACGAGCTGCTCGACTTCCTTCCTCTCGTCTGCTCTTCACCAAATATGACGTGAACTTCCTCACTGGACGTGTACAGTAGTGACGACTCTGCTCCTTCTTTTGATAACAAGTCTTGTGAAACTGTCGGAAGTATTTAAAAAGTGTTTTTTATTTGGTTTACGATAAATATTATTGTGTAAGTATGTACATATGAAGCACACTATTTTGCAAGCCAAGGATTCACTTTGTACTGTTGTTATATATGAATAAACTTTGCTGGTTTGAACCTCTAGTGTCATTTGTTAGTGATGAACTTTCTCTTCTCTCTGATAAAGTATCAGTTTTTAACAGAATAACATTTTTAAAAGTAAAATGACGAGGAGTTTTGTGTTTATCATCAATTGTCCAAAACGCAAATGTGACTTTTTAGTGAAATAAACCATCATAAAAGTTGCATCTGAAACACAAAATCACAATATGAAAATAGTTAAAAGGACGACTATAAGTCAGGAAATCTTAATTTGAGGGACGCATCCGCTTTTATTTGAGTGTTTCCTGTCAAACCGGAAATTGCTTCTAACTACGACGCTACAGCTCCAGACGCCAGCGTCACACGAAGAAGAGAAAACGAGATAAAAACAAGTAGAAAAGACATCAGCTCTTAGTTAAAGAAGTAAGTACGTTTTTCATTCACGTATTCTCCCTTAATTTTACTTTTAATTCGGTTTATTTCTTTTTTTATTAAGTTATTTTATTGTCAAACGCTGCGACGATAACACGGAAGTGACGTTGATATCGGTAATGAGTTTAATATATGCACAAATTAATTTCGAATTAATTTCTAAAGTTACGATTGTTATTTTTAATGAAATATTAACTAAGACGTTGTCACTATTTGTTTGAGTGTAAATACACGACAAAAAAAGTTCGTCAGTCTCCTCAATATAAAAACATTAACTTCATAGTTTTCAGGTCAATAGATCGTTTATTTTGAAGGAGACTCGCCCAGAACTGTGGATTCTGTCTCATCAGAACCAGCAGTTTTGACTCCTGGATTTATCCTGGACCCCTGAGAGTGACAGCAGGATCTGATGATAATAAAGACCAGGTTATCTGAGGTTTAATAATAATAATAATAATGACAGCATGAGAGTCAAACACGTGACCACAGTATGTGAAACAAGTGGGAAAGTTTTCTGTCAGTAACTCAGAAAAAAAAAAGATTTTTATGTTTCATTAATATAGTTTTCTGCTCCGACACACGAGAGGAAATGTGTGAAAGTTCACGTCTCTTCCTTAAAGCAGGACTTGTGAGGGTCTCCGTGATGCGTGGTGCCCTCGATTCCTCCTTCAGGGAAGCTCTCAGTCCCGCTGCGTCTAATCCTGCACCGCTGAGACCAATCCACATCCAGGCGGGACTCAATTGCCCGTAATTCCTTCACACGGAGCCTCATCCGTGCGTTTGTTCAGCAGGATTACAACTTCCTCTGATAGAATTCATCGCAGCGCGTCGTGGATCAACAGTTATTCCGTCTGAGAAGCTGGTTCTGATCCCGAGACTTGAGTCTGCGATCATCAGTCCACGCATCGTTCAGGATCTAACGTGGTGTGAAGGTCGTTCTGTTCCTCAACAAGTCCTTCTTACAAGTGACCGGTCCCGGGATGACCTTGAGAGCAACAAGTATATATTAATTTGTTTTCAAACCAAAATATGTCCAAACATCAGCTTTAAAAGCTGCTGGAGTCGCTGTATCCTCTCGTCCTCAGTCATCACTGTATCCTCTCGTCCTCAGTCGTCACTGTATCCTCTCGTCCTCAGCCATCACTGTATCTTCTTGTCCTCATTCATCACTGTATCCTCTCGTCCTCAGCCATCACTGTATCCTCTCGTCCTCAGTCATCACTGTATCCTCTCGTCCTCAGTCATCACTGTATCCTCTCGTCCTCAGTCATCACTGTATCCTCTCGTCCTCAGTCATCACTGTATCCTCTCGTCCTCAGCCATCACTGTATCTTCTCGTCCTCATTCATCACTGTATCCTCTCGTCCTCAGTCATCACTGTATCCTCTCGTCCTCAGTCATCACTGTATCTTCTCGTCCTCAGTCATCACTGTATCCTCTCGTCCTCATTCATCACTGTATCCTCTCGTCCTCAGTCATCACTGTATCCTCTCGTCCTCAGTCATCACTGTATCTTCTCGTCCTCATTCATCACTGTATCCTCTCGTCCTCAGTCATCACTGTATCCTCTCGTCCTCATTCATCACTGTATCCTCTCGTCCTCAGTCATCACTGTATCTTCTCGTCCTCAGTCATCACTGTATCTTCTCGTCCTCATTCATCACTGTATCCTCTCGTCCTCAGTCATCACTGTATCTTCTCGTCCTCATTCATCACTGTATCCTCTCGTCCTCAGTCATCACTGTATCTTCTCGTCCTCATTCATCACTGTATCCTCTCGTCCTCAGTCATCACTGTATCCTCTCGTCCTCAGCCATCACTGTATCTTCTCGTCCTTATTCATCACTGTATCCTCTCGTCCTCAGTCATCACTGTATCCTCTCGTCCTCAGTCATCACTGTATCCTCTCGTCCTCAGTCATCACTGTATCTTCTCGTCCTCATTCATCACTGTATCCTATCGTCCTCAGCCATCACTGTATCCTCTCGTCCTCAGTCATCACTGTATCCTCTCGTCCTCATTTTACTGTATCCTCTCGTCCTCAGTCATCACCCAGATCTCGAATGATTTAATTCTTTGTTTAGCTGCGTACGACTTCATGGATGCTAAGTGCTCTAGTGGCCAGAATTTTAATTGCAACACGAAAATGAACAAATTCCGTATTATATTTGAATGTTATTCTTAAATAAAATAAAAACATAATTATATATTATATTAATTATATCTATATTTTCTCTGATGGTTCGACTTGTAAACGTTTCTCTTCAGATTCCAGCTCCTCGTCCGTGACTCTGTTCTATGAAAAGTTCTCCCTGACGGTCCGTGGCCTCCTGCCGTGAACCCTCTCTCGCTCCATTAGTCCTTCACTAACAAAGGACTCTGGCGTCGTCTCTCCGGCGCCCCCTTCTTGTCCCCCGCCTCACCCTCACCTGCTGCACCTGCGACTCCTAAAGCGCCCGCATCCGTCTCCCCCGGTCGCCTGGGACCCCCGAGTACAGGATCAGGGCGTCGTGATGAATGTTAAGTCACTGCACACGCGTAATTGGATTTTCCGCTCACACACACACACACACACACACACACACACACACACACACACACACACACACACACACACATATACACACACACACACACACACACACACACACACATATACACACACACACACACACACACACTCTTGGGGTGCAGGTGAGACACTCGTGCCAAATTTCCCCAGACGCCCTCGTTTGCATATGCAGATGTTAATTACTGCCGAAGCTCATTTAGACCAATCAGCACGCTGCTAAAAGATCCCCCCCACACATGCCCCCCCCTCTCCTCTGTTACCACGGTTACTCCCCCGGCTGATAATATAGATAATCACCTACGATTTTCCTTCATGGCTCATTTTCCTGCCTCGCCGGCTGAAAGGCCACAGTGTCTGGTTCTGCTCTGACGTGGGAGGTTGTGAGGGGGGGTCTAGGAGGGGGGGGGGGTCTGGGGGGGGGGGGGGTGACACACCACCTGCCACTTGACCACCGGAGGGGACAAGTCTCCCTGGCGGGGGGTCTCGGTGTGGAGGCGTAATGAGCGCCGGATCATCCCTGCTGTAATTGAGGGATCAGGTGATGTTCTTATCTGACGGACTCCCGGTGGGTCCCTGGGGTCCCACTGATCCGGTGGGAAGTGAGGCCGCTGAACAGTTAAGCTCCTCCCATCAAATAATGTCCTCACATGTTTGCACAAGAGTGTTGCCTTCAGGGACGTGACGATGCGGGACAAACGCTGGACCTGATCCTCTCCTCCAGATCCTCAAGAGGGTCCGGAAGATCTTGTGGGTCTGAGCGGCTTCTTTGAGAATTATTGAAGAGGTTTTGAATGTTTGATGAGTTGGACCTGAGCAGCTCCACAGACTCTCACACCTGCAGCTGATCCAACGACGAGACTCTTTGATCTGAAGTAGTTTTATATGTTTCATGTGAACAAGACAAACTCACTTTAATGTGGAACAAATGTTCCTCTAATCACTTCTGTTTCCAGACCTGCTGTGGCGCTCATGTCCACCAGAGGGCGACAACACTCGTTTAATGAAGATTTGTCTCGCTCAGACGGTTTACTACGAAATGAATTTAACATAAAACGTCATTCGCTTATCATCAATAAGTCAGGAATATATATGTATTAATTTTTTTTACACTTTTTAAAAAATCAGAATTGATCGGTAAAAACAACTTAGACGTGGTAAATGGCACCATCTTGTGGACAAATAGTATAAATGCTTATCCAGCTTATTTTGTTTTTTAAAATAAATAATTGCGATTATAAAATTAAATAAATACTCATCACATGTTTTAAAATTAGAAAAGACGTTTAAAAATCTATATATAAAACCAATATATATATATATGCAGTATGCCCTGCGACAGACTGGCGTCCTGTCCAGGGTGTCCCCTGCCTCTCGCCCTATGACTGGGATAGGCTCCGCGACCGAGATAAAGTGGTTGTCAATATAAATGTAATATATTATGTGTGTTTTGTATATATATATATAACACATAAGAAGTATAAACCAACAGATATATAAACTTAACGGTAACACAATCAAAGCATTTAACTTGAATAAATAAAAAATATTAACTAGCTATAACAGCCTTCGATGAGTCAGAAGAAAGTTTTCTTGGAGCTTCAGATGGATTCATAATGGACGATGTATGTTTTCTTAGATCCACCAGAGGGCGCTCTAAGAAGAAGAAATCACACCCGGATGTCCACCTGCGCCGTCCCAGTCACGTGACCAAACGAGCTGATGCTCCAGCTTGAACAACATTGAAGATGAAAACTTCCAACATGCTCATGACCCTGGCTTACTGGGACATCTGCGGGTGAGAACGTTGACTTTCTACACAACTACAGCAGCTGAGAACCATGTTGTGACTTAAACTCATATTAATGACGAAACTAGCGTTTATTAAAAGTTGTTGAACTTTTATATTCATTAACTTTTGTCCTGAAGTTTGTTTGTAAATAAAACAATAGAACTGAGTCTTTCTCGTTCATGTGTTGAATTAAAGTCACTTTCAGTAAAACTCTACTTGTTGTTGAAGCTAAAGCTAATGCTAAGAAGAACACCTGACACTGATGAGGTCAAAGGTCAGAAAGTAAAATATTAGTCAAGAACATTTAGTAAAATATTGATTTCAAGGGTTTAATGATACATTTGAACGTTCACTCTTTACTGTTTATTTATGACTGACTGAATCAAGATAAATATAGATAAATAAACGTGTTTGATGATCTACTGACTCCTTCAAGAAACATCTTAAGTGTATGCAAAGCTTTTCCTTGATTTTCTGGAACTCCTGTGTTGTTCTCAGTTTTATCTTGACCTTTAAAGTATATACTTTATTGAGTATTGTTTTGATTGTTTAAGCGCTTTGTGACCCTGGTCTGGAAAAGCGCTGTATAAATACAAATTACTTTCTTACTTACTTACTATACACATTAATATTTAAGTCGTGTGAATAATTTGCTCTTTAACTTTTATTCCATTCATTATTTTCAACATATATTTTTAGATAGCAAAATAAAAATGTGAATATTAAGAGTGAATTTTTAAATGTAGACTTGAGAATGTGATATTTGCCGAGGATGAAGTAAAGGTTTATAGAAGCAATATTTGTATCTTGATCATATATAACAACAATAAAAAATGAATGAAAAAACAAGACATTAAAGTATTAATTTCAATGTTTAGTGAATATTTTGTCTGATAAATCCCATTAATATGTTTTAATTTATTTTTGAAATTACGATAATGTCGTTCAAATTATATATGTTAAAAAAAATTTACGGAATAATTTGATTTAAAAATTATGAGCAATTTTAAGATGAATAATGAAATATTGAAACACCTTGTTGTTACGCATCAATGCCGTTTGAGGGCGCTGTTGTTACTACAGGTCTCGGAGCCGCATTTAAATGAGAAGCGAACAACAAACTCGTTTATAGAAACACAAACGTTGATTTAAGTTGAACACAATATGTTTTATTTTGACACAATCAGTGCAGAAAAGTAAAATTCTTCTTCCCTTTAAACCTCGTATTACTTAAGTGTATAATTCTAGCTCAGATCTGTTCATAACTACAAAGTATTTAATCATTAAAACTTCAACTTGTAAAATGTAATGTAACTTATGTAACAGTAGTTTATTGTTGTAAATCATGTGACATAAATGTGTTTGATTTATAATCATAAAAGGTTAAAATTGTTAAAATAGGCACAAGTGTTTACAAAGTAAATGATAAAAATAAATTATGACTTTGATCAATCTAATTATATCTAAATGCTTTTAAATGATCGTTTTTTGTTTCCCTTGTTTAAGTGAATATATTAATAGTTAATTCGTTTGAACTGTGATGATTAATATGATCAAAGGTAACAAACATGTTAAAGTTAATCTTAGAAACATGTGAACATGAAAGATTACGTTGAATCATGTGATGATGAAAATACTTTGAATCATGAACTTGTTACAAACAAACACTGAAGTATTTTCCTCCATCATTGAAAACATCTCTGTATTGAAAGTCTTTATTCTATCGTTGAACATGTGACCAGGATTGAAGCTTCAAGGTCGACTAACTTTCCTTCTACTTTCAGCTGAACTTCCTCAAGATCTGCTGCTGACGACGAAGATATTGAACGTGAGTCGAGCATCAGATGAACTTCTCTGTGCAGCTGCTGAACCTGATCCACACTTGAAGGTCATGAGATCATGGCTCGCTAACACCACCTGTGTGAGTGTCTTCAGTCCATCAACTCTGGTTTGGTCCTAATGTCTCCTTCCTGGACAGGAGAAGGTGAGCGAGGACATGATGGAGAAGCAGGTCATGGACTTCAGGAACGTCTTGGTGAGGATCAGCTGCTGTGACTGTATTTGACCTTTGACCTGCAAAGTTTTGACGTCTGTTCTCCACCACAGGAGCATCTGAAGCTGCTGCATGGAGAACCTGAGGAGTTTTCTTTAACTAGTAGTGGTCCGACTCTTGGCTTCACAACCCACCTGTTACTTTGGTCTTGAGATTTTGAAGGTCAAATAAAAGGAAAACATTTGCTGTGAAGGTGATCTGGTGTAGCGGTGAGATGAACCAACCCTTGTTCCAAGCGGTAATGGTTCGAATCTCGCCCGTCACCGGGGATCTGGATCAGATCATACCGGGGGGGGGGGGGTCTGTGTCCTTGTTGTTTCTTCTGTTACTTCACACATCATCTGTAACTACCTCCAGCCTGAGTGGATCAGATGTTCTCGCCTCAAGTCAGTGATTTTGTTGACCTCAACCTCAGCCCTCGGTGTCTCCCTGACGTCAGGACCAGAAGAAGACCAGAACAAGTCCACGAGTGTCTCCTCCGACACAGACCTTTTAAAAAATGGCAGATGTTTGGTAACAAACATCTTAAAGTTGTGTTTAGTGTCTTAGAAACATCTGAATGTATTGAGACTTCACTAATTAGATTCTGTTGTTGTTGTTGTTGTGTAAACTGTAGTTTCACTGATTGTTCTTCTCTTTAGTCTCCAGCTGGCTGAGCTCGTCCGCCCCCTGCTGGAGTTCACTGGTACTGGGTACGAAGACAGGAAGTCCAGCTCTTGAGAAGATTGTCGAACATATGTGACGGAGATTGAACCTTCAAGGTCGTCATGAGATCCTTCGCTTGCTAACACCACCTGTGTGAGTGTCTTCAGTCGATCCATGAACTCTGGTTTGGTCCTAATGTCTCCTTCCTGAACAGGTGGTGAGACTGAAGAGGAGAAGGTGTGCGGGGACATGATGGAGAAGCAGGTGATGGACTTCAGGAACATCTGGGTGAGGATGAGCTTCTGTGACTGTTGTATTTGACCTGCAGAGTTGTGACGTCCTCTGTTCTCCACCAAAGGAGCATCTGAAGCTGCTGCATGGAGAACCTGAGGAGTCTTCACACTTTTCTTCAACTTCCTGGGTGACAGGAAGTGGTTCCATGAAGGTCAAGTGAGGTACACTTGATCTTCATGGAACCACTTCCTGTTTGGGGAGGAGGGGATATAGAGGGGTCCGCAGAGGGGGGAGGAGAGACCAATTTTTGATGCCATAGTTTGAGGATTTTCCATATGCAAAATAAAAGTATAACCCCCTCCTTTTGCTCTCTTGATGTTTCGGGGGAGGACACGGCCCTACTACCCCGGATTCGCGCCCGGTCTGGTTTGCTCCAGCTCCCTGAGTGAAGGGTGGGATTCGAACCCTGAGCTTGTGAGGCTCAGAGAACCGCCAGTCGGTTGATCTCACCACTACACTAGATCACCTTCACAGCTAATATTTTGGTTTTGTTCTATTTGACCTTCACTCTCGGTCAAAATCTCAAAACTAAGGTAGCAGCTGGGGCTTGAACCCATGACCTCTGGTTGTTCATGCAGAGAGTCTGACCACTGGACTAGATCACCTTCACAGCTATTGTTTTGGTTTTGTTCTATTTGACCTTCACTCGCAGTCAAAATCTCAAAACTAAGGTAGCAGCTGGGTTTTGAACCCATGACCTCTGGTTGTTCATGCAGAGAGTCTGACCACTGGACTAGATCACCTTCACAGCTATTATTTTGGTTTTGTTCTATTTGACCTTCACTCTCGGTCAAAATATAAGACTAAAGAGAGACATTGAAACCAAGACCTACGGATGTCAATGAAGAGAGTCTGACCACTTCACTAGATCACCTTCCAACTTAAGATTTTCGGTTTTGTTCTATTTGACCTTCTCTCTTGGTCAAAAACTCTAGACTAAAGTAGCAGCTGGGTCTTGAACCCAAGACCTCTGGCTGCCCATGCCAAGAATTTAGCAACTACGCTGGATCAACTAGACTCTGCTTAGTTCCGTTTGGACGCCTTTGACCTTCACTCTTGTAAATCTGTTGGTAGAGAAGTAAGGAACTTGCAGAGATTTCTTCAGTGACCTAATTCACCACATAGATGTCTTTCTGCAAACTTTTCACTCCCAACAATTCAATAGTTGATGAAAATTTGAGTGAAATGAATGATTTGAACCAGTAGCTGTCCTGCACCTCCACTCTGAGATGCAGATGTTAATCACAATGAGGTTTTCAGCAACACAAGCGAATTTTCGATTCTAATATTTGTTCAACTAACATGAACAAATCCGATTGTTAAAATGTACCAGACAGGGACTTGAACTCACGACCCACGAGCATTGAGCAGAGACTACACCATCAGACCACAGGAGGTAATGAGCTCAATAAGAATTATTATGCTCATGTCCTCAAATAAGATTGAGAACCTACATGAAGATTCAAATGCTGCACCGTTCTAAAATAAGATAGAACAAATATATACATTTTCAACTTCTATTTTTTGTTTACTGATCAAAACAGAGAACCGCCAGTCGGTTGATCTCACCACTACACTAGATCACCTTCACAGCTAATATTTTCGTTTTGTTTTATTTGACCTTCACTCTCAGTCAAAATGTCAAGGCTAAAAATACAGCCAGGCCATGAACCCAAGACCTTTGGTTGTCTATGCGGAGAGTGCTACAACTAGACTAGATCACCTTCACAGCTATTATTTTGGTTTTGTTCTATTTGACCTTCACTTGCAGTCAAAATCTCAAAACTAAGGTAGCAGCTGGGGCTTGAACCCATGACCTCTGGTTGTTCATGGAGAGAGTCCACCCACCAGACTAGATCACCTTCACACCCTGTTTTTTGGTTTTGTTTTATTTGACCTTCACTCTCAGTCAAAATCTCAAAACTAAGGTAGCAGCTGTATGTATGTATGTATGTATGTAATCATTTTTATTTATTTAACCTTTATTTAACTTGTATTAAACTCACTGTTTAGTGAATTAAAGCAGATTCTAGTGATGACAGGCGTCGTCTAAATCTTCCCTGTTTTTTTATAAAAATAATTTTTAAAATGAAAGAAAAGATGTTGAAACTATTGAAATACTTCCTTGTTGTTACGTGTCAATGCCGTTTGAGGGCGCTTGTTGTGACTGAGAGTGAAGGTCAAATAAAACGAAACGAAAAATTAATCAGTGTGAATGTAATCTAGTGTAGTGGTCAGACTCTATGCATTGACATCCAGAGGTCTTGTGTTCAATACCCAACTCTGTATTTAGTCTTGAGATTTTGGCTTAGAGTAAAGGTCAAATTAAACAAAACGAAAAATAAATCAGTGTGAAGGTGATCTAGTGCAGTGCTTTTCAACCTTTTTCAAGACAAGGTACACTTTTTCATAGAAAAAAATCATGAGGCCAAAATGTAAAAAATAAATAAATAAATGGTACTATATAGATCTCTTTTTTACGACTGGTGATCTAGTGTAGTGGTCAGGCTCTCTGCATAGACAACCAAAGGTCTTAGGTTCAAGGCCTACCTGTAATTCTATTATTGAGATCTTGACTAAGAGTGAAGGTTAAATAAAACAAAACCAAAACATTTGCTGTGAAGGTGATCTAGTGTAGTGGTCAGACTCCCTGCATAGACAACCAAAGGTATTGGGTTCAAGGCCTGGTTGTATTTTTAGTCTTCAGATTTTTGACTGAGAGTGAAGGTCAAATAAAACAAAACCAAAACATTTGCTGTGAAGGTGATCTAGTCTAGTGGTCACTCTCTGCACCAACAACCAGAGGTCATGGGTTCAAGCCCCAGCTGCTACCTTAGTTTTGAGATTTTGACTGAGAGTGAAGGTCAAATAGAACAAAACCAAAATAATAGCTGTGAAGGTGATCTAGTCCAGTGGTTGGACTCTCTGCATGAACAACCAGAGGTCATGGGTTCAAGCCCCAGCTGCTACCTTAGTTTTGAGATTTTGACTGCGAGTGAAGGTCAAATAGAACAAAACCATAATAATAGCTGTGAAGGTGATCTAGTGTAGTGGTGAGATCAACCGACTGGCGGTTCTCTGAACCTCACAAGCTCAGGGTTCGAATCCCACCCTTCACTCAGGGAGCTGGAGCAAACCAGACCGGGCGCGAATCCGGGGTAGTAGGGCCGTGTCCTCCCCCGAAACATCAAGAGAGCAAAAGCAGGGGGTTATACTTTTATTTTGCATATGGAAAAATCTCAAACTATGGCATCAAAAATTGGTCTCTCCTCCCCCCTCTGCGGACCCCACTATGGCCCCCTCCTCCCCAACAGGAAGTGGTTCCATGAAGATCAAGTGTACCTCACTTGACCTTCATGGAACCACTTCCTGTCACCCAGGAAGTTGAAGAAAAGTGTGAAGACTCCTCAGGTTCTCCATGCAGCAGGTCCTGGGTGGAGAACATAGGATGTCACAAAAATACAACAGTCACAGGAGCTCATCCTTACCTAGATGTTCCTCAAGTCCATCACCTGCTTCTCCATCATGTCCTCGCACACCTTCTCTTCAGTCTCACCACCTGTTCAGAAAAGAGACATTAGGACCAAACCAGAGTTCATGGATCGACTGAAGACACTCACAGGTGGTGTTAGCAAGGGATGGATCTCATGATGACCTTGAAGGTTCAATCTTCGTCACATATGTTCAACAATCTTCTCCACAGTTGGACTTCTTCTCTTTGTACCCAGTACCAGTGAACTCCAGCAGGGGGCGGACGAGCTGAGCCAGCTGGAGACTAAAGAGAAGAACAATCAATGAAACTACACAACAACAGATTCTACTGTGAAGAGTTGAAATACATTAAAGGTTCAGAATGATGGAGGAAAATATTCAGTGTTTGTCATTTTCCTCCGGAGTTCATGATTCAAATAATTTATTTTCATCATCACTTGAACGATTAAACATGTCATGAACTTTCATGTGTAGATGTTTCTAAGACACCGTGAACACAACTTTAAGAGCTTTGTTACCAAACCTTTTATCATATTAATTATCACAGTTTTGTTCAAACAAATTAACAATTAATACAAACATGTACATAGAAATAAAAGTAAAAAAAAGTTATACAATTACTTCACTTGTTTGACTGATTTAAATCATCAATATTATAATCTTAAAACCTATATAAAATAAACTTAGATTTTTCTGGAATACTTTGTATTTATGAATAGATCTGAGCTGGAATTATAGACTTAAATCAACACTTTCGGGATTTAAAGGGAACAAAAATGTATCTTTTCTGCAGGGATTAAGTCATAAAACATCTTGTATTCAATTTAAATCAATGTCTGCGTTTCTTTAAACGATTGACTTTGTTGTTCGCTTCTCGTTTAAATGCAGCTCCGAGACCTTAAGTAACAACAGCGCCCTCAAGCGGCATTGACACGTAACAAAAAGCAAATAGTGCATTTTAATATGTTCATTCGTGTTCATTCATTAATAAAAATGAATGCTGAGATAAACATCAGAAACTATTCTTTAACAATAAAATAGTTGTGTAATACAATAATAAAACATAAAAAACATGATTTGTTATTTTTAGGAGCAAATTTAGATAAATCCATTTATTTTATTTCTATATTATCTTTTTTGTTCATGTGGGTCTTTGTTTAATAAGTTATAAATAAACGTCTCATTCTGTATAACTATTGAATGAATATGTTGTTTTAATATTTAATAAAGGAAAGTAAATACATTTATGGTTAAATATTTAGTTTAAATAAACACTGTTTGACAGATTTAAGGGTGGATTTAAAAAAATGTAAAAACTGTAAACAAAAGGAAAATTTAAACATTAAATAGATAAGTTAGAAACTTTCCCTTGAAAGACTTTTTACAATATTTTACGTTCTGACCTTTGACCTCATCAGTGTCAGGTGTTCTTCTTAGCATTAGCTTTAGCTTCAACAACAAGTAGAGTTTTACTGAAAGTGACTTTAATTCAACACATGCATGAACGAGAAAGACTCAGTTCTATTGTTTTATTTGCAAACAAACTTCAGGACAAAAGTTAATGAATATAAAAGTTCAACAACTTTTAATAAACGCTAGTTTCGTCATTAATATGAGTTTAAGTCACAACATGGTTCTCAGCTGCTGTAGTTGTGTAGAAAGTCAACGTTCTCACCCGCAGATGTCCCAGTAAGCCAGGGTCATGAGCATGTTGGAAGTTTTCCTCTTCAATGTTGTTCAAGCTGGAGCATCAGCTAGTTTGGTCACGTGACTGTGACGGCGCATGTGGGCGGAGCCGATTGTGATGGTCTTAGAGCGCCCTCTGGTGGATTTAATTAAACATACATCGATCGTCCATTATGAATCCGCTGGACTGAAGTTTAATTTATTTTTTTAATCAAAGAAATGATTAAAAAAGATTGATTTGATAATATTAAATAAGGAGCAGATTACGTGGAAATTGAAGTTTATTAGAGGTAGTTGATGCTATATATTTAATCTTTTCCTCCTTTTTAAAATCATATTTGATGATTGAGATCCAGAAAGACTCAAGGTGGGGTTTTTCCAAACTTCTCTTCGTCATGCAAGAGCTGGGCTGGGTCCGGAACATGGGTCTAGTTTTATGAACATTGTTCTCTAGGGTGGGGGGTGTAAAGGAGGGTGGGGGGCGGGGGGACATCTGTGTGGGATCAGGATGATGGAGGGAGAGATGGAGGCGGGAGGAGAACGACTCTGGCATCAGACCCAAGAGTTTTTGTGGACTGAGGAACAAAAGGAGCAGAACTTGGAAACTTTTGAAAACTTGTTGTCAAGGAGGGATCATGAAGTAGACGTGTGAATAAATCAAAACCAGCAGGTGTCATCTTGATGTCGGGTCCAGACCACGGACCTCGTCGTGTTTGTTCATCTCAGTTCCTGCGACGGAACGTTCCAGTGTTTCCACCGACCCCAGGTTCCTCACAGGATTCTCACGGTTTTATGTAACTGACCTCCCAGGAAGAGTCTGAGCTCAGGGGTCGAAGGTCAAAATAAATACATTTCCATGTTTGTGTTCGAGGCGTCTGTGGGGGGCGGGTGGCGAGGGTGTCACGGAGGGGTCCGTCTGCACGCTGGTCAGCCCGAGCGTGGAGTGGAGGTCATGCGAGAGGAGAATGGCAGGAAGCAGGAGAGGAATCCGATGCCGGGCCGCTGAGTGACGGACGGGTCAACAGGATGATGAGGGGGAGTCCTGCAGTACACGGAGGGTCTTCTTTTTCCTCCTCGCTCTGGTCTTCACTGGGGTCAGTCTGAACTCTTCGTGAGTCATCGTTGGATTCCAAACATCCCTCAATGTGTCTGAAACTTCCTACGACTGGAGGAGTCAGAAAATATTGATATACAAATATATATATTTTTTCATGATACTGCGTCGATATTCAACGGAACAGAATTGAGTGTTTATTTTAGATTATCATGTAAATATTCATGGAATTTGTTCATTTTTGTGTTGCAATTAAAATTCTGGTCGCTAGATGGCAGCAGTCATTACGTCCTCCGCTGCTAAAGGAACAAAAAATTCTGGCGATGACTGAGGATGAGAGGATACTGTGAGTCAAGCAGCTTTTAAAGCTAATGTTTGGACATACAGTACTTTTTGTTTGAAAACAAATGAAAGCAGTTACGACTTCATCAAGAGTCATGTGGTCTGTAAATACTACAACACCAGAGTCAAGTACTCGACAATACTACACATATATACTTGTTACTACAGTATCCATATATATATATCACTATATATAGTATTGTTGACCTTGTATTGTGATTCGTATGGTCTGATTCTTGACATTACACACACAGATACTCATGACTGGTCAGTAAGTCACACAAAGTTTAATCAAAGTTCCTGCAGCTCCAGGTTCTTCATCACGAGAACATCACGTCCTGGATCACAGATAGAGCTACAGGACATTTAAATCAAGATCACGTATAAAACCGTTCTTGGAGGTCGAGGGACGTGACACTGAGGCGTGCCACAGATGTTCATCTATCCCATAATAGTCCGTAGACCTGTTCTCTCCGGTGATGTTGAGCTAGTGTTTAACCCTTTCATCTACTTTTCTGGAACACCAGGACTTGCAGTTCCAGAAGTCTCTACTGGTCCTGGAGGGTCCGTGAAGCCACCGACGGTTCTTCTGTTGTCGTGAGTTTCTTAAACCTCCAGCTGAGTCTCCGTCACCAGCCTCGCCCTGTCTTAGCAAAACTACATTTCTGGGGTTCAACCTCCATCAGATCTGTAACTTAATCCTGTGACTCGAGAGTAGCTTCGACACACACACACGCACACGCACACACACACACACACACACACACACACACACACACACACACACACACACATGCACACATGCACACACACACGGCGGGAGGAAGCAGGGGTTGTAGGAGGGGTGTGGAAACAGACGGGGGCCTTATAAAGAGCAGCACAACACAAGCCAGGCTCTATCCCGCTCGCCCTCGAGGACTCACAGAACACACTCAGGAGAACGTCTGCGACCATGTGGAGGATGAATCGTCTGGCGGGGGTCCTGCTGCTGCTGCTGCTGTGCAGTGAGTCTTCTCTTCACCTCTCAAAGCACCTTTGTTCGGGCGCTCGCTCTGGTTCTGCTCACGCCCCTGCAGACACAAAGAGTCTGTGAGGAGTCCAGCGTTTGTGGTACCGGGCTGATGGCCAGGGGGGGTGGGGGGGTTGTTGGGTCGGACCCGGGTCGTGATGACTGGATGTTCTGGTGCGTTGAGGCGGGAGTGTCACGCAGAACGATAACAACTTAGCCGAACGCTAACGAGATTTAAGAAGAATCTAATTACTCGCAGAAGTCCTCGACCCAACTCCAGAGCTGGAATGTTGGTGGAGCATCCAGTCATCACACACACACGTGGACACACACACACACTCACACACATGGACACACACCATCACACACACACACACACACACACACTCCATCAATGTATTTCACTTATTTTATCATGTAGTTTCTTTTGTTTGTTGTCGTTTATTTACATTTGTTTAATGTTTAACTGAATGGTTGCGTGTCCGTTGTCGTGTATTCACTGCACGTGTGTGTTGCTGTGTAGGTGTGTGTTTACATGTAATTGTGTAGTTTAGAAAAAAGTGTTTATAAGTTGCGAGGGCGTCGGTTTTATATGTATAGTTGCGCGTTTTACGTGTAAACTGTATAAACGCATGTTTAGACTCTGACTGTTTATATGTGTGCGTTTGTGTTGTATTTTATTGTATCGTGTGATAGGTGGGTGTGGCTGCGAGTGTGAGTCTGTGTGTACTCCGACTGTTTTTGTGTTCAGGGGTTCAGTGTTTGCGGCTCTTATATGAAAGTAGATCAGTGCCTTCGAATGTTAACTTTTAATTTTGTTAAGCATTTAATTATTTATTTAAATAGTTTAATTCAATTATTTCTGTATTGAAATGTTGAATTTGTTTGTATTGCAAAATTGAATTAATACATTTGAATCTAAATTGATGTATTTTTTAAACATAGAGTTTGACTTTCTAATCCCAATAATTCATGCTTTTATTTTGAAAACAAGCACTTTTTAAAACGCAATTATTCATTAAAAACCAACTCTTACAGCTTTACAATATTAAGAACTTTAACCCGAAACAAATGATTAAATGCTTAAAAAAACAGCAACATTTAAACAAAACATTTCAAAGTTTCAACATTTAATATGTGAAATTCTACCAGTCAATATTGTGATGCCGTCTGATCACGTGACCTCTGCTGCGTGACATCAGTATCTCACGAAGAGCAGTCGTCAGGTTCTCTGCCAGTTCCTCCGATGGATCAGCTTCTTCTAATTGATGCTGCGTCAGATTTAACGTGCTGTTAGCCCGACCTCGGGTCAGACTCTAAATCTGCTTTGGGAGTATTTTTACACCTTTGAGACGCTGGTGTGGAAGTGAAGCTGTCGCCTTTTGTTGAGGTTTTTGACCATCAGTGTTTCCGTACGTGTCATTCACAAGCAGCAACAAACCAAATGATGATGTTTCCTTTAAGCTCTTGTGATAATCATGACAGTGAGCGTGTATTTGTTTGGTGACTTTGATGTTTTTCTGTCACATGTTTGATGTAAAATCAGCCTGAAAACACTTGGAAACCGTCATCTCTCCTCCTCCTCCTCCTCCTCTTCTTCTTCCTCCCCTCTTCCTCCTCCTCCTCCTCCTCCTCCTACTCCTCCTCCTCTTCTTCTTCCTCCCCTCCTCCTCCTCCTCCTCCTCCTCTTCTTCTTCCTCCCCTCCTCCTCCTCCTCCTCTTCTTCCTCCTCTCATCCTCCACTCCTGATGCAACCCTTCAAATATGCAGCTCCGGTGATGTCATCGCTCTCCAAAAACGGGGGGGAAAACCCGGAGTAGTAAACTCAAAAGGGAGATGGTCTTCCTCAGTCACCCCTCGTTGTGTGGAGCAGCAGGACCAGAGCGACGACGGTCGCCACATCAAAGACATTCCAGCGCCAGAGTGTGAGACCAGAACCGCTTGGACGACAAGATCCGCAGACTAGAGCCTAGAGTCTGGACGTCTGTCCGAAGATTCAAACCTCTGGACGTGTCTCATCTGTGGCTCAGTCTCTTGTGACGAATTGTGTTGTTTAAACCTTGTGTTGTCTCTGGGTCAAGGTGACCCAATGGCCCGAAAACAAATGTGTTTGTGGTATCCCTTGTGGTATCTCTGTGTCAAGGTGAACTAGTTTCACGTATTTCTGGAAGCCACGGAGGTTCTTCACCTTGACCCAGGGACAACACAAGGGATACCACAAACACATTTGTAGTTTGGGTTAAACATGCAGTTAGAACAACGTCTCCCGAGCCAAGACACTTTCTGGTCCAAGTTTTTCGAGTTGTCAAAGTGAGAATGTTACACTGAGTAGAGATGAACCAAAAACTCCTCCCACTTGAACCTCAAACATTCAGTTGTTCTTTGTTTAATGTAGCCATTAGCCCAACAATGCTCTGCTGAAGCTTGGTGACCTCCTGAAGCCAATATACTCAAGTCTATAAAAGTCAATAAACCCTTGAGTATGGAAGTAGATCAGGGCCATCAGAAAAATAAAAAGGTTGGTTTTCGATTGGATTAGTCTGGTCAGATGACACAACCTCTTCATATTGAATAAAAAAACATTTTAATTAATATTAAAACATTTGAAAAGTGACTTCCAATCTTCTGATGGATCTGATCCATACTTGAGATCGATTAAGTCGGTGGTTCGGCGATGGACGGTCATCATCTGCTGCAGGGCGTGGACCTCTTTACATAAATCCTGGCAGGCGGCGTCTTGACTCAGATCGGGGCGTGGGTCCACTTGGGGCCCCGCGTGAGGGTCTGTGAGAAGTGTCAGAACTTGGCGGGGTCAGGGAGGAGCGGTGATATCACTCAGACAAAGCACCGTCTCCGAGTCCTCCAGGAGTCCAAGAACAACAAGAGCAGCGAGTCCTCGTAATGAGAACCAGACTCCGATGGCTGCGAGACTGCTGTGCTAGCGTGTCGGGGCTCCTTCCCCCGGCGCCCCGCGGGCTTTTTACAACTGCTCTGTTTTACCAGCGTCAACAAACCGGGCCCCTTCACCCTCGCTGGGTTTTTGGCGGGAAATGCAGAGACCAAAAGTTGTTTAATCTGATCCAGGCGTGCGTAGAAACAAGCCTTTCTGACGAAGGTTGATCTCGGAGGTCGCTTGGTTATGATTTGGACTCAGTTCAGCTCAGCGCCGCTCAAGCAGGGGAGCAAGTTTATCACGGTGACAAAGTAAAAGCTTCATTTCAAAATAAAAGCAATTGATCAGAGCTTGTTGCATCTGGAACTGATGGATCTTTGATAAACTGATCGATGACGTCGTGTGGTTTTCTTGCCGAGCATTAAACGATCTGCTGCCAGAATCACGACACAGTTCCACTCAGAGGCGTCTTAATTGAAAACACAAGTTGTTGTTCGGGAAAGTGGAAGATCTGAGTCTGCAGAGTTGAATCTTCTTAGGGATTTGACCCGCTACGTCAAAATCCAGAGTCCTGAAGAGTGTTGTCGTTGGTCGGTCGTCTTTGTCCATCATGTGCTGCTGCTATTTTAGAAAGTTTAATAACTGAGGGTTCTGGTCAGAAGTTGAGGTGGGTCCAGTTTTACCTACGACTCGGTTTCACTACATCTTCTCTGAATTAAGTCTAGTTTTATTGACCTTTTTTGTATTATTGTAAAGTTGTGTTTTTGCTTCAAACTAAACTTAATTTAGAATTAGCGTTCGATTGAGACATACCTCTGCCAAGGGTCTCGTTTCAGTTTCCACAGATCTATTGTCTTTTTGTCACCGCAATTACTTTCAAGATGAGGTTTTTTTTGTTTTTTTTGTCAAGTGTTTCTGATTATTATTATTATTTGGCTACTTCTTTGCAGAGCTGGTGCATAAGCAGCAGCAGTGAGAGGCCATACAAGTCAACAAAGAAGCTATGAGAACCTTTTTCAATCAACCAGAAAGCTAATACTAATTAGAGTTTTCTCATATTTTCTACTTTTTTCCAAAAGTCTTGCTGATCACAAAAATACTTTATCTCCTTAGCAGAGGTAATTATGATGAGACGAGAGTCAGCCTGCAGGCGATCTTTGGTACTGTAGTCGTTGAAACGTCGGTAGAGGTCATCTGACACCGACACTGAGGTGACCTATGACCTCGTCATGTGACGTGAGGCAGCTGTCTTTGGACGCTCCGAACAACATTCCGTGGCAGTGTTGTTAATTCCTGCTTTATTTTCCTTCCCTCGTCCAGGCCTGGTGTTTGGTTTGAAACCAGGAGGGTGTGGCCCCGGTCCGGGGTCCGCTCTGACCGGGCCCGGGGCTTGAATTCAGAATTCATTCTATAAAACGCTTATCCTGCGTTTTACCGAAAATGACGGTGCAGAAAAATACCGGTGACACATTAGCTGCACTGGCAGTGGATCCTTCCTGACCTGGCGTTGCACCCCCAACCCTCTTTTAAACCTTTTGTTTTCATCTCTGACGTCCACATTTTTTCCTCCATAATCCGTGAAGTCGGAATGTTTTTGTGCCGAGGGTGCGGTCGCCGTGGCAGCTGTTGTCTCTGTGGTCTGGGTGGAGGTCCGGGGCTGTAGCGTGAAGTTTGCTGATGATGTCACGCTCCGACTGCAACATGTGCTCGAGGGCTGAGGAAGATTTTCAACACACGCCCGCAGCCGTTGATATAATGTCGCTCATTAACCTCATTACTGCAGGAATCTTCATCGCAACCTCGTGATCCGTCAGCGGCTCTGAATCAAGGGGTCGCGACCTTCCTCCTCTGAGCGCTGCGGTCACATGACCTGCGGCATCTTCCTTGAAATCCATTCCCGCTCTGATCGTTTCTTCGTCCTCACATGTCTGCAGATGAAGTGAGGAGTCAAGACGACGCCACGGACGCGCCGGCGGCCGGTCCTCCAACAGGTGGCAGCGCAGGTGAGTTTATGATCACGTGACCAAGAAACATTGTGACCAAACACAAAAGAGTTTTTTGGAACGAAACACTTTTGCGTTAGTGATAAAAATCAGTCTAGTCGAGGAGTTGGGAGGGTGGTCATAATGTTATGGCTGATCGTTGCCACAGCAACGGATGCTGCCGCCCCCACGGACGCCCCGGTTCCCGCCGCCACCGGCTCCTCAGACTCTGGACCGACCGTCACCGGCGCCGCCGACTCCGCCGCCACAGCCGGAGGCGACCAAGTGACGGGTTCGCCGGAGGCCGCGGCGACCTTGGCCGCTGCCGGTGCCGCTGCCGGTGCCGCCGGTGCCGAACCGGTGCTTCAGGTGAGGCCGAGGCTCGAGACGTCGGACGGAACGAATGTGTTGTGAAGACTTTGTTTGTCTCAAGCTTACAGAGCTCGAGTGCGTTGATGACCAGCCGAGCCAATCCATCACCCTGGAAGTCACCACCGACGACTGTGTAAGTCCTTCTTGTGTCTGTGTGGCGTCAGAGGCAGGATAAGCCCGGGGTCGAGTCCTGGTGTGACCCGGTTAGCTCGCCCTCTCTTGACCTCCTGAGGTCCACCGACATCAGCTGGTGTGAGATTCCGGAGAGAGAGAGAGCGGCACAGATGGAGAGGTTTAACACTTCCGTCCACAACTCACGCCCTGGTCCCGCAGGGAAGTCTGGACCACATTAGTGAAGAGTCCAGCAAAGAGTTCAGGACTCAGTCGTTTCACATAATCAAACCGAAGAATAAACTATTTCTCAAAGTCACAAGATGGACGTCTATGATTTACGTTCAACCTGCTCATGCTCTGTTCCAGGAAGACTCTAAACGCATCTTGAAGAACAACATGTTCGCGGTCAAGTGTGAGCCGAATCCCCTCAAACCATGTGGGGTGAAGCTCTTCCAGAGAGACAACAAGCTGTCGCTGGCCTGGCCTGACCAGGACGAGGAAGACGTCACCAGAGCCAAGAGGTTCTTAAATCAAGTGGTGAGTTTTTACCACTGGCAGAGGAGCCTGTGACACTATAGTGTGTATGTGTGTGTTGTTGTGATGTGTGACTCTATTGCAGGGGTCTCCAAACCTGGACCTCTAAGGGCAGACTGGTGGTGCAGGTTTTTGTTCCGACAGATCAAACATGTGCAGTTTAACCAATTAGCAGTCGACTGATTACTTTCCTAAGACTCCTGATTGGGTTACAAGGAGTCCTCTTGAGTGGAACAAGAACCTGCACCACCCCCCGGCCCTTTGAGGACCGGCTTGGAGACCCCTGCTCTATTGTATCATCAGTGTGTGTTTGTAGAAAACTCTCTTTTCATTGAAATATTGACATTAAAAAATGACCTTAAGCTCCGCCCACTGAACACACTTTGTTATTCTGGAGATTAAATCTTGTTGACCATAACCACACCCACTCTGCTTTGATCGGTCAAACATGGAGGTTTGTCACCACGCCTCATCAATCCCGGATCTCCACCTCCAACTTATCACGTTATAATGGACAATCGTAACCTCTTGTTCGCCCAGATTTCAGAGCAACTTTATAAAGTAATACGTTGAAAACATGCTCATGATGAGGGACTTGACCATTTGAAACATGCGAGTCAGGAAATGTGTTGAGAACGAGTCTTACTGTGTCGTCTGCCTCAGGGTCTGGGGAAAGACTCGGGTGATGCCTCGTCATCTGGATCATCGTCCGGCTCGTCCGTCTTCGTGGGTGTCCTGGTGTCCGGACTTCTGGCCGCCATCGGCCTGATCGTGGGATACTTCAAATGTCAGCGGAAGACGGGAGAAAAGGAAGTGAGACTGGTGAGCAGTGAAGAGGTTCATCTCTTCCTAAAGACTTCCATCCGTCAGTCACTCCATCAGTAACTCTGTGTGTCCCTCAGGCGGAGGAGGCTCACCCCGTGGACCAGCAGAACCAGGGCAACACGCTGGTGTCCGTGGCCCCCCTCAACCCCCCACCGGAGGCCGAGGAGAAGACCAACATCAACGGGGAGACCCCCGACGCTGTGAAGACCGAGACCCCGCCCACCAACGGTCACTCCGCCGCCAAGACGGCAGACACTGAGCTGTGAAGCACAAACACACACACCTTCACACACACATCAGAGACTCGTGGACTTCTGCCCCAACCCCCCCCCCCCCGACCCCTCCTCTGGCCCACTGCCTGGACAAACACCAGGGCCAGCTTGATGATGATGATGATGATGATGACGAAGGCTCGGCCCATGGGCGGTCCAAGGAAGCATGACTCGGCATCAACAGATTTGTAGTTCACCTCGCGAGTGACATCATCAGTGATCATCTCCACTGAACTGTCCCTCCATGTTGATGTCACTTCCTGTTTCCACCGGTATATTCTATTGTAACCAGTTTGTACAGTTTTGTTGTTAGTGCCAAACCAGTGTTTGTAAAGACCACCTGAGCTGGAGGTCAAGATGGCGGCTGCTACTCGTGTCGTCCATCTCGGTCGCCCAGTTACCGCCTGACTAAAAACAGGAAGCTACAGTGTTTGTTTTTTATCTTTTTGATGTCTAACACGCTAATGTCGACTTGAAGCTTGAAGTAAACAACGCAATAAATAAACCTTTTTTTTTTTAACCTTGTGTTTCTTATTTAAGTCGTTCAATTCTGAAGCCCCGCCCCCTTTCCACTGAACCAATGATGCAATGATGCAAATAAAACGATTAAATAAATAGATCATTTTAATAATAACATTAAATATAATACATATTAAATGAACAATTGCTTCACTTGAATTTTTCGCAGTTTAATGGTTGTCAATGAATTCATAGAATTAACTTTTGATTTATATATTTAAATATGGGGGAGAAAATAAATATACAAATGTCAACTGAGTGTAAATTAAAAAGAATAAAACAATATAAAGTACATTTTGGACAAAATTTAATTTAATAAATACTTGTCCTTTTATAAGGATGATAGAAATTGTGTTTGATCATATTTAACTGTGACAAAAGATAGTAAAAAGTTTAAAAAAAACATCTCAATTAGATTCATAAACTGCTGGACTGTTTTATATCGACAACATAACGTTGAATTATCGCCTCAAACATCTGTATTCTGACAACTCCACCCACAACATAAACTTTTCCTGCTCATCCCCGGGGACGACCACACCTGCAGACCTCCGTCTCCCCCTGAAATCATCCCCCCTGGATGAACTCAGAAGTGGGCGGGGCCTCAACTCTGTGAGGAAAACATGACGTATCTGGCAGCTGCTGAGGGCCCCGGCTCAAAATATTCATTCCTCGGGTGTAGAGACCCCATGACACCTCAGTAAAGAAGACATGATTGACATGTTCAGGTGATGGTTTCCATGGCAACCTGGAGTGTCAAGTTAGTGTGAGTTGGATGTGTGTTGAGTTGTGTAGATGGTCTTTAAGTGTTCAATAAAGTGTGTCGTGTGTGTTTGGACAACCTCTCACGCCCGTTTCCTCACAGACAAGAGGATCAACACGACCTTGGACTTGAGGTCAAAGGTGGACTCAGACGCACAGACGCACACATCAGGAATCCTCGCACAGCTGGTTCTCATGTTCGCTAACAGCGACGACATCACGGGCGCGGCAGCAACACCCTGCAGCTGTTGACGCCATCTCTGTTGTGCGTTTTCTCAAGGCCGCTGCAGCCTCCGACATAAACACGTCCAGAAAAACGTTGGCCATATTTAACCGTGCAAATCCCTGCACAGCCCATGGGCGTGTAAATTTAGACGGTTGTTCGGGGCTGAACCTTCTGAGTCTGTCGTCAATATCTACGTCCGTCTCTGAAACAACTGGCTTTAACGAATGAACTTCTCTGAGTCTCTCACAGACGACCAAGCTGCTGGTGTTTACACCGATTCATCACCATAGAAACCAACAGAACCAAACAAAGGTGTCGCTCTGGGTGTCCTGAAGTCTACAGAAGCCTCTCCAACATCTGCAGCAAGATCTGGAAGCTATTTTCCCGCGGATGACGAAGGACTGACGTCACAGTCTTCCCTGCAGGTGGGAAGACGTAGTTTACTGGCGGAAAACCAGTGAAATACATTTATTACAGTTTTTAAAGTGATGTAGCTCGTGCAGGCGAGTAAACAACTGCAGTAACTAGTGTTTACGTCATCGTTTTCAAATGACAAAAGGAATGCGTGACTTGTGTGTATTTGGCGCCCTCTGCTGGAGAAAACATACGATCTGGTTTATTTTCTATCGCCTTTCTTAAGTTTATCTTCCTTAAAAGACATCAAACTATGACATGTGTAGCTCTGTGTTGGGTCTGGAAGTATATTTGTAATGTGTTCTTCTCGGACCAGCGTGCCAACCTTTTTTCATTTGTTTTGATTTTTTGGATGAAGAATTTTAATTGTGTAAAAAAAAGGTATTTAGAAAAGGTTATTTATTTAAAAAAAAAAACAATTTCAACCTTTCAATATAGCCAAACTATGACATTTAAACTGGCTAAATATCATCTTTGCAGTTTAGTGTCAAGCAGCAACGAGCCAGTATTTGGCTCCCTCTATTGGTAAAAGTATAAAACATCGGCTGATATGCTTGAATTAAAACATTACACTTTAACATTATTGACATTTGAATAATCTCTTTTGTATGCATTAGAATTAATATAGTTGGATGGATAAACTCAAACGAGTTTCTACTTGATTTTAAAAATTTCCGTAATGTGACCCGGTAGTGATAGCCATACAGTGACCCCGGAAATAGATTGTTGTTGTTGTTGCCGCTGCAACGGGTGATCAAACTAATTCTCCAATGATCGGTAAATCGTAGTAATTATGTAAAATGTTTAATTTGTTTTTTAGAGGTGTATGTTTAATGTGCATTGCACGATTGTAAATACGCTTAGCATTAAAGTTAGTGGAGCATGTATGCAAGCTAGCCGGCGAGCTAACACAAAGCTATATAAGTTTTCATCGATTTGCAGTTTTATTAACGTTTATACACAATATGCATGCTGAACAAACATCGTAATACAACAAAAACAGAACAGCAAACTAGTAGTTTGCACGGTATTTCAGTTTTTGTTCACTTTGTATTATATTACATACAAATGAATAGATATTTGATTCAACTGAATGTGTGGTTGATGTTGTAATTTCTGACGTTCTGTTTACCATGATGTTTGACAATATTTTTTTATACTATACTACGCTATCATATTACAGTTTTGTTTCTGCCCACAGCTCCTGACATACAGAATGAACTTTGACGGTCTGGAAGCGGGAATGGCCGATTATCCAGCGGGCCTCCATGCCCCCCTGGACCCAGGTCTGGAGCCTTCCATGGACCCCCACTTGAATCCAAACCTTCTACAGGGTGTGGATATGGACCCCGAGAGCTTGGCTGTGCCAGGACCAGAACAGGTCCACCTGATGGAGGGAATGTTCTCCGAGCTTCACAGCGCCGTTTCAGAAGTGGGAATTCCTGTGACGGCATGTCACTTCGACTTGCAGGAGGAGATGTTGTGGATGGGAAACCACAGAGTGAGTTCTTAATGTGACTTGCTGCCTCTTGTTTGACTGGTCCTTTCTTTATTAACTATTATCCTCTCTTCAGGGTCACGTGACCTCATTCTTCGGACCGACGATGGGCCGCTACTCTTCATTCCAAGCTCACTCAACAGATGACATTCGACACATTCAGAGTTTGGATACTGGTGTTCTTTTCCTGTCCAAGAACAGCCTCAAGTGCTGCACTCGTGGAGGACTTGTTATGTTCGACTTCCCGTAAGTTACACACATTTTGTGTTAAAATCTACCCATAAAGTATCTACTGAAAGAATCTTGGGAATCTATATTTACGTTTGTAACATTTGGTATAATCACAGTTCCTCCACTTTAGTTGATATTTAGCATAGTCATGCCATCATACTTGAGCCCCTGATCCTGTGATGCAGGATGGAGGAGGGGGCCGACATGCACAGCCTGCTGATGACTGACACCAACACGCTGCTGATGGGGGGGCTGCAGAACTACGTCACAGAAATGGACTTGAATTCTGTTCAGGAGACTCAGAAGGTGAAAGTTTGTCTCCATTATTTTTTTTTTGGTTTCACAATCGCATCTGCGACCAAATCCGAGGTTCTAAGTTGTGTTGTTTGTGTCAGTTCTCGTTGGAGCTCCCCGGGGTGGCGATCATGCGTCAGACGGGTCGTCACTTCTTCTGTGGCCACACATCAGGGAAGGTAGGAAGCAGCGTTCGTCACGTCCGTCGTCCATCTCTGACATGCTGTTTGTGTCAGATCACGCTCCGAGACCTGCGGAGCTTCAAGATGGAGCAAGAGTTTGACGCCTTCTCGGGCAGCCTGTCGGATTTTGACGTGCACGGTAACCTGCTGGCGGCGTGCGGCTTCTCCAGCCGCGGTATGAACGGTCTGGCCTGCGACCGCTTTCTGATGGTCTTTGACCTGCGAATGATGCGCGCCGTCACGCCGCTGCAGGTTCACGTGGACCCGCTGTTCCTGCGCTTCATTCCCACGTACACGTCGCGCCTCGCCATCATCTCGCAGACAGGTTCGTTGTTGACATGTCTGGAAGTTTGTAGCAGTGACGCATCTATGGAATTTTATAATTGTCATCAGAATATTGAATGTTGAATTTAACAGTTTTTCTTTTCAAGCATTGAATATATATATATATTTTTTAATAGTTGAATTCAATATTTTGTAGGTTGAAATGTTGAATTTGTTTTTATAATTAACAGAGTTTGAAATTCTTACCTTCGTTCCTGCAGGCCAGTGTCAGTTCTGTGAGCCCACAGGACTCGCCAACATGGCCGACATCTTTCACGTCAACACGGTCGGCCAGCTGCTCATGAGCTTCGACGTGTCGTCCAGCAAGCAGGCGTTGGCCTTCGGGGACTCGGGCGGTTGCGTTCACCTGTGGTCGGACGCTCCAGAGGTGTCGTACAACGACTACTCCCGGGAGACGGAGTTCGCTCTTCCGTGTCTGGTGGACTCTCTACCGCAGCTGGACTGGAATCACGACTTGCTGCCTCTGTCCCTCATTCCCACGCCGCTGACCAGCACTGAACCGCTGCTCTCGGACTGGCCCGCCGCCCTGGTCACACCCAGTCCCAGGTAAAGTCCCGGAGAGGTTGAACTGGAATATAGAGGCAGATGTTTATGAGATTTCTAAACTAGAGCTTCTTCCTAGACGAGCTCCTCCATCGGACCCAGAAATCCTTCGCACCATGAAGACCGTCGGCTTCATCGGCTATGCTGCAAACCCTCGAACTCGCCCCCGAAACCAGGTCCCCTATTTTGACTTACGAACAGAAGGACGAGAACTTTGTGAATAACAATCCATACTCTGGTCCTTCAGGTGCCGTACAAGATCAAGGATGTGGAGCTGGATTACGACAACTACAATCAAATCCCGGAGTCTCCGATCGGACGAGACGAGGAGCCGCACCTCTACATGGTTCCGAAGAAATACCGCAAGGTTCGACGTGAACTTGTTGAACAAAGTGGTTCAGGATGTGATGTGAGCTTTGTCTGATCAGGTGACCATCAAATACTCCAAACTGGGTCTCGAGGACTTTGACTTCAAGCACTACAACAGAACCTTGTTTGCGGGTCTGGAGCCACACATTCCCAACGCCTACTGCAACTGCATGATCCAGGTACTCCCACTAACGATCAGCTGTAGTACTCAGAATACTACACATATATACTTGTTCCTACAGTATCTCATTATATCGTATTGTTGACTCTCTAGTGATACGTATTATATCATCAGATTCTTGAATTTACACAGTCTTAGTAAACACAAAATGATTGTATAATATTTTCATGTGTATAATAAAGTAGTAAAACTACTTCATGTACCTGAATACAACTGAAGATGACAACAGTCTTGTTCTGGTGTTGTGTGCAGGTTCTGTATTTCGTGGAGCCGATCCGGTGTCTTGTCCAAAACCATCTGTGCCAGAAAGAGTTCTGTCTGGCGTGTGAGCTCGGCTTCCTCTTCCACATGTTGGATCTTTCCAGAGGCGACCCCTGTCAGGTACCCGAGCTCAATCCCCCAGCCCCCCAAAACACGCCCTCGGACCCTCAGGTTCAACTCCCGCTTCTCTCCACACCAGGCTAGCAACTTCCTGAGAGCCTTCAGAACCATTCCGGAAGCTTCCGCTCTGGGTCTGATCCTGGCCGACTCGGACGAACAGACGGGAAAAGCTCGACTTGGCCGACTCATCCAGAGCTGGAACCGCTTCATCCTGACCCAGCTGCACCAGGAGACCCAGGAGCAGGAGGGGCCGCAGGCCTACAGGGGGGCCAGCAACAGGTCCGTTCCCCCTCAGTGTTCTGATGTGGATGGAGAGACTCACTGGGAAGCTCTGTGTTGCAGCTCTCTTGGCTCCTCGGGCGAGTCCGTCATCGGGAAGCTGTTCGGCTGCGAGGTTGAGAACAGCAGCATGTGTCGCTGCGGCAAAGAGACGGTTCGCTCGTCCGTCAGCCTGCTGTTCACCATGCACTACCCAGAGCACAACTCCCAGGGTGAGTGACCTGATCAGAGCGGTCGACGAGACGATGTCACGCCCGTCTGTCGTTCACAGAGAAGATGAAGGAGTACGAGTTCGCGGAGATCCTGAAGAGAAGCATCTGTTTGGAGCAGAGCACGCAGGCCTGGTGCGACAACTGTGAGAAATACCAGCCCACGGTCAGTACACACACGTACACACACGTACACACACACACACACACACGTACACACACGTACACACACACGTACACACACACACACACACGTACACACACACACGTACACACACACACACACGTACACACACACACACACACACACACACACACACACACACACACACACACACACACACACCGAATAGAAATTTAATAAACACATCTTGACTACATAATGTGCGAATGAAAATGTTTGATAAATGAATTGCTGTAGTGCAGAATCATGTTATACATAATAAATACTCCATTTATTTATTTGGTGACTCATTTTTATGTTTTATTTATTTATGAATTTAATTAGCATTTACTCATTCAATTTAATACTACATTTGTATGGAATGTATCTCACTTCACTTTATTTAATAATATATTTATTTCATTTGATCAATTTTGGTCCCCATTAAATAGTTATTTTTTAAATGAATTAGCTTTTTATTATTGAATGAAATACCAGATATTATTATATAAAATCATGCTTGATATAATGACGTGTTTATTTCATTCTGATCCTCCATATACAAGATGTCTTAATGAGACCCGTGTCGCCCCCTGCAGGTACAAACGAGGAACATCCGCTGTCTCCCAGACGTGCTGGTGATCAACTGTGAGGTGAACAGCACCAAAGAAGCAGAGTTCTGGAGGGTCCAGGCCGAGGTACTCCTGTTGCTCTCGCACATCAAGTCACTGACAAGGCGGTGAATTGAACACGTTATTGTTGCAGTTCTCCTTCAACAAAGCCAAGCAGAAGGAGGCGGCCGAGCCCGTCGTCCCCAAAGAAGAGCCGCCGATGCCGACCGAGTGGTGTTTGGAGTAAGATCGTCCGACTGCGAGTCTGTGACACGTGTGTAACTGGTGACCTTCTCAGCGGCGAGGACTTCAGCAGCATGGAGGGCATCACCTTCGCCACACGTGCAGAAGACATGCGACACGTGTGGATCCCCCTGACCATCAAGATGTGCGTCAGCAAGACTCAGGGTCTGGAGGTCAGCAGCTGGACGGGCTGCGACGAGGTGAGCTCGGATCGGAGCTTCAGGATCAGAGACGCTGACACGTGTGACCCCACAGCTGACCACGGAGGAGGAGGACGAGGGCGCCGCGCTCTACGACCTGGTGGTCACCGTGCCGCACGTCCTGGACACTCGCACCGGCGGGAACCTGGTGGCTCACATCAAAGTGGGCGAGACCTACCACCAGCGCAAAGAGGTGAGTCTGCTCCGCCTCAGCCAGAACCACGAGTCACAACCTTGTTCGTTTCAGGGCGTCACGCACCAGCAGTGGTACCTCTTCAACGACTTCCTGATCGAGCCCATCGATAAGGTGAGTGAGCTTCTGATCACACTTATTGATCACTGATCATTTTTATCTCCCCGCCAGACTGAAGCTACTCAGTTCGACATGAGCTGGAAAGTTCCCGCCGTTTTATACTTCGCCAGGAGGAACTACCACAGCAAATACGACCTCAAAAGTAAGACACACTCGGGTTCCTCCGCCACACACACTCACTTCACACACTTGTGTCTTCAGTCAAGAACCCGATCGACGCCAGCGTGCTGCTGACCGAGGCGTCTCTGGCTCGTAAGCAGAGGAAGAGTCACGCCACCTTCATCCCTCTCATGGTCAGCGAGATGCCGCAGGTCGGAGATCTGGTCGGTCTGGACGCCGAATTCGTGACACTGAACCAGGTCAGACACGACTCGTCATTGTTTAGTCGAACCTTTCCACTGATCACGAGCGACTATACAGGAGGAAGCAGAACTCCGCAGCGACGGGACCAAGTCGACCATCAAGCCCAGCCAGATGTCGGTGGCGAGGATCACGTGTGTGCGAGGTCAAGGTCAGAACGAGGGCGTGCCCTTCATCGACGACTACATCTCCACCCAGGAGCAGGTGAGCTGTAGATCTCCTCCATGTACGATGCCCCAGTCCTAACAGTCATGTCCCCCCACAAGGTGGTCGACTACCTGACCCAGTATTCGGGAATCAAACCCGGAGATCTGGACGCCAAGATCTCCTCAAAGCACCTGACGACACTCAAGTCCACGTACCTGAAGCTCCGGTTCCTCATCGACACCGGGGTCCGCTTCGTGGGACACGGTCTCCAGAAAGACTTCCGGGTCATCAACTTACTGGTGAGTGGTTCTGGATCAGGGGGTTCCTCTGATCCGTGATACTCTGCTGACCGCCGGACTCTGTTGAAGGTTCTGAAAGATCAAGTGGTCGACACGGTCTACCTGTTCCACCTGCCACGCAAGAGGATGATCTCGCTGCGGTTCCTGGCCTGGTACTTCCTCGGTGAGCCAAGACTTCTCAAGGCCTCTCACTGAATTACTGACCCGTCATGTGACGTCTCGATCTTCCAGAGTTGAACATTCAGGGGGAGACTCACGACAGCATCGAAGACGCCCGCACGGCCCTGCAGCTGTACAGGAAGTACCTGGAGCTCAGTCGCAGAGGCGGGTCCGACGAAGTCCGGAAGGTATTGAAGGGTCTGTACGAGAAGGGCCGGCAGCTGGACTGGAAGGTTCCCGAGACAGAGTCCAGCGATACGCCAGGTACTGGAAAAGTCATGTGGTAAATACTGCGGCTGCTGAGTGATAGCTCTCGTCTTCCAGCAGGTGGCGCCGTGTTCTCTTCTGTGATCGGACTGTGACGAGGAGCTGCAAGAATGTATTTTTGTTACGCTGTAAATATATCACGTTTACAAAAGACAAACGACCAGAGTCCATATTGCAAACAGTTTATTTGTAAATGAAAGTGTGCCAATCAGTGGGGGAGGGAGGGACAGTTGATGTCTTTGGTCCATAGGGGGCAGTAGAGGTGCGGTGGGAGGACGAGGACAAGAAAAGGCACTTGAGTTTACAGGCGTCTCAGGAACGTGGAAGAGTCTCATGACTGCCAAGTTTCAACTCTAAACTTTGTACAAACAGTCGGAGCGAGGAGAAAGAAAGAGCGATTCCTATTTGAAAGCAACAAAAAGGCAGCGGAACTGAAATCTTTGGCCAGAAACTTAAAATGGAATGTCGGAACTAAAAAAGATACGAGCGCGGCTTGAAGCTCCTGAACAAACTAGCAGCGCTTATTCTACCGGACGGAACCGTTTTAAGATCTTCTCCTCAACAGAAGAAAGAAACTAGCATTTCCACAATCGTCGCAGAGAGAAGGTAAATAAAAGTTCAGGAATATTGAAGAGCTTAAAGGGAAATCTTTGTTGATCGATAAATTAACTTAAAATATGTCAGTCAGTAACCAAGGCGACGGGAAAGCTGTAACATGATTCAAACATTACGTGTGGAGGAGCCGTCGACGCTGAGATGATGTCTGAGATGCTAACGCTCGACTCACCCCACGCAGCTTCACGTCGCTCGATTGAGACTCCTGAACCACTGACGCGCGCCACGAGAAATCTCAGGAAGGATGTAAACTTGTATTAATCTTCATCACTGGGGAGGGGGTGTGCAGGGGGGTGAGCGGAGGGCCGTTCAAGCAGCGGGGTGTCATGGACAGTGAGTCCGTGGGGTCCGCTGAGGAAGCCCGTTTTGAGATGTGGAGTAGTGGGCGGGGCCTCTGTAGCTGTTGGGGTGCTGCTGCTGCTGCGTTGTCGGCGCTCCGTCGGCGTGGTAGCGTTGGTTTCCACGTCCGCCGGCGTTCCTCTCGTGACCGCCGCCGCCGTTGAAGCGAGCGCCGCCGGAGTGGAAGGTTCTACGGTTGCCTTGGAAAATCTGCGACACGGTGAGACGTCGGGGTTTAAGAAAACATCGATACACTTGAATATTTCAATGTTTATTTGCACAATACTGAATAATGAATTCAATACTTTAAAAAATATATTATCTTTGGCTTTCAAATCAAATTTAAGTTTTTTTTAAATCATAGTTCTTTAATTGTTAACATTTCAATGCAAGGTTGTGTAAAATAAACAGTTTTTTATTTATTTAATATTCATTCAAATGTCCATTTTTGTTTTGCAAATAAACCTCTGGCCACTAATGGCAGCAGTCATTACATCATCCGCAACTAAAGTAACACCTAAATCCTGTTAGATTCCAACGATGACTGAGGACGAGAGGATACAGTCGTCTCCAGCAGCTTTTAAAACTGATTTTTGGACATATTTTGGTTTGAAAACAAATGAAAGCAGTTACGACTTCGTCAAGAGTCATGTGGTCTGTAAATACTACAACACCAGAGTCAAGTACTCGACAGTACTACACATATATTGTTCCTACAGTATCGCAACATATCGTATGGTTAACCCTGTACTGTGATACAGAGAAGGATTCTCAACAATACACATCCTTAGTGAGATGCAAGACTTGCGTTACTATTGTGTTGCGGATCAAAGTCTTGCTTACCTGTTTGGTCGGCGGAGGGCGGTGGTCGCTGCCTGCACTCTGAGCAGGGGGAGGAGCTTCAGGCTGAGCGGGCGCCACGACGGAAGAAGATGTGGAGCTGCAGCGAGAACGATTGGAGTATCCAGTACGAGGGTGGTACACTGCGAGAGGAAGAGGTGTCAGCGAGTGTATTATGCAGAAGAAATACAATTAAAAAAACCACTCACCAGATCCAAAACTGGTGATGCTGGACTTCAAGGGCTCCAGGTCAAAGGTGAATCTGACCGCTTTCCCCAAATCTTCGTCGTATTTGCGTTCACTGACGAAGTGCTGCGAGACAGACATTTGTTTGTGGAACTCCTCTAAGCCGGTTGGTTAAAGGTTCAGTACCTTGATGTCGGCGCGCAGCTCCGTCAACTGGTTCTCCGACATGTTGGCCGACTTGTCCGTGAGCCGCCGCAGCTCCTCGGCCCGTTTCTGCCTCGCATCCAGAACCTTCACTGAAACACCCGAACCCATCGTTAGTGACACCAACTTAACTCTGTTGCAGATACTCCCTCGTGTGGAGCAACAGTGTCATTTCACCTTTTCAAAGAAGATTAATAACTTTTGCTTTTGGTTTGTCAACAACTTCCCTTCTAAAGCAAGACAGTCATGTGATCCAACAGGCGAGTCATGTGACTGAGGAAACAGGACTTACTAGATTCAGCCTTCACTTTGTCCATCTCTGTTAGCAGCGTCACTTCTCGATCCATCAGGCTGGAAGACAGGAAGAGAGGAAGTGATGCAGAAGGGCAGAAAACAAGCCCTTCAATTAATCTTTCCTCAGATGTTTATTCTCGTCTTACCTTCCTCTCTACTCACTATCCTTCACCATCTATCAGAGTCTGGTTGTGTGGATGATTCTGCCTACAGCTCTCCTGACTCAGCTTTTGTAGAAACAAACGTTTTTCTGACACAGACGTCGGACTCTGTGGCATCATTCTATCAGAAGGAACTCTGTCTCTAACCACATGGGGGCGCTAAAGAAGACCATAAGACGCTACGTGACTGTAATGAGGAGTAAACCTAACAAAATAGCGAACAATCACAGAGACTGACGGACGCACGTCGTGACTCACCAGCTCTGCAGCTCAGCGAACGTCTGCTTCATCTTCTTGATAGACGAGTCCATCTCCTCCTTGACCACGATCCTGTAGCGGCTCAGAGACACGGTGCAGCGCTGCAGGTCCTTCATGGAGCGCTCGATGTTCGGAGCTGAAGAGACCAGCTGTCAGTCAAAGAGAATCACCGGCAGACTCGTTCTGTTAACTCCTCACCTGTCTTTTTGTTCCCGTGCTGGCTGTCGTCCATAGATGGCGCTAACGAGGAGCTGCTGGGATGTGCATTTCTGTGTCTGGACTTGTTGACTCTGGGAGGGGGGTGAGTGCGCCCGGCCTGTTGTGGGGAGGGACTGGGCGCGCCGCTTTCTGCTTCTACCCCTGAGACCACAGACAAAGTTCGACCTCCATCTCGTCCTCCGCCATTTTGTCATCCAACTCACCGGGGGTCTCGGATGTTGGCGGTTCAGAGTCCAGCTCGGACGCGTCCAGGGAGGCCGAGTCCAGCTGCTCGCTGAGAGAATCCAGAGACTCTCCGTCCACCACGGAACCGTTAGCGTGGAAGCCGTTCGTCTCGTCCTTGACCCCGTCAGGTGACCCGGCCTCCAGGGTCGTGACCTCTGCCTCCATCTCCGCCTGGGGCTTGGGCTTCTTTTTCCTCTTGGGCTGAATGAATGGTTAGTTTAGAACAGGGGTCTCACACTCAATTCTTCAGGTTGTTAACCTCACGTTTTACCACGTTTGACAGATTTAATTTATATTTAGTTAAGTTAGTTTTATTATTTGAGTGGTTTGACTATGAATTTGGACCATTTTGTGTCTCATTTTTAGTTTTTGGCACGACTCCATGACTTAAATTTAAATAAAACAAAAAAGATAATCACCTTCTTCTTTCCCGTGACGCTCCACTCCTTCAGGATCTCAGAGGCGCTGCCTGCAGGCGACGAGCAAACAAGTGACTAATGAGAATGAAACCACATCAGACGCTGGGCCTGACGTGCAGGGAGGAGCGACTCGGGTCACACCTGCCTAGTGACACTAGCAACATTGGACACACGCACTGTCATCATCATTGAAAGAACTCATTATAAAACAGGCGTGAACCTTTGTCAAAGTGAAACCAGCCATTTGAACTTCAAAAACTGGATCCTGTTCAAGTGTCCTTGAGCGAGAAGCTGAGCCTGACGACTCCAAGCTCAGCAGCTTCAGGAACAAATGAGAAGAAAACGTCTTCGTCTGCTGCTCGAGGGAGTCCGACCGCCCGCGAGAGTCAGGTGAGCGTGACCTGGATTTAAGCTCGGCGGGCTCCAGTGACCGGACCATTCAAAGAGTCATTGTCCAGAGCAATGCTGCAGAACCGGTTCCGAGTGCGCACCGAGGGAACGGGTCAGCGCCCGTGACGTCAACTCACCTTCGAGGAACGCCTGCACCGCCTTGTCGACGCAGTTCTCGAAATGTTGCAGCACCAGGACGATCTCGTTGTTGCTCTTGTTGGGGACCACGGCTCGGACCGCACTGATCTGTGGACACAAACACTTGAGATGTCAACTTCACAGCAACAAAATAAAAAATCCTTCAACGAGAGAAAGACGGTAGTGAATTAAGATCTCAAACTATCAACCCTGAATTACATGTTCAATTGAGAAGAACGTTTAACAAAGGATTCAACAAAAGAGGAAAAGCAGCGTCTCTACTTCTGACTGATGTGCTGCAGATGACAGGTGTTTGATTGACGACTTTATTTTCTACAGCAGGGATGTCCAACCGGTTTAATCTGGGCATCATATTCACGGACCGATCTTCATCATCAAAACATTTTTTCAGTAGTTTACAAGGCTTTTGTTTTAAGCAAACTTCAGTGTCTTGATGCGTGAAGAGTGGCAGGCTAATGATACCTGAGAGAACATTATGTTGTCAATCAAAAGTTTCCCCCCCGGTCGTGATGTTGACGGTTTTAACCCAATTTTTAGATCAATACAAACAGTTAAAGCTTCTGGTCTGATGACCATCAATCAAGACGTGTTCAGGAAGATTTAATCAACAGGAAATCTAAAGTCGTGTCATTTGAACTCAAATTAGATTATTTTTCTAACAAATGACAGACATGAACTGAAGCACTTTCCATGCATAAGTAAACCAAAGGTGGAATCCATGAATGCAAAGTCTCCGCCTTGACTACCAATATTTGAAATTGATTTATTGATCCCTTGGAAAAATACCTGAGAAATGAACACTGTACCTTTTCCTTCATGCGTTCGGTCGTCCCTCCCTGTGACATCACCATGTTGGAGCGAGTGTCGAACACAACACTGGATGCTTCTGGAAACACAAAACGTCGAGGATTCATTTGCCTGACAAAATCAGCGATGACGTCCATTGTAGATGAAAATGCAGAGTCATGTTTTTACACCGAAACTGTTGATAAAGAAGCACGAAAAGTACCATGGAGTTATCTTTCAGAAGTTGTAAAGAGAAACACGTCTGCCTCGTTCTGTCGTCACATGCGTTGACTGTAGTCTACAGGATAAGAAGTCAAACCACCTTCTGTCTACGGCAGTACTTGACGAGGTCCACGGAGATGCGTGTTCAGTGGCTGTCAACAACTCTGACAATGACTGCCAACAACTGTTTCTTTAGACGCCTCTGTCACGTCACTGTTGCCATTTATAGAACAGGATCGCGCAAGTGACGATCACTCAGGTATGTCTGAAGATTCCAAAAATAGTTCAAAGAAGGAGGAGCGTTGAACACGGCGAGTCAACAACTGAAACTGTAGTGTAATTGAGCTGATTTGCAGAAATGTAAATGGCTCTGACGAGGCCGGCCTCACCTGCACAGGTCACCTGAGGACCCACCTGTAGTGAGAAACTGTTTCCTTTCACATAATCCCACATCAAACCGGACGTCACACATATCAATATCACATTTACGGACAGAACAGTGCGATGACGTCACTGTTCATGTCAGCAAGACCTGAAAGTCAACAAGATTAACTTTCCGTTTCCAACAAATGAAACCACTTTAGACTGAACACAAATGATTTACCAAAGTAAACATGAAGACAAACTCGTCTGAAAGACTTTATGAACAGATAATTCCCACGATACCATTTATACTTCATTCATTGTTTATTATTATTATCCTCATTCTAATTTTGTCTACAACCACGGGAAATTGCATGTATCCACGCATGTGTAACAATATGTAAGGGCGAATAAAGCTGCTCTTGAATCTTAATCACACAAGACACAAAAATCCATTCAAAATAAATGTAAAAATGTCAATAGAGAGAAAAAAAAGAAGCCAATTCTACGAACCAACACCCTGTAATTACAATGAGGAAGCTGTTAACACGCCTTAATCGTGTCAGCTTGTGAAGTTAATCCATTAATGTCATGTTTCATCAATTGTAAAAAGGTGACAAAATAATCGCACAAATCTTTATTATCCCTCAGGTGTTTCCACAGCTCAGCTATCTTCCGCTTCCATGAACCTAAATAGTTGTCTTGCTCTTCTAAAATAAAATCATATTAGAAATAACTGTTTCAATGTTACTTTACCTAATAATAATAATGCTTAATATGATGAGAGTCTAAAAACGAAACATATTGACATGTTATAAATGGACTAAGATTCCGCTCGGGCAGAACATTTGTGACTAATTGTAGGAATGTTTTCAGTCAAAAGCTCTAAAGAGTCTATATATGTCTCAAACATGGGAGAGTGACAGGTGAGCCTCCAGTTGTGTGACTGTTGACGTGTGAAGAGTTAAACTTCCTCTGCACGATCTTCTTCTCGGTTGGACTCCTTCAGCCAAACAGCTGTCGCTGAGCAAATGCAAGAATGAGAAGGATGTGGACCTTGACGTGCAGAAGTGATGACGTCACAGCTGGAGTCAAGTTTGTAAATAGAATTATTTAAACATGTTGAGTGACATTTAAGTTTTGATTTAAGCGACAAACCTTTTACTCTTTTAAATGAAGATTCATCTTTGTGTGACTTTGTTGCCCGAACAGAATGATGCCATTAGTTGAGCAAACAAACCCTTCTTTGTGGAGATTTTATTTTCTGTAATCCAGTTAAATTTCATATTCAATTAAACCGTTTGCAAAATCTTCATACGACAACAAGCCGTCTGGAACAAGAACAATTAATCTGACCGTTCCAGCTGGTTCTCCACTGACCATCAGAATAACAGACGCCATCAAAACTTTTGTTTGTCAATACTTAACCCCATACTTGGAAGTAGAAAACAAAGTCTTCAAACTGCCTCATTGTGCAACATCAACATCTGACTGACACCGTTATTCCAGGATGGATGTGACACAGTTACACGACTTGAAGGTTTATGTTGATATTACTATGCCATTGTTCTACCAAGTACACTTTGACACCTAAATGGCAACTAGTGTGTGTATTTGTGTGTGCGTGTTGTTGTTGTTGGTGTGTCAGTGTGTGTCTGTTTTTAAAAAACTCTATTTTCACTGAACTAGAAAATGATCTTAAGCCCCGCCCACTGAGAAGATTTTTCTGGAGATTAAACTTTGTTGACCATAGCCACACCCCGTCTGCTGTGATTGGTCAAGCATGGAGGTTTGTCACCACGCATCATTAATCCATCTCCAAGGGACTCGTTGTAAAAACAAAGTTGGGCGTGATTACAGCTGGCTGGAGGAGTGAAGCCATTATTATGTCATAATGGACTCTCGTAACCTCTCGTTCGCCCCGCTTTCTGAGCAACTTTATAAAGTAATAAATTGAAATCATGGTCATGATGAGAGACTTACTGTAACTTGGAGAGGAAGATTTTAACATTTACTACATGTAAGAAGAGTTTGTTTTTTACAATAGTGGTCATTTAAGAGTTTTGTTTACAGTTAAAGTTAAAATTATCTAAATGACAAGTTTTCAGCAAAATTACAGTGACATCTTCAAGTGCTACTCAGAAGGCGAGACGTAAAAACATGTAAAAGAATTTGTGCATCTTGTTAACAAAGAGTCCAAAGTTGAAATCAACATTTTAACGACGGGTCTGTTCCGTGAGAGGAAACACTAATCAAAGGCTTGGGAGGATCTGTGACCTTTGACAGGTTTTATCAGTGAGGAGACAAAACAAGTTATTTTAAGGAGCTGCAGAGAATGTTTTGTAACAATGTGGTAAATATATATCAATTACAATCAGATCCATTGTCAACGGTAATGCCAGTTCAAACGAGTTAAACCACGACCCATTCAAGTGTGAACACGAGGAACCGAAAGCTAGTCGACACATTTCTCTGGCAAACAAGCTACATAACTTCAACCACAAATCTATAATGGCTCTGCCTGTGAATCTAATTGCTATTATTTTAAGACATTTAAATCAGTCGGTAACCTCAACAAGATTCTTCATAGTCTCCTGGGATTAAGAACAAGTACCACATCTGGATCTCTACATGAGACCACATTCGAGTCTTGTACAAGGACACTTTGAAACTTCTTGAAAACATTTTAAACAACATGGTTGTCGGTAACCCTTTAACATTGTAGGTTCACTTCAGGTCTTTAACAGCGTGTTCAGGACGATGAAACAAGCACTGACCTTTGCGGCTGTTCTTCTTCGCCATGGTGTCGCCTCGATCAAACGAAGCCGGCTGGTGATCCTGAACTTCTTTTTCACCGTCAGGTTTGTTCACACTGCCAATAGTTTCACTGGTGTTGTGCAGAATCGAGAGTCAAGCTCTGGCTCAAATAGTTTACCAGGGTCTCGGTCAAATCTGTTGATGACAGCGGCAATGGAACATGTTTAAAAACTAATTTACTGTGATCAGCTTGAGACTTAAATGTGCTAGTCCTGAATTTAGTAAGCCTTAATGTGACTATACCATCAAAATACTATTGCACGTACCATCCACACACACAAACAATGTATTCAGACAGCAAAATGCCAGCTTCAAATTAAACAGTGTTCAGAGAAAAGCAGGACAGGAAGACACTTTCACTTCATCAGAAGATGATTGAGTTGCAGAAACTGAGGCAGAAACTGAGAGTCGATGCCAGCAGGTGACAGTGACATTATCTCTGAACACAAAGTGAAAAGGTTTTAAAGTCCCCGGAGACTCGCACCCCTCCCTCTCAGTTCGTTTCACACCAGATTCCTCCAGAAATGAAACCGAGTTGGGTGAAGCCACACCCCCGGACACGGAAGGAGCACAGCAGCCGTCCAGGATCTCAGCTGTTTGTCAAAAGGGCGGCAGGAGCCCGGGATGACTGACAGGAGACGAGTTCCTAGCCGGTGTCACGAAGATGTAACATCGAACAATGTGTGGCACCGACACTCGCCGCATCAACGCCAGCGATTAAATATGCACCAACATCAGAGTGACAGGACCAACATGGCAGAACAAACCCGGGGATCTGGAACGTCAGCAGCATGTCACTCGTGTTTACTCGGAGACTCTTGACTATGTTAGCACTTCAGCCAATGAACTTGACTGATGAATTTAAATGTGTTAAAGCCCTAAGAAACCGCTTAAGCATCCACTCAATACTCATTTTTAAATTAATTTATTAACCACTTGCTGTTGGATTTGATTCACATGAAAGTTTTCTATTGAGATACATCTCAGCAGCTGTTAGTTTGGAAAATGAATTCTTAGTACATACTATATACATATTTTGAGGATTTAAAATGCATTAAACCTGTTCAATCTGTTCAACTTTGAACAATAGTGCTTGCAAAATCACGCCGGCCATGTCTGGACTTTGACAAACCGTAAGTGGGATAAGCACGCCACAGTAACATTGTGTGGATTGAGGAATATTCTCGGCCGCTGCCAGAGGTGAACTCGGTGAATGTTGGCTATTCAAGTCCAATGCCAAGTCAATGTCAACACAAATGTCCACACGTATGTCAAGTTTATATTACGAGCCGTCAAGATGTTCCACTCTGAAGACATTTGGTGAATGTTTCACTTCTCTATAAAGATTTATCAGGTCAGGCTTTATCTAATCTCACTTTATGATGGTGACGACAGTGGCCACTTATATATATGTACATTTGAACATTGATTTAAAGATAATAGATATCCCATATCATTTGCTAGGATTCATTTATGTCACAGATAAACTAGGAAGCAAAGTGACTATAAAAAAACGATCATATTTATATCTGAAGTGCTGCATTAATGTAGTTTGTGTTCGAGTTCAAGGAGAATGTCACATCAACATGGATCTCTGTTATTTCACACAATACGCTGAGTTCTCATATTCCTCTGGAGAAAAGAGGCTACAGTTAGCTCACCACCTTTGTTAAACAAAGCCCCCCAAGGTTCTCCTCAACTACTCCTGCACCGGTTCATTCTTCTCTCTTTATTCCTCGAGAAAACGGATGGAAACATCCAGAATGTTGTCTTCCCTCCTCCAGGAGACGTCGTTGTCGGAGGATGCTAGCGGGGAAGCTAGCGCGCTTCTCTGACATGGAAAAAAATAATTCTTGCGTGGAGCAAACAGTTCCAGCACTTGATACAGAAGGACAGATGAGAATATAAAACACGTACTTTGCTTGGTTCGGGGAGTCGAGGAGAGTCGAGTGGAAGACAGCGAGCAGCGGTTCGTGAGCCGTATTTGTACCTCGGAGCTCCGCCGCCTTCAGTGCCAACAAGTCGGCTGCTGTATTTTCCTGAGCAGGCTCCAGCCGGGTTGCCAGGTCCTTGAAGGAGGAAATCCCCCCTTTTAATGAATCACGCAGGTAACCCCGAATGACCATTTTGTGGTTTAATGTTAAACTCTGATGAGACAAATGGGATTAATAAGTATAGTTGTAGGGTAAATTTACCATTTTAAAAAAGGTTTAATTTTTTTTTAATGTGGGGTAAGAAATCTTAATCTGAGTCTGGTTCTGCTCAAAGTTTCTGCCTTGTAAAAGTACGTTTTGATTTGAAAATATTTGCTTAGTTATTATGAATATATTCAAACATTTGATCTGCTTTACTCTTGTCAATAATTCACTTGTTTCCTTTTATGTGATTTATTTCTGACTCTGTCCTTAGATGTTTTTGTATGACGTCAAAAACAATAACACACATTTAACCTATTATATATATAATAATCACGTAGGTGACCCCGAATTACCATTTTGTGGCTTCATTTTTAACTCTGATAAGCCATAATGGTCTTGATACGTATTGTTATAGGGTAAGTTTACCATTTTAAAATGGTTTTAAAAAAATGTATGTGAGGTAAGAATTTGGAATCTGAGTCTGGTTCTGCTCAAAGTTTCTGCCTTGTAAAAGTACGTTTTGATTTCAAAGATATGATAAATTATTATGGATTTATTTAACCATTTGATCTGCTTTACTCTCATCAATAATTTACTTGTTTCCTTGTATGTGATTCATTTCTGACTCCGTCCTTAGATGTTTTTGTATAACTTCAAAAAACTACAACAAACATCTAACCTATTATATAAATAAATAAAACAATATAATAGTTTAAAAGGAAAGATGCCTTTATTCAACCAAAAATATTTCTTAAAAACAAAATACTAGAGAAATTGTTGTTTTTCTATTATAAAAAATAGCAATATCTTGTGTCTGCCCCAGGACATCGTTCACAGCTGGGAGGGAGTTATTAGAGAACCTAAAATGTTCTACTCTGAGTCTCTCCTCGATGACTGAGCTTCTATCTTGAAGAGAGAGAGAGTAGGAGACCCTGGAAATAACTTCTTTTTTTTTTTAATCTGTGATCTTGTTCTTTAGGCGACTACAGGCTGGTGACCAAATGTATAAACAGAGCTTTGTATTTATTTTCATTTTAAACTAGAATTCAGAATTATCGTAAACAATTTTCAGTTCATTTATTCAAATTCATTCTTATTTTTGCTGCATTATTGAAGGTGCCTTTTTATGTTGTGGAAGGTGGAAACTACCTACTTTGTGCATGTATATTAAACAGCTCCAACCATGGTGTATTTATATATATATATAAATATTTATATTTTATATTTATAAAATCAGGAAGCCTTGTAAACATTTTATTTAATTAAATTACATTACTTTTCTCACTATCTTCTCCAACCTGGCAACCTAAACTCCACGTCGTCATTTCCGAGGTCGAAGAAAAAAAAAAGTGTCTCGTTTGTTTTGCTCACTCGTTCACCTGCACCTGCACCGCCCGCCGGGAACGAACGCACTCCCACAGTGTTGTGTTGTCACTTGTCTCTCACGAACTCTTAAAAAAAACACATCTGGATCGGAACCGAACCAGTGACCTACTAGTGAGAGACTGAATCGAACCAAGATGGCGACGCCATATGTAACGGACGAGGCCGGTGAGTCATGTGTCTCCCGAGTGTCTCCATGGAAACCTCGGTTGTTAAAAAAAAATATACGAATATAAATCTTAAAGTGTGTTTTTATTTTTTTCCCCTGGATGTTGTTCAAGTGTTCAGTTATGTTCTGTGTAGCCGCTGTGTTAGCCGCCGAGGCTAGTTAGCATGTAGCATCATTCATAATAGCATTGTGACAGCGGAGCAATATTTTTAAAATCGATAAGTTAGATCAGATCTCTTATCGATTTCAGAAGCGTCCATGATGGACGTCAGAGAGTGAGAAACTATTTTAGGAAGATACGTGATACTAAGTTGTAGTTGTAAGCAGGGAAGTGACTTCGCTTTGTAGCAATGTTTATGTCATGAATAACTATTTACTATAAGAATTAACTTCTGTTCAGTCACTCAATACACGTCACAGGTTGTAAATACGTCAGTAAAGGTCGAGGTGTTGAAATTACAACTATTTATGTCACCTTTCATAGGTTGTATTTTATAGATGAGCACTAAATGATCATGTGGTGTTTCCTCTGACATTTATTCTGAATTATTGTTCAGGCAAATTCATCGCATCCACCCAGAGGCCTGATGGGAGCTGGCGGAAACCGCGGCGCGTGAAGGATGGCTACGTCCCACAAGAAGAAGTTCCAGTGTACGTTTTTAACCACTTGTACCAATTATCATTGATAATATACTATCTACTTTGTCCGATGATTTTTGAGTGGCCGCAGTATTTGCATTTAAATCCCAAGTAAGAGTAATCTTACTTAAAACCAGTTTGAAGGAACTAATCACACATAGTAGTGGCTGTACTGACGGAATATAAATAATGAGTCTGTTTGAAAATGATAATCAGGATTACCTTTGCTTATAATGAATATATATTTTACCTACTATAGCTACGAGAACAAATATGTTAAGTTCTTCAAGGGCAAACCGGATCTGCCTCCGGGTATGAGCGAGCCCGCCGCCTCCTCGGCACATCAGAAGATCCCCGGCTGCAGCGACGACGCCTCCGGACTCTCCAAGTCGGCCAAACGCAACATGAAGCGCAAGGAGAAGCGGAAGCAGCAGCAGCAGCAAGGCGACGACGACATGGGAGAGGTGACCGAGGCCGTGGAGGCCGTTTCCATCTCTGAACCTGCCGCGGCGCCGGAGAAACGAGAGGAAGGCGAGGGTGGCGAGGGTGACAAGGCGAAGAAGATGAAGAACTTGAAGAAGAAGCTGAGGCAGGTGGAGGATCTGCAGCAGAAGCTGGACTCCGGAGAGATCAAGTCGCCGTCCAAAGAGCAGCTGGACAAACTGGCGCGAGCCGAGAGTTTGCGGTCGGAGCTGCTGCAGCTGGAGAGAGAATCCTGAGCCCAGAAACGTCTTTGTGACAAAGGACACTAATGATCTGATGGACACGGTCTTCGGACTCTTTGGAGACACTTTGGATACGCGAGCAGACGTCTGCAGACCGACTGACGTTTGGACCTCACACACGCTTTGGTCATGATGAATTCATTTTTAGAACTTTAGCAGAACAACCACACACGTCTGACCTCCACACCAGAAAGATCTCATTTTATATGTACAAACAGTCTTTTGTTTATAAGAAATAAATTCTCCTTTTCCTAAATACAGTTTTTTCACTGACATCATCACATATACATACATTTACTTGTATATATTACAATATGAAACAATTTTTGGGATCATCTTATTTCACTGTTAAATAAATCATATATAATATTATGAAAGATTAACTTTATCCTGAAATGAGAGAGGGATTTTTTTCCCCTTAAATATGTCTGAAAACTAGTTTTTAACTCCTTAACCATGTCTTATATAATGCATAAACAAGAATACATTGACAGTGACTATTAACATGTTATGACTCCCTTATAATGTGGTTCTTTTGCTGCTTTTATTGTGGCTTTATCCGCTTTCTGCAGTGGTCAGTAGCTATCAAAATGAACCAGGGAGTTAAAAAAATATAACGATGAAAAAAGTGAAGATGCGTTAAGTTGGTAAAGTATTGACAAAAACTAGTACAGGCATTGTAAAGAGTTTATTTTACATTCTTTTTTGTCTTAATGTTTAAAAATCTAAAAGTAGGTTAAAGTGAGCGGTGATATTTCATCTCTAGAGGGAGACAGAGTCGCACATCGACGTTCTTGTCCATGAACTTCTCTTAGTTCTTCCTAAGTTTAGCCTCAGTCTCAGAAAACAGTAAGAGTCCTTGTGTTTCATGAAAGGTTGCAGTTCCTCAGACGGAGAAAAGTGGCGAGCAGGTCAGTGGAGCCGTGGATCTGGTGTCAAAGTCTGTGAGTGTTTGTGTGCTGATGCCGGAGGATCCCGTCCCGCTCTGGTTCTCCTGCAGGATCCTCAGATAACTCTAGTAGAGGCAGGATCACAAGAGTGAATAGAGGAATCACTTTAAGACATGTGACTGTGTTGCTCAAGACTGACCGGGGCCAGGACGTCTCCTGTGTAGCGCTGCAGGGGTGGAGGTCGCCGGTTCCGCCGAGGTCGTCTCCTCCTCGACTCCACATTCTTTGTCTTCCTCGTGCGTTTTTTCTTTACTGGATAGAGATCAAAGTGAGTGGAGGAAACGTTACCATCATCATCATCATCATCACCACTGACCTTCAGGCTGTCCTCTGGCAGTGACGCTCCACTGCATCACTGCCCCGATCACACTCAAACCTGGAACACATCCTGCAACCGCCCAGTGGAACCAGCAGAGGCGCTGCTGAGCCATTAATCCATAGACCTCTAACACCTGCTCAGGTGAAGAGAGCGCCCCCACCAGGTAATACACACACATCACAGCAGCTGTCGCTCCCAGCACTGACGTGTAGACGACCAGGAACACTTTCTGGCACAGCGGCGCAAGGACGGCTGTGAGGATGCTGGTCGCCATGACGACACTGAGCGGCGCCCAGTCCGGGGTCAAACTGCAGAACTGACTGAGGACCATGAGGAGGAAAGTGGAAAGCAAGGCGCCCAGTTGGAAGCCGCTGAGGAGGAGTCCGAGGATGGGGATCAGCACGGCGCCCAGACCACAGAGCAGAGCCACACCCAGGCCCACCCCGGCCCGGGTCCAAAGTCCCAGCTGATCCGACACCACAGGCTCTCTGTAGAAGAAGACCAGGGCAGCGCCTGATCCAGTCGTGAACCCGGAGAGGAACAGAACCAGCTTAGAACATCGAAGACCTGAAGGGACGGACACAAAACCAATATCAAGAGAAAGTCGATGATGACTTTTGACACCTTGCTGTCATGGATACGCACCAAAGAAGCAATAGATGAGTCCCACTATCAGACCCACACAGCAGACGACGGACGGAACCACCTCCAGCTTCATGTGCAACTTGCAAATGTCCACGGAGAAGGACTCGTCCACAAACGTCTCAGCCATCGTAGGTCACCTGGACAGCTTCCAGCAGGGACACACAACAGGAACAGGAAGTGTCTGATCCAAGAAGGTCCCTCTAGTACTTCCTGGTTCCGATCTGGAACAAGAGTCTCGGGTAAGACATGATCTCAAGAAGGGGTCTGTGTTGGTGAGTCAGTCACGGCAGGTGGATCCGACAGGTGAGATACAGTCTCGCTTCACCTTCACGGTCACGTGATTAAATCCTTCTATCTACGTCTGCGACTCGTGTCGTCCTCATCCGTCCTCTCGACCCGTCCACCTTCTCGGCTGAACCAGATCAGCTTTTTAAAAATTAAAGTGTTCCCTTCTCAGAGTGAGTGGACGCACACTCAAACACAACTTTCCTTGTCACACTCTTTTGCACACACTAGTACACACACTTGATAGGATCTCCATGTACGCAGATAAGAGTGAAGAGTAATCATGCGTTTCATGATCATGAAAAACAAAACAGAAGGAAGAAGTTGTCGTACCTGCAGCGACTCATGTCCTCTCTGTGTCACTCTGGTCCACCTGTCTCTGTTCTCAATCTCATGTGAGAACCGGACCATCTGTCCCAGCAACACCATCTGTCCCAATAAGACCAAGGCTGCCTGCTTTCCCATGATCCTCTTTGAGCCACCTTCAGCTTAAGTCTGTCATCCACTTCCTGGTCAGGTATTTCCTCCTCCCTTCACTTGGTCAAAAGACAGTGAGACCAGAGACATGTTTGAAGATCTTGGATCTTGTTTGACTGGTTTTTATTGAAGAACATCTACCACACATGTCCATCTTGAGGCAGGAGTGAATGTTATGAAGAACCTCAACCATTATTCTGATGATTAGAGCCATCTTTAGTATTAGTATTGTAGTATTGTCGAGTACTTTTCTCTGGTGTTGTGATAGTGTAGTAACAAGGATATATTTGTAGTATTGTCCAGTACTTGACTCTGGTGTTGTAGTATTTACAGACCACATGACTCTCGACGAAGTCGTAACTGCTTTCATTTATTTTCAAACCAAAATATGTCCAAACATCAGCTTTAAAAGCTGCTGGAGTCACTGTATCCTCTCGTCCTCAGTCATTTCAGGGATCTTTTGGGATTTCATTGTAACTTTAGCAATGGAGGACATAATGACTGCCATCTAGTGGCCGGAAGGTTAATTGCATTGCAAAAATAAACATTTGCATTTTAATTGTAAATTTAAATAAAAATCTTCATTTAATTTGATACAGAACTTGTTGAAATATGAATAATAAAATAACTATAAAACCAATAAATATGTTTATCCCAAAAACATCATGATATCTAAGTGTATTAATCTTTTTCTCACACCTCTGGTTGATGTGAATAAACCTCTGTCACGACACAATCCGGCTGCTCTTCACGTCTCCTTGCCTCCAAAAACTCCAGCCTCTCTCGCTCCTGCTCCCTGAAGAACGAGGCAGAGATCTTCAGGCGAAGTCTGGCGGCGAACACTTCAGCGAGAACCAGCAGGTAGCTGAGCAGCCACAGCGCCGCCAGCAGGACAGACAGCGCCCAGTTCGGGGCAGACGTTCTCTCGTCACACTGAGAAGGTTCCGGATTAAAGTTCCACGGGTATTCCTGTTGGAAGTTGAACTCTTGACGTCCACAGGGGATGATGCAGAAAGACGGGGACACGTACACCTGGAAGATGGTTACCATGGAGACACACAGAGATTCTGGTAACTGGTTCAAACTGTTGATGTCAGATAAAGTACTTCAGTTTGATGTTTTTTAACTTGCCTTGTAGTTTATTGAGATGATCGCAGAAGTTGGCGGGAAGTCCAGTAGCCATGGCAACATGGTCTCCACAATGTGATAGACCACGTAGTCCAAGGCCACCACGGTTGTCATCGCCAAGAAGTAAAAGGTCACGACGAGCAGCGACATGAAGCAAGAGCCGAACTCCTCCCGGGTTATCCTTCTTCTTCTCACCACCTTCTGCTGCCGAACAGCGAACTGAACCGAGGTCAGGTAGGACTTCAGGTAACGGGCGGATTCTAAAACGATCAAGGCCACGAACACGGCACCGAGGATCCGGTTTGACACCAGTTTCACGTCCTTGAGCAAAAGCCTGGTGGGGGAAAAGTCCTCTTCTATCTGACGAATCATCTGGACGAAGTGATTCTTCACCGCCGACGTGTTGATGCGTGTGATGTCATCGAACCTTCTCAATCTGGAGACCACGCTGAAGTCCTCCTCGTTCTGCTTGATCGTTTTCTCCACCAGGTCTCGCTTGGCATCGTTTAGATATTCAGAAGAGTTCAGCAAAGTTCTGGCAAACGCCTCCGCAGTGCACCGGAGCAGTCGTACGACCACGCCGACGTTTGCGGTGATGTTGGGGACGACGTTCAACATCAGGATCATGACGGAGGCCGACAGCACCAGCTTCCGTCCCTGCTTGGTGCCGACGGTGGGCAGCATGATGGTCAGCAGGCAGCGCAGGGGGTGGCTGAGGAACGAGGTCAGGAACACGGCGACGCCGTAGACGCAGGTGATCTGAGTTGAGGCCTCGTAGTGGAGAGTGTTGTCCAGCCAGTGGTGGAGAAGAGCACCAGTGACCCCTGAGACGCACAGACACAGACACAGAAGGGTGAAGACATCCTGGCCAGAGATGGATGGAGATGAGAAGACATCCCACAGGTGCTGCAGAAGTCTGGACAGGGCCCCAAAACAGAGTCCACACTTGGACCTGAGGAGAATAAACACGTCACATTCACTTCTGGAACTAATTAAAAAGGACTCATTGATATTTTGGTAATGTTGTATCTTAGCTTAAATGCTAATAGTTAGCCGCTGCAAACAAACACATTAACCTACTGAAGTATGAACCCCAGTTTTTACACGTATTAATAAGTATTTACGACCCGTATTTACCTTGTGTAAACTTGTTAGATTGTTGCAAAATGAAGAACAAAATCATGTCACCAAGAGATGAACGGCGCTCTCTGCCGGTTAGTAGAGGTATGACAACAACAACTACAATCTGTATATAAATAATTGGATAGAAAATAACTGGGTATTACTTAATATATTAACTCAAAGACCGATATAAAACAGACTCGTGTAATTGCATCTATTAAATACAACATTCAAACGATTCATATTAAAAGTAAAGGCACTTTTAACTCAACCATTTAACAGTAATAACTTCATAAAATAATGTGACCTCAAACGTTCTTACCTGATAGAAACAGAAACTGAGCCGAACCACATCCTCCACCACAGGCTCGAACAACAAGGTTCAAACAACAAGGCTCAAACAATATAAACTATGAAGCGATCATACATAAAGCTTGACTGCTATGGAAGAGGAACTATCTTGTGAACACTCATCATCACGTTGTGCTTCATCTCATGACATGTCCACGTAATACACCAATATTTGTGTCATTTAGTAACTATTTTAAACTCATGTTCAAAACATTGACGTACTAAAATATAATTAATTTATGTTTGTGTTGCCTTTATTAATGTTGGAACTTTTATTGTTGTAACTGCTTTACAGTCCAATTGGTTTTGGTAGAAGTCTCTTAACATTGTCGTTGATATAACTTAGTAATCTTTAAGATCATCTTAATAGTCTGAACTCTACATTTTTGTTTAGATAACTGTTCCACACATGGATGGAGATATGACCCGTATTTTGTAAGAAGAAAAAATATTTCTACAATGATCTTAATCTGCGTTTAATTTAAATTAATTCATAAATATATGTTTTAGGGGGTGGGCGCACGGTGAAGAAACTCCTTTCTGTGTGGAGTTTGTATGTTCTCCCCGTGTTGGTTTACTCCATGGGTTTACTCCGGGTACTCCAGTTTCCTCCCACAGTCCAAAAACATATAGGGGTTGATTGAGAACTTTGGGAAATTGTCCATAGGTATGAGTGTGTGTGTGAATGGTTGTCCGTCTTTGTGTGTGCCCTGTGACAGACTGGTGTCCTGTCCAGAGTGTCCCCTTCCTCCCGCCCTATGATACTGGGATAGGCTCCAGTCTCCCCACGTCCCCGGCCCCAGGATAAAGCAGTAGACAGTGAATGAATGTTTTAGGGAAACTTAGCTTCCCAAAATACATTTATTTGAAAGTTTTTTCGTGGGTTTCGTATAATAGGTCATATTTGATTCAATTGAGACTCCCAACACAATAATTATTATAATATTTCAGATTTATTTTGAATGTAAGACATAATATTCATACTTCCATTGATGTAAAGTTCATAGAACTTCTTCTGTTGCAGTTTTTGTATATATTTTTTGTATATTTTTAAGTGTATAATTAAAGTGTATAATTGAGTTCTGGGAACATAAAGGTGTTTTTATTGATATCTCTTGTTACTGTCCTGTTCTATGTTTAAAATGTTGTTGACAGTAATAAACGTGTAACTTCCTGCTCATAATGACACCTGTGTCAGTCTTGTCTTTGTATGGTTTCTCTTTCACAGTTGTTCAAAAGTCTTAAAATTCAACTCCTGAGGGATCAATAAAGTTCTACCTAACCTAACCTAACCTAAAGTGAAACTTCAACTCTCCTGACGTAGTAAATGTTGAAGTTTTCTCTCCAAGATGCAGTAAGTCCCTCATCATGACCATGTTTTGAACGTATTACTTTATAAAGTTGCTCTAAAATCTGGGCGAACGAGGGGTTACGAGACCGACGTCCATTATGACGTTATAATGGCTTCACTTCTTCTCCAGCCAGCTGTAATCACGCCCCGCTTTGTTTATACAAGGAGTCCCTTGGAGGTTGAGACTTCCAGGATTGATGATGCGCAGTGACAAGCCTCCATGCTTGACCAATCACAGCCTTGACCTTGTCACATGTCTCCATGAAATAGATGACATCACCGGAGCGAAGTGAATACATGTACGAAAGTATACATTTAAAAAGTTAAGGACTGAAGGAGTCAAATAGAGTAACAGCACGACCCCAGTTAATCTTTGACCTCTCAATGTTTATGACACATCCAATGACTCGACACAAGCAATGACTTGTAGTTTTCTACTTAAACATGTTAATGAATCACACGTTTGGAGTAGCAGCAGTTAAACAACAACAAGGAGGTTCAGCAAAGAAAACACCACATGCTGCTGCAGACTCAGGCTCTTCAGGATCGATCTAAAAGTGCAAAGAAAACTATTGATTTCTATTTACATGTGAGACACAAAATCAAATATTCACACTAATGATTACGGCTCAGGTTCGTCATAAAGATCTGCATGTATCGTACAAATACAGTCTTTAAAGTACTTCAAATAAATCAGATCTGTGATCAGTACTTTTATCGACAATAGAAGAAATCGCTGTGATCGTTGATCAAAGATGCCTTAAGGCTCAGCGGGTCCATGGGATCAGGGCCTGGATCAAAAGGTGGAGTTGAGCAAACGGACTGTCGGGCCTTGAACGTGTGACACCAGAGCCGAGGCGTTGAGGGGTCGCGCCCAGTCCGGGTAGGTTTTCAGGTCAAACATGGCCACGCCCCACGTGTTCATGGCCAAGGTGATTGACAGGATTCCCAAAATGTTCATCACCACACCAGTCTTCACCTGAAAATCGCAATCAAATGTTCAAAAACGATATTCTTAAAAATAAAGAAAATTATGGTTGGGGTTTACATTCAATTCAATGCTTTAATAATAATTGACCAGTGTAAGGATGAGATGATCTCACCATGTCCTTGACCAGCAGATGACCGGAGGCGAAGGCGATGGAGTTGGGCGGAGTGGACACGGGCAGCATGAAGGCGTAGGAACAGCCGACGGTCGCAGGAATCATGAAGTAAAGTGGATTCACCGCCACTCGGAGCGCCTGAGGAGAGGACGAACAAACATTAACAACATACTTTCAAAACTGCAACCATGGAAACAAGACTCACCAGCTCTGCGATGACGGGCAGGAAGATGATGATGGTTGCTGTGTTGCTGGCGAACTCTGTGAAACAGGCCAGGAAACCAGTGATGAGCATCACCGCCACAGGAGGCGGGAGCTGAGCCAGAGGCTCAAGGTGACCCCCCAGCCACGACGCCAGACCAGACTCCTGACAAAGACCACCAGAGAGGAAATTAACCAACCAAATACTGAGAGTATTTTCCTTGTTATCACAAGAGAGGTTCATACTGGTGACAACGATGAGCAAAGGTTAGAAACTCACAAAAATTGCTCTTCAACTTCACCAATATTGAGGTACAACAGAGACAAAGGTGGCGTTGGGTTCTACCTCACAGGCTTTAGCCATCGCGAATCCTCCTCCTAACAGCAGCAGAATATTCCAGGGAACAGAGTCCTGGGCCTTCTTCCACGACATCAGAGGAACATAGCGAGTGTTGGATCCTGAGTCAGACAAACACTGAGATCATCGTTTTAAACACACATTTCTTGTAACCTTAACTTTGTACCTGGTAAAGGAAACACACGTGTATTCACACACAAACAGAGTGTGTGTTTGTGTGTGCAGTTGATTCTAATCCACAAACTAAAGTCCAAAGTTGCAACAACATTATTAACATTCTTTCTTGTAAGTCTTTGACTGCAGCAATGCTTTGGATGTTTGGTTTGTTTCTGATGATTGACCGCAATCGTTTCCTACTTTCCTTGAATCACTTCTTTACCAGGATCTTATCCTGAAGGAAGTCGAAACCTACCTTTTTTGGAAAAGCCCAAGTCTAGTTTTTATCATGTGTCCTGTCTTGTTTTGATGTCTTTATCTTGTTTGTAGCACTTTGAGATTTCCTTGTGTGAATCTAAAGTCCAATACGTACAGTACCAGCATCTAAATCTCCAAAGGTTTTTACGGATTCGACTCTGAGATCTACTGACCTCTGGGATCCAACCACCAGCTCAGAGACGGTTTCTCTGAGGGGAAGAAAAACAAGATGGAGACGATGATGACTCCGGTGACGGCGTCCGACACGTACCTACCAGTAAAAAGAAACTTTAATCTCCAACAACCATTCCTGGAACCTCCTTACCCTTTCTTGAAGAGAACGGACCAGCCGGTGAAGAACTTGGGGTCACGTGTGAATAAGAGCACAGCAAATAAGACGAAGAAGAAGGAGATGGATCCTTCCGCAAAGCTGCAAGAGAGAAATCACGTCACAAAGGTTCAAGGCATCTTTTCAAAGTGGGTTCTCACTTTATTGGCCCAAGTTTCTTGTAGTCCTCCTCTATGAGGGCCTTGGCCCGAGATTCTGCTTCTGACTGGCGATCGTACTTCCTGACACATAATCTAAATGGGAAGTGATAGTTCAAAGGGATCAACAACAAACAGGATGAAGAACGCAAGGCAAGCAGTTTCACACCTTGAGTTCAAGCCTCCGTACAGGAAGGAAATCCACAGCCATCCCAGCACCAGGAAGAGCAGCATGAGCGGGAAGGCAAACGCAAACCAGGAGCTGAAGTTGATGACGTCACAGTCTGGAAAGTAACTGCAAGGCCAGCAGTTTTAACATTGAGTTGGTTGAGCGGAGATGACAACAATGGCTCACCTTTTCAACTGTCCAATCAGGATGAGGTTCGGGGCGGTGCCCGTCAACGTGGCCGTGCCTCCAATGCTAGCGGCGTACGGGATGCATATCAGGAAACCCTTTCGCACGTTCAGGTGTCGCTCGGATTCAGAGCGAATCTCTTCAGCTGTCATTTTCTCACTCGGTTCATCAAGCCTAAAGGATTGACACGCGTCAAATGATGGATCTACTTCAAGGCAACCGTTCATTCTGCATTTATGAATCTATGAAGATAATGAGCGCATGACCAGGGATTACAAAGATCTATCTGGAATCATAAGATGGTAGAACAATGTGTGAAACTATAGGCTGTGGGACCAAAAATATCTGATATGGTCTGATAGGTAAAGCTGGGTCAACAAAATGCACAAAACAATTAAATTAAATTTACTTTAATTCACTGTGAATTAATTTACTGTACTGATGATATATTTTTCTTTATACTAAAAATTATTTTGTATTGTTTGCGATTTCTTTATTTATTTTGTATATTTTTTAATTATTACATTCTCACATTTTAATTTTTTACAATTATTGAATTGATAATTTTCATTCATTTATTAATATCTTTCATGTATTCTTGTTGAGTGTGTTGTTTTGTGTTTGCTGCCTGCAGTGTAAATAAAACAATGCAGGCTACAAATGATCTTCTTTACAGAGCAATAATCTATAAATAATATTTGATTAAGAATAATAAACTTTAAATAATATTTTATTTAGAATAATAATCTATAAATAATATTTTATTAAGAATAATGATCTTTAAATAATATTTCATTAAGAATAATAATCTATAAATAAAGACAAATTATGTTATAAAGAAATTGTTTGTTATAAACCTTTATCTTAGGGCACAATAAACGGGTAAATTGTAAATAAACCTAACTTGATATACTGTAATTCGTAGAACTAAACAAGTTAAAACAAACAAAATTAAATGTCGTGGACCTTCTATCCTTTATAAAGGTTTTGACATCAAAATTGAGAAATTAAATGTTTGATGGACTTACTGCATCTTGGAGAGGAAGATAAAACGTTTCAAACATGTGCGTGAGTCAGGAGAGTTGGGTTTCAGCTTTCATATGGTGAACCACAGGGACTTTCAGATTCTATTTAGACTGATGTTCCTCTAGAGAAGTTTAGTTTCTCACTAAATACATTTTCTGACCACAACTTGGATGGTTTTGAAACATTCGAATCCTGTGCTGATCTTTATCTCCCTAAGCTTAGCTGATGTCAAAATGTAAGGAACATATGGAAGGTATAGGAATGAAAACAGAAGGTTTGCAGCTCAGACCTAGAATTGATTGAACTTGATCTAACCTCATAAGAACAATTGTGGATTCAGTTGAAACAGTAACTTTCTAAGGCGTTCCTCACCCATCTAGAGGTAGAATCTGTTTCTCCTGCGGTTCTGAGGGCAGTGAATGCATCTTGACAGGATGACCTGGAATAAAACAGGATGTTGAGGAACACTTTTCAGACTAAACTGTTGTCTCTAGTAATAAATCACTTTACATGTCCTCAAATCAATGACTTGTTACAAATGACTGACTTGTGCACGAGAACAGCACAAAGTTCACGATGGGGATTAAATATTGAAAGCATGTGCTTAACAATTAGCGAGAACCTTTGACACATTTGTTCGAATCTAGAGCCTTTCTTGTTGTGTTTCAAGGTGAACGTACTGTTGTTGACGTCGTCGCCTCCCTCGCTGGAAAACTTGCACTTTCGTTTCAACGTCTCCACGTCGCCAAACAGACTGTCCAGGATGGCGTTGGCGATCGGCAGCATCATGGCTGTGGTGGCCGTGTTGCTGAGCCACATGGAGAGGAAGGAGGACGTCAACATCATCCCAAGGATCAGCCTGGAAGACGACAAATGATCAGGGACAGTTGGGCAGTGAATAACAACAATAACTAAACACTCATAATCATCATTACCACTTGAATACTAAGACCCTCAAAGAAGATACAGTAATCACCAACACCTGAAGACTTTAGAAACAACTCACCAAGCCGGTTTGACTCCAACAATGGTGAGAACCTTCAGAGCTATCCTGCGATGAAGCCCCCACTCCTCGATGGATGAGGCCATTATAAGACCGCTAAGGAAAAGGAAATTGGTTTCCAGGAAGTACTGAGGACACAGTTTTTTGGATGAAATAATTCCTAAAGTAGGAAAGAGGCAGACCGGAAGCATGGCAGTGACCGCCAGGGGAAGAGCTTCAGTGCACCAGAACGTGGCCATCAGCAGAACCACGTACAGACATTTCCCCTCCTGAAACACCAGAGGTGACAAGATGTCAATATGAGTTTCTCTAGAACAATCGTCTTCATGATTCGCTGCCAAGGACCGCAGCTTGTTGCTTCTTTGCTCTGCTGTGAAGCTTGTTGTTGTTGCGAAATCGCCGGAGGTGACCCAGGTCCAGGCCGAGGACCCCCCAGTGCTCAAGCATGTAACCGTCCCACCATGACACACATCTCGGCCCAGACAGTTTACAACTCACATTTAACTGTGAAACTGCGTCTCTAGAGACATATTTCCACACTTATTCCCCTAAAAAATGTGTGCTTAAGATATTAAAATACTTTGTTGCACAAGATGCTAACAAATTATCAATAAAAGCTATTGTTTTTTTTCCATAAGATATTTTAGCAGGTGTTTGGTTTCAAGTTTAATGGAAGTTTTACATGTGAATAGTTTTACAATATGATAATTCAAAACTAAAATGGATATTAGATTCTTAAACAAATGTATAAAACTTTAAACAAGAAAACATATCATGTCACATTAGTTTAGATGCAATAGCATCAAATATTTACAAATGTTTATGACTTATAAAGGCTGCAGATGACAAAACTATTTAAAATATTTATTTTAGACATATCATTTTTATCACAACATGCCATGTAATATCACATCTTTTAATAAATTAGATTTATATGCTATAATTTCAGCATCATACTAGACATTCTTCATTAAAATTTGTTTTATAAGCCACAAATGCTAATTATTTTAAAATTGCATTTTCCTATTCGCAACAAACTATTACAAACTCACACAATAAAGTCTATAATCTATATATATCTGATGTCATATACATTCATTTCCAGTATTTTCACGATGAAAAGATTTGAGGTGGGATTTCTTGTTACCTTCTCTGGCAGCATGAAGATGAGCGGGAGAAAGACGAGCGGGGCCACCAGCAGGATCAGCTGCTTGTGGACGCACCACAGCTTCTTGGCCACGGACGAAACCTTCATCTCCCCCCTGGGTGACGATTGCGATCCTGACGGCGATGAGGAGAATTCCCAAGTGTGTCGGGAAGCGTGCGAAGGAAGGAGGAGGCCGAGTGAAGGTTGGGTTGAGCGTGTGCAGAAGATTAACTCCAACCGAGCACTGTTTAACTCCTCGCACCGAACTCAGTTGGTCTGACCTTCGACAGCAAAATCTTGATTGTCTTTATGTCGAATATGCCCTTCAAATTTTTACCTTATATTTGAAAAATACATATTTTTGGGGAGAAAATACTGAAAAAAGTACTACAGTTGGCCTATATCCTGCTAAATTATTAAATGAATGAAGTTCTCAGTATTAAACTAAAATGTAATCACAAATGTGAGCATAGTTTGTTATCTTTTTGTGTAAAAAGGTTGTTCAATTTAGTTTTCCATAGTAAAACCTCATTGACTTAAAGACTTTTTTTAATGTAGCCATCAGAGCGATATTGCTTCATGCTAATAGTTAATCATAAGCCTTGTGAGGGGTGTTATAGGTCTAGGTTGGATGTCTGGAAACACTATATAGGCTGTTACAGGAGTTAAAGTTTAACACGTGTAAACAAATCCTCAGGATGTGAAGTCAAATACACAAGAGTCCGTAGAAGAAGCTTCATCCGTGCTGAGGTCGACAGAGAGTCAAAGGGTCACGAGCGACTAGAGTCATGTTTTTATCTCATTGAGTTGATTAGAAGAAGAAAGGATGTGATAAAATAATATATTTCTATGTTTTTTAACGATGTTACCTAATCAAAACACATGCCATGTTGTGGAGAAAGAATTTGTGATAATGGAGTGAGAAATAAGGAAATAAGAGGTTAAAATATGAGACTTTAATAATAAAACTTTAAAAATGTATTTAAAAAAACCCACTTAGAATAGAAATGAGACAAAAATGTTTTGTATCTTTCGTAAGTTTTCGGAGGCTGAGACAGTTTAGATGCGGAGTCTCAAAGTGAAGCTATGTTTTATTACGTGTTCCTTAAATATAAAAAAAAAGAGGTTCAACATCCACAGAGAAAGGAAAATAATTGCATGAGGCTCTTGCGACTGATCCGGTCTCAGTTGACTTCAGTCTGATGACTTGCGTGACACAAACAACCTATGAACAGTCACGACAACGAGAGACACAACTATCTTGCAGAGAGCCACAATTAAATATCCCACAATCCTCCATGTGATCGACACGATGTCGGCACACTGGTCCACTTGCTTCTCCGTGCACTCTGTCAAGGAATGAAGAGGTTAATGTTTATACCTTCAGTCGTTACAAGAAGCTAGCAACCCTAAAACAATGTCAGATAAAGAACATTGAGACAATTTGTCACTACACTCACGTAGAAATTGAATTCTTTTAGGTATTTCATTTAGGTTTTTTAAAATACATTTTTATTTCTGTATTACTCCTGAACGTATTACGTAGGGAAGTGTTGAAGGCTACACAAGTCTCCTTCAAAACCTTTCTGGAACCAAATAGAACTCCAGAAAATTCCCCAACACCAACATTTGATATTAACATCATTGAAAATTTAACTGATGTATGGACAGAAGTTAAAGGTTATTTTGACAGATTATTTAGCCATAAAACCTTCTTCGTGAGGGAAATAATAAACTAATAAATAATAATAATAATAATAAACAATAATAATAACATGTTCATCCTTCAGGATCAGTTTCAAGCTTCTCATGTCTCCCATTTGTAGTTATATTGTTTAGATTCTCTACTTACCTTCGACTCTCAGTCTGACCGTCGAGTTTATGTTTCTTTTTCCCTCTGTAGCGAAGATGTAACACTGGTAGAGCCCAGAGTCCTCCGGGGTGACGGCACTTATTATCAGACTTTTGTCATTTCCAAATTTCACACGTCCATGTTTGTTGAAGATCTTTGGATCGTTTCCTTTTGGCATCATGATCAAGCGGACGGGATCCCCGTTGACGACCTGTGTAGGTCCGACATGAAAGCTCCGTGACTCGGTGGGACCAGGGAGGGCAGCCGTGAGAGACTCACCTGGTACCAGGTGACTGCAGAGAAATGCTTGGTGGTTCCGTTCTCACACTTCAACAAGACCTCGCTGGTACACGTGTTATGAATGACTTGAGTTGCACAGGTCAGAGAGACGAGGAGCATCTGCACAGCATGAAAACACATGATTTCTCTGCTCTAAAACACTGAAATATAACAAAAATCCCTCATTTAAAGGGCACCTAATGTGCTGATTTAAGAGTCTCTTAAATTGTTCTAGGACCTCTATTATACTCTATTATACTCATCAATATGTTTCTTTTTGCACAAAACTCTCATTTAATAAAGATATTTACATTAGTATGTACTTTTTTGAGTATTGTTTTGATTGTTTAAGCGCTTTGTGACCCTGGTCTCGAAAAGCGCTATATAAATAAATATTACTTACTTACTTACTTAGAAAATACGCTTAAGCTCCACCCACTTTAAATGCGCTGTTTTGGCTGAGAAGAAGTCTCGTCCGAGCAACCACGCCCACTCTGTTCTGATTGGTCACACAAACACGAGTTGCATTCAAGGACTCAGGTAAATTTCAAACTCACCCCTAAAACTCCCGTTTTGTACATTTAAAACGAATAATAAATATAAGGTTTGCTGCTTAATTTACACATTACAAAAACACCCAATGGCAGAAGTAACTCATCATGTTTACATAAATATTTATTTTGTTTCACATGATTAACATGTAGGTTCTTAACTGATTTAGGGCTTCTAGGGGAGGACACCTGCACCAGAGTGATGTCAGAATGTATAATTTAAACCGTAATCTCGTTTGGCGAGAGTTCAGACAGGAGAGAACTTTATTAAGTAATAACTTCAAAAGGAGCAACGTCATGATGAATGACCGACTGCATTTTGAAGAAGATGACTTCAACATTTATAACATGTGAATAAGTCAGGAGAGTTTTCACATTAGGTGCCCTTTAAGAAGAAACTTATGAAGGAAAACTACAGCAACAACTTAATATCACCCGCTTAAAACTTTCATCGTCCTCTTGCTATTGTTTCAACAAGTGTATTTTTTACAACAAGACATAAAAAATAATTCATAAAGTGTTACCTTTTCTACACATTTAAACTGTCAGAAGCTTTCACAGATAAGCATTACAAGATAATAATCAGAAATGATAAATATATATCAGATTTATTTTCCTGAGCTTAGAGAAAAAGATACACTCACCTCCACATAGATCACAAATTTAATACGATACATCTTTCCCTTCTTTCTCTAGTTGTTAAGTATCATTTCCTTAAACACGCGTTTTTTAAAAGACACTGAAGCGGAACCAGTTTTTACTGCAACTGCTTCTTTGACACCAGAAAACACGTGGTCTCTCGTTCCTTTGCATGAAACTTCCTGATGTTCATGATATTCATATTGCATTTTCTCTCAGTGACATGCGAGCTCTGTGTGCCCTTGCCAACCACACCAGTGCCACGAGGGAAATGAAAGAGCGCCTCCGTGTGGTCGAAGGAGGACACACACCTACATTACAACAGGTTCGTAATAACCCATAATAAGCATCATTTTTTCCAACGTATTTATGTGTTTATTTAAGTTTTAAAGTCAAATACATTCTTTTTTTTTATCCACTTTTCTGACAAGATTTTTTTTTTAATGTAGCCATTAGAGCGATGTTGCCTTAAGAGTAAGTTAACGGTCCAGGTTTGATGTCTGGAAACACTATATGGCATGAGTCAGAAGTTAAAGGTTAACACGTGTCATAAAACAAAGGCTAACTCTCAGGGTGTGAAGAGACAAATACAAAGGAGTCTGTAGGATATAGTTTAACATTGTTGAGATTTCATTCTTCATTGATGAAGAACCAGAATTAAAATTAAAATAGATTTATTGAGATAACATCCAGCCAAAGAACTCATTCTATGGGGCTTGCAAGAACTCTTCAGATGAGTTGTGTAGAAGATGAAAGCAAAACAACTTCTTCAACAGGAAGTGAGGGGCTTACAGGAAATCTAAACTTTAAAATACATCTAAAGTGGGATTAGTTTCAACACCTACAGAGAAACATTTTTTATAGTCATTGACACGTCCATGACATATGAAGCTCTCTCAAACAACCCAGTCCGATTAGACGAACAACCTACGAACAGTCACGACAACGAGAGACACAACTATCTTGCAGAGAGCCACAATTAAATATCCCACAATCCTCCATGTGATCGACACGATGTCGGCACACTGGTCCACTTGCATGTCGGCGCCAGCCGTCAAGGACGCCATCAGCGTCACGGACGTCATTACGGTCGAGCATTCTGTCAAGAAATCACGGTTTTAATGTTCGTCATATTCATCCCTTCGCCTTCAGTCGTTACGAGCTGCCAGCAACTCAGTAACCCTAAAACCATCTCAGTAAGGTGATCTGATTTATGTTTTATAAAATTGTATTTTTGTATTACTCCTAAGCATAGCAGGGAGTGTTGACGGCTACATAAAACACATTATATCCGTGCTCACCTAAGAGGAACTACTACGCTTGAGTTTTCTACTTACCTTCGACTCTCAGTCTGACCGTCGAGATCATGTTTGTTTTTCCCTCTGTAGCGAAGATGTAACACTGGTAGAGCCCAGAGTCCTCCGGGGTGACGGCACTTATTATCAGACTTTTGTCATTTCCAAATTTCACACGTCCATGTTTCTTGAAGCTCTTTGGATTGTTTCCTTTTCTCATCATGATCAAGCCGACGGGATCCCCGTTGACGACCTGTGTAGGTCCGACATGAAAGCTCCGTGACTCGGTGGGACCAGGGAGGGCAGCCGTGAGAGACTCACCTGGTACCAGGTGACTGCAGAGAAATGCTTGGTGGTTCCGTTCTCGCACTTCAACAAGACCTCGCTGGTACACGTGTTGTGAATGACTTGAGTTGCACAGGTCAGAGAGACGAGGAGCATCTGCACAGCATGAAAACACTCAATAATTGATCTGCTCTTAAACACCTTCAACAACCCTTATTTAGAATTAAACTAATGAAGGAAAGCTACATTTTTCAAATCATATATTGGCCTCAAATGAGTATTTGGTCGGTTGGTTCCACGTTCTCTGGTCACGACTCAGATAGAAGAAGATAAACTCACCTCCAAATAGATCACAACTTTAATACGATACATCATGAATTCCTTTACTCTGGTGTCGAACTGTCGTATCCACTGAACCGCACTGAGCTGAGCTGCGTCTCTCATACCACAGTTAACACCTGCCAGCGAGGGTGTGAACGTGTTAGAATATTTATTTGCAGATGATTGAGGCCATGCAGGGTTAGAGCGAAAAACATAAGCATCACTTTGATGTGAGGAAACAAATAAATAAAGTAAATAAATCTTTTTAAACGCTGTCTGAACTTTGACACAGCAAGAATATTCCCTGACGCTCATTAAATATGGGAAACAACGCAGCCAAAATAACTAAAGCAATTAACACACAGGAAGACGGAAACAATAAGTCAGGATGGGTGTGTGAGCAGGAGAACGAGGAGCTGGTGGAGGTGAAGGACTCTCCTGGGGTTCAGTGCCTTCCGGCTTCTGCATTTGGCTTTTATTTTGAAGGCGTTTGGAAGATTAAATGTTTCGTTCATCAACCAAATGTAATAATGTATTTCATAAGTGAGTGATTTTAAAATATTGCGTTTTTATATTGGTCTTTATTTTAACTACTTGCAGAAAGTTCTCAGTTCTTGGACGCACAAACAAGATTCTCCAGGATGACCAACCTCCACGTGTGGCAAACGAAAGTTCCATTGCGACCTTTGACCCCGCCACCAGAGTGATTTATTCTACTGACACACCAACAGCTGCGGGAAGCGATCAGGCGTGACTAATCGATACCAGACTTTGGAATCCGCAGTAATGTGTGTGTTTTCAGTCATGAGTGACTCAGAAGAAGAGCGAACGTTGAGAAACAGAATGACAGTATTTTATAAAAACACATTTTATTTTCTTTAAACAAAGAAAAAAATAGACAAAATATTCTCTGAGCAATAAATATAGCTGGTTTCTGTGGCTTACGTTTCCATAAGTTTCTGCTTCAAGGTGTGAGTTGTGCAAGAGAGTGTTGCATGTGTGTATGAATCGACCTGCAAACACACACACTTAGTTCCGTTGAGGTTGTGAGTCCAATCTTTGTGTCTTCAAGTTCTCCTTCAAGAGACGGAAACAAAAAAGTTAAGCTAACAAACAACCATGATTAACATAGATACTGACTTTTAATTTATTTGATATCAATTTATATGTTTATTATGTGTTATATTCTTTCATTTTTATCATGTTATTTTTGTTGTTTGCATTCTTTATACTCAAGATGACTTCAGTTCCAGAATCAGACTCACCTGTCGTCTCTGGCTGCTCAGGCAGAAGGTGCAGATGCTCCTGGGTAGCTTGGACGCTCTGGACCTGCTCACACACGGTTGCTCGTCGCTCTTGTCCCCCATGAGAAGCGTGTTCGCGAGGTGCGAGATGTAGCTGGAGGCCAGACGCAGAGTCTCTATCTTGGACAGCTTGCGGTCCTCGGGCTCGGTGGGGATGAGGGTCCTGAGGGCGGTGAAGGCGGAGTTGACGCTCTGAGTCCGGCCTCTCTCCCGAGCGTTGGCGGCGCTCCTCTGCTTCAGCACCGCCGGGTCTCCCTGAGGTCCGCGGGAGAGGCGGACCCGCCTGGAACCACAGAAGCCGCGCTCGGATCCGTCCTCGCTCCCGCTGCGGTTCTCCTCGTCCTCGGAGGTGAGGATGAAGTCGAGGCGCGTCAGGGGACGACGGTGTGAGGAGCAGGTCATGATGAAGACCACCAGAGACTCGGCATGTCAAAGTGATGAAGAGCGAGAGGAACTTCCTGAGACCTGATCCTGGAGGAAGGAAGGAGGAGGGGTGAGGGTCCTGATGGTGGTCGTAAAAACGCTGCTTGAATCCCCTCCGGTTGTGCAGAATAACAGCAATGAAATATGTTCTGAACTATCTTTGGTTCTGGTTTGATTTTCTCATCAAATGAGACATTTTTAATTTCTAGTGAGCAACAGCCAACACTTTATTTTATAACACAAACGCGTATTTAACCAGAATTCGCTCTGAAATCCAAAGTTAGGATATTAAATTTTAAAGTTTTCCAAAGTGAAAAGAAAAAAGGCTGAGGGAGGGTTGAGCAATTCAATGTCCCTGGCAGACATATGTATGACTGTGGCTCTCAAACCAAAAAAAAGGGACCAATATAGAATTTAATATGATTGGAAAACTTAAAATAAATGAATTGTAAAAAGGACATTCTCACATAAGCATTAATTTGATTGTATATTATTATTTTTTAAAGTCATTTATGAAAGGATTCTAAAGTACAAACTTAAAAAAGTGAAACTGCTATCAGTACGTTTTAAAATTGGCAAGATAGAAAGCAAAAACGGTAGTTTAAGAACGAGTGCTTCCTCTGAACAAATACAACTAACACAGTTTGTGACCAACAGAAATTACGTTATTTGGTTTGACTCCACCTAAAGAAAACTCTGGTTTCCTCCCACAATTGAAACCAGAGTGATAAAATGACAACTCATGGAATTGATTTACTACTTAATGATGGGGAGTATTTTAGTTCTAATAGTGCATCACATAATACTGTAAATCACGTGTCCTAGAGTTAGACCCGCCAGCTTCACTGACTGTTTCATTAATGGTTGTTTTGATTGTTTAATGGGTCTGATGACTGGAGACAGAACGTGTTCGAGTCCGCCGCCTCTATCGGCTCATGTTTAACTAACAGCTGAAAAGCCGACTGGGATTAACACGGGCATGACCCGGCTTTTAAAACCAGCAACAACACTTCCTGGCCTTTGGTCCCCAAGTCTCCATGAGCAGCCCATCTCGAAAACCTTCACGGGGGCGACAGGTGCTGGATCAGTTCCACTTTGGCGTTGTGTGTCAAAAACCTTTGAGGATTCAGTTTCTCCCAGACAGTCAGTGAACCACGGGAGGAAAGACTTCTCACACGCCAACAATCAGAGAGATTTAGAGGTCTTTCTTTTCTCCCCTGGTTTGGACGAGTGGCCAAGTCCTCTGGCCATGTTGTCTGGACGACAGGAGAAAACAAAAACTTGGCTGTTTTTCCTTTCAGGAGAGTAGAATGAATCAGTTTGCTGATGTCAGCGGGTTGAAACAAGCACTTATCTTTTCCAGCTGTCGGAGAGACCAGGATGTTTATCATAACATCCCAGTATTCCATGTTCAGACGGTCCACTGTTTGACCTGATCTTTAAATTCCTATCACAGATTCCTTTAAGCAAATCCAAATGATGTTCATCGTTATGTTGTCCACTCAGGTCCGAGTCTTACATGTGTGATCTGGACAGCTGAACTGTGAGACACCACATCCCAGAAAGAAAAAAGGATGTACACGTCGTGATCATATGAATCACTGGCTAGTGTTCATCCAGGACCATAAATCCAGCACTCATGAGTCACGTCTGGAGTATGTTGTGTGTGCCTTACATTAAATACATATAAAACACATTTTAATATGAATTAAAAATGACAAGCATAGATGTTTGGTTTGAATATAACGGATGAAAAAAATGCAATCACAATTTTGGAAAACACATTTCCAATTAAACTAACACACTTTAAATAAAAGTTTATATATCACTAATAAAATAATGGCAATCTGGTTGATCTGGAGGTCCAGGCATCAGCGGAGGTCAGGTGTCGAGGCACCCAGGTACGTACGCAAGTCTGACAAGTTAGATCTGATGATTTTTGCCGGGACAGTTTTGACTTTGAGTCTCTGGTAAGCAGCGAAGCGATGGCAGCCGCCGAAGGAGTAGAAATAGTCTCCGCCCTCTCGACCTTTGACCCACAGGACATCAATGGGCGGGACCACGGTGGCGTCTGAAGTGTTCTGTGAGAAATAAGTTGTAGGTTAGCGTATATTGATAGAGAATATAAAACCGAAAGAACTAACAATATATCACACATGGATTAAATAAATTAGCATTATATCTTTTCTGTGTTTGTTCAATAAAAAAAATTTTCTCTGATACTTTTGCTTTTGATAGTGGATTTACTTATAATTTTTTTTCTCTATACTTTATTTTACTTTTGATATCATTAAAAAAACAAAAAAAAACAATAGTTTTGAACTCGCTGCAAATATAACAACACACATTGAGAAGGTACTTTATAATACGTTTTCTTAAAATAATATTATATTTATGAATTCGTAAATTAATTTCCCATCAATACCTGGATGGTCTCGACCAGACTTTGGACCTTCTGCTCGTCCAGAACCGGAGGTATGGGTCTGATGATGACGTGGATCGGGACGTCATGAACCTCCGCGATGTTCCCGGAGTGAATGGATCGGTCCTCACTTTTATTGGAAGTGACGTCACACTTGGACTGAAACCGAGGCTCTGACATCACGGCTCGGTTTCTAAAACAAGAATTTAAAGTGACCAAACTGGACCGGAACATCAGGAAGCGTTGCGTTAGTTCTCCACTTCCTGATTGGAGTGGATTGGCTCGCTCAGCTGTCAATCAAAGATTACACCAAATCAAGAGTGTCTCTTTTTTTTTTATTAAAACTTTATAATTACGTTCACTATTTAATTAGCAAAATAAATATTGGAACTATTATTTGAGGATATTTAGTAAACAGACAATCGAGCGGCATTAGAGTCAATGACAACAATATTTTGTATTTTTGTATTTATTTGTATAGCGCTTTTCCAGACCAGGGTCACAAAGCACTTAAACACTCAAAACAATACTAAATAAAATATATACTTTAAAGGTCAAGATAATACTCAACACAGGAACCCCAAAATAAACAATATTCAGCACAATAGTACAGAGATTGTCTCTGTCTCTCAAAATTGACATATTTAAGCCTCGAAATAATTGTCTGATAAAATTATCAAAATGTTCTTCCAATTTAATTCTGACAGAAGGTTACTCTGAGTCCGTTCAAATTGACAACATTTTGCTTCAAATATTACTGAATTACGGAATTCTTTAGAATTGCTTAATTTATCCCAGAATAGTTTTGACAAAACACAACTTAAAAATCGAAAGCATCTTGCTCACGGGCAGCACAGCATTAAGTCTGTTAAAACTTTAGCTTCAAAATAAGATTGAAAGTATGAAAAATCAGTCAAATACTGGAATTTTGTTCCAAAATATTACTAAAAAAGAAACTCTGTTTGAGCAAATTGACAATATTCAGCCCAACGGTACATGTACAATATACACATAATAACGTGTACAAACTTGTGTATAGGAGGCGATTGTTTACATGCGATGGTCCACAACTGTCGAGGCTCCATCACTTTTAATGAGGTCACTGTCATGTGGTGTGTGTTCAGCATTTCAAACGGCTTCTTGGTTGCTATGGTAACGCAGGACATAAAAATTTGAATTATAAGTCCCTGGTTTTCTGACGAGACAATTAAAAATGAAATGTTCGACCGTAGCCTGGTTATAATTAGTCACCTGGGAGTCTGTGTGTGTTCCTGTCTATTCTATATTATATCATCAGAACATGATAGTTTTTTTATTAGGTTGTTATCAGTATATAACCTGAGGATTGGAAACATTAACAGGAAGCCTTAGTGTTGTGTGTTAAAGCGTCAGAGGGTTGAAGCATGAAATAAAGAGTGCATCAAACCGCAGCATCTGTCAGTGTAGGTAACTCGTGACCCCGGCGTGACCCCGCACTGCTGTCACTGCTCGTCTCCGAGCAGGTGCTGTGGCAGGTCTGCGTGCGGATTGGGTGGTAAGATTAGCTCGTCCCGGTGGGGTTTTATTTATATCTCCGTCATGTTCTTGATAGATTGTGACACACTTGTATAATCACCATCATCACCTGTAACATCATGATCATCTTCTTCCTCACCTGGATCATCCTGACATCAGCATCAAGACCATCATCATCTTCAGTACTGTTGTCATTTGCATCACCTTCATCCTCCTCATCCTGGGACAAATATTATTTTACTTTTGATATATTATTAACAAATAGAAATTTGTAAGATAAATGTAGCGTTTTGATTCGATCACAAAATATGTTATGTTAATATATATAATTATATAATTATATATAATATGTTGGTAACTATTACTATTTATTTAAGAAAAATACTTATTTCAATGACTCGGAAGTAGCTCGGAACTTCTTTTTGTTTGGTTTTTACAGGGACTTTTTTAAACTGTGGCACTAAAACTTTTGGCGGTTTTTATTTCTTTTTTTCTGACCGAAGATTCTGAGGAACACGGTAGACGCTGAAAAACAGTAAGAAGAAACGAAATAACCCAAACAATTGCGGGAGTTGCTATTTAAAAAAAAGGTATTAGTTGTTATAATTAAATATATATCATAGTATAAAATTACGATATTAACTTCCGTTTTCCGAGTCTTGTGCGTGGCTGAATCAACTAACATTTTATTTATGGCAATATTTACTTTAAATCAATTAAATTGAGTTTTCTCACATTATTTTAATTAACATTCTACCAAATTTAGGTCAAAGCATGCATTTCCACATCTTGTCAGCAGGGGGCGACTTCGTCTCGTTTTACATTACTTGACAAAATGGCGGTCTTTAAGTAGCTAACTGCTCCAAAAAGGTAACGTGGAAATTAAGATGCATATTTTCATAATTATTGAACATTGGTCTTAGCTTTGGGCAATTTAAAGTCGCAACATTGAGACGGCAGACAAATGAATGCTCTTTTCTGATATTTCATTTATGTTTTTCTATATATTTTTAAAAATCAAATCTAAAATCTACTAAATTGAAGTATAAAACAAATCATTAAATATTGTATTCATTAATTGTCTTATTTCTTCAAAACATTTTCATTTTGTTTCATTTTGTTCATCATTGTTTCAATTTTTAAAAAATATTTGCTCTTTTCCTAAATCTGTTCACATTTAATCAATGTTTGAATATTTAATTCCCAATTCATATGAAATAAAAGCCTGTCCGTAATTGCTGTCTTAAGTTAAGGTGTGTTTTTTTTAAAATTAAAATAAGCCTTGTCTTTTGGTTTGCAGGGAAAGTGGCTAAAAATAACAAACTGGATTCAATAGAAGTAAAACCAGTAAGTGGCGACATTTTAAAGCACAACAATCTTGGTTCAGTGATGATATTTTCTCAAGCCTAAGGATGACATCATCACCAGCGGGACCGAAGACCTTGATCCAAGGTTATAGATGACCTCATATCCCTCATCGTGGATCCCATTGTTGAGCGACGCACAAGGTCAGTTTATACTCAATGATGATAAATGATAAATATGACGTTTAAAAATCATACATTCAGAGACATGTGGTTGCTTGTGCTATTATTGATTTATTATCATTGCTATTGTCATCAACATCATCAACATCATTGTTATCTGGAGCAGTATAATTATAAAGAGGAAGCGTCTCCAATGCGATCATGGCTTCAGGTCACTGAATCAGACACGTGGACGTCCCTGGTGGTCGTCCGTGAGTCCAAGGCTTTCGTCAGGGAATTTTTGGCACTTTTTCGAGGAGACAAGGGGAAGCAGGTGATCGGATCTTTGATGATTCTCCTGTTCCATCAGTCTTTTCTCTTCTCGGTTAAAAATGTTGGTTATAAAAACAGAGCGGATAAATGTCGACATGCATTTTCATATTATTGCTGTGGTTATATCTACAAAGATATTTACAAAATTGTCAAAGAGGAACAATGCTGCTCTGCCACTTAAATTCTGTGAACGGATTTCGGACGAGGTCAGATCAGTAATAAAAATCCAAAATTGCACAGAAAGGATGCCAGCTGATTTTCTGACCGTCACATGTGCTGTGTGACATCGCTTATTTCTTCACAGGCCAGATCTTATATAAAATACAGACAGAAGTGTTCATGTTAAGGTGCCAGTTTCACTGGAATCGAACCCTCAAACTTTAGTCCACCTCATAAATACTGGCGTACAGCTTCCATGGTAAAATAAAGTTGTGATATTGGAAGACAGGAAAGTCTGCTGTGTTGTAAATGAAACCTGAATATTAATGAATTGCCTTCTGTGTGTTTAGGATTTTAGCTACTGATCCGACCAATGTGTTCTGGACCAAATACTTTCCCGCACTCATACAGTCGGTTGGTAAAAAATGAAAGAGTTTGTGGTCTTGAGGTGTGTTCAGGGTCGCTGCGATTGTGAGGTTTATGAGGAAGACTCGAATCTATCGTGGATTTCAGGACGGACAAACATGGTCAGAAGAAATCTTCAAGATTTCCTTTGAATCATTTTGCTTGAGATACTTATAATTTTCGATTTATTGCTTTCACAACTCCATCATCACAGCGACACCTGCTGACCACTTCATTTAATGCACAAGGATTTCAGTCTTTATTGCCTGAGTTATAAAAAAGGGACAGAATAAAAAAAGGAAGGTGGAGTTTTTTAGGGAAAGAGCACAACGTCGAGTTTTATTGCCGGAGGGTGAAAGCGAGACGTTTGCACGATTGTTTATTGCCCTTAAAAAGTCGCTCAACACTTTGGTGGACATTCCGACATTGTTCCTCTTTAAAAACTAGGAACTCTCATGGAGTGTCTACAGTTTTCATGCATATAAACATTTTTCTTTGAAGATCAGCAGCATCTTACAAGGATGTTCATTAAAAAATAAATAATCAATAAATAGTTTGCAAATAACAAATCAGCAGTGTTTCAATAAATACCTGATAATAAATAATAAATAGGTAATAAATAAAGTATTTACATGATAGTGAGTTTAAATCAGAGGTTCATCTTCTTGTCAATCACAAGATATTCCACAATCCTTTCCTTATTAACATTATTAAAGTCAAATTATTGCTAATAATTCAGTTAATGGATGGAAGTAAACAAATTTAGCAAACAATACCTTCAAATTATGTTCACTTTAAATGTCATCATGGTAATACAACAGGTCAGATTATTTCGGTTAAATATTTCAAGTAAATTGCTGCATATTCTTTATGTTCATTCATAAAAGAGAACTTGTTTAATCATTTTTGGCTGAGATCAGGTACTGCTGTAGGCGCTGTCGACACATTAAGAACCTCTGATCTAGACTTTGTAAGTGACAAACTCAAACTTTGTAACTGTGGGTGAGTCCACCCTCAGGTTTGTGTGTGTTTGTGCATGTGGTTGTGTAAATGGAAGAGCGGATTACTTGATGCCATTTGTATGTGTGATAGCGTGACTCACTCTTGTCTCATGTAGCTTATGCAACTTTGCTTTTTATCGTTATTATAGGTGTTGTCATTTGACCCGCAGTTACAAAGAAACTTTAAAAAGAGCACCAAAAAAATAAAATTTAGAAAAATCAAATAGAAAAATAACATCAGAAAAATTGGCGTGAAAAAAGGGGCGTGTCTTTTCAAAACGTACTTCCCCTTCTATTTTCTTTTTTTTTTTGCAAATACTGTAGTTCACATTTTCGTAAAAAGTTTGCGTTGGCAAAAGAAGCAAAAAAAAGCAGCATAAAAATACAAGAGGTCATTTTGTCTAAAAATGTTTTTTTTTTCTTTTTCTGTTTCTATAAAATCTAAATATTATTAATTATTGTTGATATCAATATTATTAGAGATGAAAACTTGCATGCCAGGCCTCGTATGTATTAAAGAATGTGTGTATATGTAAGCGTGTGTGTCCTCTACAGTCATTGTGTGTGTGGACGTGTGTGTGTAAGGGAAGTTTGATTCGTTAGCTACAATGCAGGAAACTCCAGCATCTTTTCGATGATTTCCGTAATCTCAGTGAAAATATTGCTTTCTAAAAAAGGAAGGGTAAAGGCATGGAGGGTGGGTGGGTGTGGCTGCAAGCCGGTGGTTCGGCCTTCCGAATTCCTTGCTTTCTGTTAGATTTCCGAACCAGAGTCATCTTCGTCCGCGGAGCCCTTGAAGCAGGCTGACTCGTAGTGCTTGTTCAGGTAGGACTTGAGGGCAAATGTCTTATTGCAGCGCTTGCATCTGTAGTGCTTGAAGGCAGAGTGTGTTTGCATGTGGGCGCGGAGGTTGGAGCGGTCAGCGAAGGCCTTGCCGCAGTGGGCGCAGGCAAACGGCTTCTCGCCGGTGTGCGAGCGCATGTGGCCCTGCAGCAGCCATGGCCGACTGAAGGCCTTGCTGCACACGTCACACTTGTGCTTGAGGTCGTGGGTCAGGATGTGCATGGCCAGCGCCGGCATGGACACGTACACCTTGTTGCAGGTGGGACACTTGCGTGCCATCTTGCTGTCCAGGCTGCGGTGCGTCTGCTTGTGTCTGCTCAGGTTGGATGAGGTGGCGTATGTCTTGCCGCACTCGTTGCATATGTGGCGTGGCGTGCCCACTCCCCGCTCCTGGATAGGAGGGCTTACGCTGCTGCTCCGTGAGCCTCCCTCTTGACTCTCGCTGTCTGCCTTCCGTCTGGATCGACCGTCGGAGATGAAGAAGGCATCCATGGTGTAGCCCTCAGCCAGGGCCTCGGACTCTCCGGAGTAGTAGCTGCTGGCCGTCATTCCTGACTGCGGGCTGTTGGGGTGCTTCAGGTCGGGGTCACAGTACTCCCCGCCGCTGCTCACTTGGCTGTACAGAGGGTCGGACACTGGCGATGCCAGTTTCTGCTCCATCTTCTTCTCCCCCTGGTAAACAGATGGTGTGATGTAGTCCTGGATGTATCCTGGAGATCAGACACACCATCATCAGTACTTTTGTGCAGACAGGTAGTTCGATATAGTTTCATGTCCAAGTACATTTCGCTGCACTGCAACATAACTCACTGGCTAAGTAGTTGCCTTGTAGCTGAAAGGTAGCGGTTCGATTTCCCAGATATCCACTGTTATATGACATGTTGTTACAGACTTCCCCATTAGTAGATTAAAAGTCTTGATTTCCGTTTAAGGCAGTTATGTTTTACGATTGGGTCGACTTCACTCAGTCCAACTAATTGTTGAACTCATTATTAAGTGCTTAAGTTTCAAAACATAACAGTGCCCACATTTTTCTGATAATGGATAGAGTACTAAATAGAAACATATTAGCCTTTTAATCATCAATGTTACAATTTTATGTTGTAGTAATATCATTATCTATCAAATCCAATGTGTCTTCAATAAGATGCAGTATGTTGCTGTCCAAACACTGTAGTTGTCGTACTTTTGTTCCCACCTGTAACGACTTCAGGCTGCCGATAAAATACATTAAATCTAGACTTTGTGTTGTATTTGTTAATAACCCAAGTTGACAGTTCTGCTGTCGTCATATTCTCAAACTCCCGCCTCGCTTCCCTTTAATACTGTGTCCACTCAGATGCTAAATAATGAGAATAAATAGTCAAATCTCTCCCGAGAGCAGATCTGAGGTGAAGTGAAGCAGAAAAACACTGGTGTGCAGCCCGCGGTGGAAATGAGATATCGACTGGATTATAATGAAATTCACAGTTTTCGGCCAATCAATAAATCGTCGTCTGTGGAAAAAGTGCAGTTCGAGGAGAGAAACTGTGTGAGAGGACGTCTAAGAGTTAAAGAGGGTAGCTGATGGTTGTCAGCTGTGAGCATCACAACCAGCAAATGTAGCTTTAAATAAGAAGAAAACGACAGCTCAGCAAACTAGAAGAAGAATCGTTGGAAAGACAGACACCAGATCTAGAAACCAAAGATGTATGTACGATCTGATGACCCTCTCAAGCGTCCGGGAGGAAGTATCGACTTTTCTGAGTGACCACCTGTGGAATGTGTTCAATGGTTGAGAGTCAATAATGGGAAGGCTCCGGATGTATTCCTTTGCATGTACCAAGAGACGGGAGTCTCAACTTTCAAAAGATTGCACCACTATTGACACATGTTGCACCCTTATCGTAAAGTCTAATTTAGTTTAATTGTGCAGTTGTTGCAGTTTGATTTGCAGTAAAGGACGAGTAGAAAAAAACTATTTTGGACGTTTTGAAAGAAAAGACAGCAGCAACTAGAAAACTATTTCTATATAACAGGGACTGGAGACGAGGTCATGTGATAGCAGAAGGAATAATGTATTGCTTCACTTGCACTGCACTTGTAAAAACATGTTTAGAAGTCAATGATGGCAGCAAATAAGAATGAATTGATCAAGCATCTGGGCTCTTGTAGGAGGAAAGAGCATTGAATGACATGATGCTCAATAAAAGGCAGATCTTTAATATGTTTACTTACACAATTATGTTGAAGTATAAATAATGTGTTGCCATTAAATGTTTGTTTTGACTGTTAATGTGTCGAAATAGCTAAATAAGAACATGAGAACCAAACTGTTTTCAAAACTTTGATGTTTGTTTTAAGTGTTGAGAAACTTTGTTTTTTCAATGACTCAATTTCACATTCACAACTTTTCACCGCTAGCTTAATAATGATGTTCATCTGGCTCATGTCTAAATAGAAATGTTGTCAAATGAGGACATAGAACACATTTGCACAACACTGAAACTACAATGGTAGTTTAATAATAAGGTTTTCTCAACAATGCAATACTGATTTTATCTAACATTAAGAGAAATAAAATACCTTTTATTGAAAATATTGAAAGGATAATGATGAAATCATTTTGACCATCTGCTCCAGACTCTGAAGGTGAGGATTTATGGTTCATGGCTCACTAGATTGTCTTTGTGAGGAAGGATTAGTAGTCTGATCAGGAAAGGAACACATTACCTGTGTTCTATAAATTACATTTACCATTAAGTCCACAAATAGATGCTATTTTGCCTTTCACTAGTAAATAGGAAGACTAAGAGTCGATTGTGTGTTTGTTACAATAACTCATCTAGAAGTATTTCTACTGAAAATGTTTTCTTTTAGTGTGAATTAAGCTTCATGATAGAAACGTACTGTATTTATTGTGTTTTATTACTAATAAACTTCCATCTGTTCACTAGCCTCAGGACATGTTCAGACTGAGTGTGCTTAAGAAAGTTATTAGCATTTATTTTGAAACATGACAAATACGAGTCAGTTCTGTGGAAATGTTAATCCAACCATGAAAGGAGTGATGGGTGCTTCGGTTTCTGGCTGTTTTTTTGTCTACTCAGCTTCTTTAAAATTCATATTAATGAAACTTTCTAGCATAAAAAAAATGTTTGAGTTTTCCAAGCTCATTAATGTTGTAATTATAAGCCAGGATTCTGAAGAGGCTGATAGTGAAAAGATGTAGCTTGACTTTTCTTATTTTAATAAATCATAATATTGACCCTAATGTGTATTTAAACAACTGTGGATCATATCTCTGTGTAAGTGTGTGTTGTCTGATATGAGGTCAGAGGAGCAGAGCGAGTAAATTAACGAGCGTCTTTGTTGCTGAACACTCGAGGCGAACGCTCCACAATGGAGGCATGAGAAAGCTGCTGACGCTGCAGGAGAAGCTCAGTGTAACGGCATTTCAACCCCTGTGATCGTCGCTGTGGTTAAAAGCAGCCAATGTCAGCCAATAAGAGAGTCGATAAGAACGCTTGTTGAGGGATGGTTCGATGGTTGTACAAACATGCAAAAATAGCTTTAATGCTAAATAACCTGATGCTTTGCACTTTCTCATCAGTCGGATATAACAGGTGGGCTTCGTCCCAGCATCGCTGTGACTAGTGACCATGTGACCGTCGGAAACAAAATGGAAGCTCAAACTGAAAGTGAAGGTCGCACTGCTCGCAGCGTCCCGGGTCTTGACCACATGCTGTTGTCGTCCTGTTTACTGTGTTGGGCCGCGATCACGTGACCCGCTTTAGGCATTTTTATCTTTCCCATCTTCTACTTCCCCCCCACCTTCACGACAAGTGGCCTGCGCAGCTACGACTCTCACCCCAGCACAGATGCCCGGAAGCCAGAGAAAGATGTAGAGCAGTGGGGGGTGGGGAGGACGGAGAGAGTGGGATGGGGGGGGGGGGACTATGATGAGAAGTCAAGGACAATAACAGGACAAATGTTTCATCCTTGGCTCTCAGGATTCGGTGAAGTCATGCTCATACTCTGGGAATATTTACATAATCTAATCCCTGACCTGATTGTGTCCCAAGTCAAAAATCCTGGGCAAGGAACGGGGGGGCCGATGTGAGTCGCCTCACAATAACAAAAGTACTCACCATTCTCGCTGAGCCGCACGCCGAGGCTGGTGACTGAGTCTGCGATGGATCGAGTGAAGGAGTCCTCCAGGTGCTGCTGCGGGCTGGACGACGAGAAATCATCCAGCTTGATCTTCTTCACCAAGAATGAGCGTGGCATGTTTCAGCAGGCACACACACGCATGAGGCACAGAAAACACAATCCAGACCCTCGGAGGCCACGGAGCCGGAACAGTAATCCTCAAAAATACAAATGGAAATGCAAAAATGGTGTTGCGATGTTCTGGCTCCCCCCGCTGGAAAATAAATAATGAATAAATGGATGTGAGTGGTCCTGATGCGGCTCGGGGTGATGCAGCAGTGAGGAGGAGAAGAGATGGAGACTGAGAGGAGAGAGAGAGAGAGACTAGCTGAGATCAGCAGTCAGGCAGCTTTTATATGGGACGGCGAGATCAGGTGGTGCAGCGAGACCGAGCTTTAATCCATCAAACGTCCCCCGAGGACAAACATCAAATTACTACTGAAGCGTCTGTGAGTGAGCCCAGACACCCCCCTCCCACACCACAAGCCCCTACCCCACAGACCCCCACCCCACTGCCGCTTTCACCCCACTGATGCTCAGAAGGAGGGGAGAGAGAAAGGGGGAGGGTGAGGGGCATGAGGACACAGACAATGGAGATGAGGACTCTCATTGTTTCAGCTGGAGAGTCTCACTTCATGTTTTGGTCGTCCGTCACTTTAAAAATGTCCCACATGTTTCGGGACGCTCCGCCCCCTCCTAAACCTGGTCCCCCTCGCCATCCTGCCACCATCGCTTACCTCCCCTCAGAGCTCTCCTGACCACTTTCCCCTGCTGGCTCCACCCATCCCCCCACACGTGTCCCGTCATGCATGGCAGCGAAATGTCTGATTAATTGATGAAGTCTTTGCTGATTGCAGTGAAACTTGGAAACTGCTGGATTGAACTTGTTAGTGTCGGTTTTATAGCTTGACGCCCTGATCCATTTTTTCAAAGGTTGACTGTCGTCTCTGGAAGTGCTGCCGAACATTGTCCGTTTGCAGTTTAGCAACAAGTGAGCAACAAGTTCTTGACTTTTGAGCAACAAGTTTTCTGAGCATCTGATTGATTACGAACCAAATCAAACTGTTAAAACATGTCTTGGTGTTTTTTCCCCTCATATATGCACAAAATTGAATTTGGTTTCTTCTACTTTTCTTTGTCTCATTTCCCATCAGGGGTTGTCATGAAAGCTTCACAATATTCGCCTATTTTGTTTATCCTCCAGTGTTCTCCTTCATCTTCTTCATATCTTTATTTATCATTTTCAAATAGTCCAACATTCTTCAAACATTCACTTCACCTTGAATATACTTATTTCTGCGTACTGTTTAGCAGGAGTGACAACCTCACTATCTTTTAAGTTCAAGTTTTTATTTGTCAAATATACCAAATGCACAACATGCAGCACAGATGAAATTGGACTCCTCTCAGACCCACAGTGCAAAACAGGCAGTAAAGAAAATAAGTAAACTGCTATAGGTAGAAATAAAACAGTACATTTCAAGCAAAATGGATCCTCCAATTGAGAGATTTTCTGGTGTGTTCTCCAAACCAAAACACTCACTAGTCTCAGAGGTGTTTTATTATCTCTGCTTTAAAAGAAAATAAAACAAATGTTTGATTTTGTTGTGTTTGTGTGTAATTCAAGCTCATACTACCAGAATGATAAAAGTCAAATGCAACACATAAGCGTACTTGTTGATGAATTAAGAAAACTCATAATGCAATGTCTACACCACATTGCTTGGTTGGATTTTATAGATAATGGCTGCATTAAAGAACATGGTTTCTAACTCAACCTTTTGTTTCAACTAATGATCATCAAAGATAAAAGAATATCATAGTTCATAGTTCAACTTAAAAACATATTTTTTGTCCAAAAAATCAACGTGTTTTTATTTTATGTTTTTATGTTGCCATTTACTCAGCATGTAGGTAGATCAGTTATTTGGTTGCATGTTAAGGAATAAAAACAGTCAGTTTAAAGACAGTTTATGCAGCTCCTGCAGGTGCTGCGTTAACTGTTGTGTGTTTCAGGACTGAAGAGCATTAACAGAGCCTCTCTCTGGGTACACACCTGTGATACTAGGTGCGCTCCATCACAGCAGGCACTCGCTGTGACCCTGCAGCTCCGAGCCCGAGCACCAAGGTGACACTGGGCGTGTTGAGGATTTATCACACGCGTGTGACACTACATTACAGTTGTGGCGAGCTGCTGAGGCACCGACAGGAAAGGTCGCCCAGGAGTGATGGACTCGGTTAATTACCTTCTGAGTGCTCTCGCGCCAACGAAGAAGATTTATTTTTTTATTTAGAGGCTGATGATGAATTGCTGCAACTTTCTCAAACCTGTGGACACAAACAAGCCGGCAGGAATTCAAGATGCTAAATAAACAACTAGGGTCACAACAAGTGATCTAAAGTCCAAGTCAAACAACTATTGATTTGACATATTTTCTCAGAATAAATACATTTAATTCTGAATATTTAACTTAAGAAACACTGAATACTCAACATGTGGCTTTTCTTTAACCAGCCGCCTGCCTTCATTTTTACAATTATAATATTTGGAGTGTGAGGAGCTTCTAATGCCGAGTGTGTCGGTGGATCACTCACGCCCTACTTGGCTCCTCTTGTCCTCCTTCGTTTGTTGTCTGCGGCAACTGCTCCGTAAATAGGCCAATTAAGTGTGTGAGCATGTGTGTGTATGCGTGTGTGTGTGTGCTGGTGGGGGATAATTTATGCTAATAACGCCTAAAGCTGGCTAAAAATGATAGCAGACCCTTTCAACTTCAGCAGTCTTTTCATCCGGGTGTCGGTAAAAACCCAGCGCTGCCTTTAAGTGTTTGTTGTCTAATGACTCTGCGGGCCCGGACTGCCAGTCACTGGAAGTGACCCAATAGCGACTTCAGTCAACAGTTCACGTTGGGCTGGCGTGTCTTGAGATGGATGTCCACCTCATAACTTAAAGATCACAAGGAGAAGGCTGGGAATCATCCTCAGTGAGACCAGTGAGCTGCTTTCCCCAGATCAAAGGGCTGTAGGTGTTGCAGCATTTCACTTGAAGCACATGATATTTATATTATAACTATGTATTCTACCGCATCTCACGTTATGGTTGCTTCGTGTGGCCTTTTTTTCAGACTGGAACATTGGGAGTTTGGACGGTTGTCTAAGACTTAAACTGAGCGGAAATGGAAACAGGAAAAGTGTCCAAGGAATAGTTTCCTCAGACACTTTGACTAACTTACTTCAGCATTCCCCTTACCAAGAAACTTCATTGCTCATGGGCACTCAAACATTTTGATTTGGCTCGATTTACAAGAAATTACTTTTTTAAAGTGCATAATTTATACTGACAACGATAAAATACATCCAAAAATAATAGAAAAAAAACCAATAAGCATTCAGATAACCTGGAGTAATAAAGAATACTTTCATACTTAATTACCATTTGAAAAAGTGCTCAAAGGTTTTCTGTCTAAATGTTTCTACAACCCTGCATCACAATGATTTATGGTGGAATGATAGTTCAAATAATGTTAGTAAGAGTTAATGAGGGTAATTAATCACATCATTTAATTAATTCATTACCTAGGTCAGAGTGCTGCTTCCTTTTTAATTTCACATTAACTCTTCCTCTTTAAACGCTTCAGATTACAACACACACTCGCACACGTAGACAAATAAAACCTGGCAACAGATGTTCGCTCCTCTGGTAATCTGTTTGGGATTAGGCTGGAGCTGCTGATTATATTTTCAGACACTCTGCAACAAATTTTTCTATTTCCTGCATCTTTGTTCATCCCCACGTTTCTGCAAATGAGCAGCGTTGAACTTCACCCGGGGACCGACACACACATTAGCATTTATATGGAGAACATACGCCGCTGATGGAAGTGTTGGGGGAGGGGGGCGGGGCTATCGTGGGCCGTCACCTGGTCTCCGTGAACATTCGGCTGATAATTACTGCGGCGCGCTGATGTTCCTGTCTTTGTCTCATTGTCATGGTTAATAAATCCACTGTCTGCTCGCGGTCACATGACTTATGATGGGGAGTTGACTCATAGTTGACAGTCATCTGGGCAATGACATAGGGATGAAGTCATTCCATTTCAGTGAAATCCATCCCCACAAATAACTATTATCCGTCCCTGTATCTGCCCTCCTTTACTTTCAAATATCTATTTGTCTCCATGTCACGATCTATACACAGATCCCCCATTCCTATTAACATTATTACACCTTTCTTTCTGTCCAGATGCCAGTCGATCCCCTCATACCAACTGTATGTTATATCTTTTTACGTCTATCTATGTCTATCCCTAAAATATCCATTTTGAGTTCTACAGACTTTGTGGTGTGATGAAAACTTAGATGACAAAGTGTTACTTTAAAGTTGTTCTTGTTTAGCAGTCACAAATAAATGCAGGAGCGTTTGTAAACGTTTACAACTTGCTTCTGTGTGATACTGTTGATATTCTCAACATCATTCTTCCTGCTTTCTGTCTCTTTTACTTTTGTCCTTCTTATCAAAACACTCTGCAAATGTGAGCTTTTATCTGCACTGTGTTAAAAAATTCTATTGTCTGGCAGGTTTCTTACCCGAATGTATTTTCATTGTTGACGCAAGATCCGCTGACTGTACTACTAATTTAAATATGACAGTTTTATACCTTTATCTCATATTTCTGAAACCCAAATCCTCCTCCCGGGTCACACCAGGAGTCGACCCCATCAGTCAGCAGTTATCCCGGTGACACCCTGACCTCGTCCTCCGGCCTCAGTAACACGCATGAAATGAGTGGCGCTGTTTTCCAGCGGCGCCCGGGAGCTCGCTGGCCTCCACACCTGCCAGTGCTCAGATGTTCCCACCATGCTTGGCTGCCCGTCACTAATAAACACACCCAGTCGGTTCGCCCGGCACTCCATTAACAGCGGGGGGAGCGGCACCTGAATCCAGTCGCCCCTGCGACAGCAAATTACAGCACAAATGTAATGAGTTCTGTACCTACTGCTGCACGGCCAAAACACAGAGTCACAGCAAGAAGGTGATGTTGTCGCACTGTTTTTATGATGAACGTTGTAAGAACTGGGTCAGAGCTGCTGGACTGGGCACTTTAAAAACACCTAGGTCAGGTATCAGTGCTTCCAGAAAGTTTGTTGTCTGATTGGATGAAATAAAAATCCTTAAAATTCTGGTGGTAAAAAAAAATCTCTTTTGTCTCATTCCTCTCTTAACTACTTAATGAGAAGTATAGATTATTGACTGAGATTTGGGGATTTTGGCGATACGATACATAGTCGGTACAGGGTCAACGATACACTATATATTGTGATGTGACTGTGGGAACAAGTGTATGTTTGTAGTATTGTCGACTACTTGACTCTGGTGTTGCAGAATTTACAGACCACATGACTTGATGAAGTCGTAACTGCTTATTTTTCTTTTGAAATCAAAATATGTCCAAACATCAGCTTTAAAAGCTGCTGGAGTCCTCAGTCATCGCCAGGATCTTGCAGGATTTCATTGTTCGTCTGGCTGCGCGGGAGCTAATGTCAGCTGGTAATAGTGGCAGTTTAATTGCAACACAAAAATGTGAACTGTGAATAGAAAAATACATTTATAGATAATTTGTTGAATTGTATTGATTTATTTACCTACATCCCTCATTCAGAGTAATGTCATGCTTGAGATCCCACGTTTCTGGAATTGCAGACCTTTTCGTTCCTGTCTTATTTTGTTGTTCCCGTCATTCTAACACACCTTTATTCAAAATACAATTTGAAATATCCACGCAGGGACTAATAAAGGAGTTCTCCTCCTGAGCCACTTCCTCTTCCTGTCAGAGCCCAGAGCTCCTGAGGAAATGAGGGAGGGTCTTAGTTACCTGCAGGTATCTCTGCTGGCGAGGGGACCCTGCAGGGTCCATGGTGACAAATCATCCTTGTTCCATCTCCTGAGAGCAAGGGCAACACGGTCATTGTTCATTTCTTTTTAATTGCATTTGTCACAAGTGGGGTCTTGTGAAGGTCCGAGGGTCTTCGCTAATGTGTCTGAGTGAGTGGCTAAACTCTCACCTGGGCTGCCAGAAACAGCAAGGAGGGCAATTAATAAACACAGCAGTCGCAAACATCCGCAGAGGCGCAGCGGGTTCATCAGTGTCGGCATCTTGCAGCAGGTCACATGACAGGAGATAAACCGCCGCCAGCACGCGAACGCATTAGTCAAATGTTCAACTGAGTCTTCTGTCAACCACTTCAGTTGGAGAACGAACTTAATATTATTAATGTTGGTATATTTTTTATAAGAATATACAAACTAGATTGACTCCGTCAACCATGGCACTACTTTCCAGTTGTTTTGATCTTAAACACGCCATCTTTCAATCCCTGAAGACATTTTTCTCTGTCAACGCGGATTCACAGACTCACTTTATGATTCGTTAGTCGGTCTTATACATTATTCAGCATTAACAGCTCTACATTTGGAACAGAATCTATTTGACTTTCTTTTTCAGACAGTATTTTCTTAAGCCAACGACCAGCAAACTGTGTGAAAAACCTCTACTATGAGTATTATTGTGTTTAATGCCCCGTCCACACAAAGATGGAGTCAGCATTAAGTTCGGTTTCCTTCGTCCACACAAACATTTTGAGTTGCTGGAACCTCAACTTATTAAAAGCTGGTAAGAGAGGGGGTGTATTTTTAAAACACTGGCTTCGTGTCTTTCTATATAAGCTTCACAAGTGTGAGTCTTGGGTCATCACCAAGTGTTTTCAGCAAGTGTCGTCTTCCCCTAAAGTGGAACAGTTGCCTTACCTGAGACAAAAAAGGCGCACACATCAGATAAAAATATCTATTTTCGGCCGAAATTATTGTTGCAAAGATGATCGATCCGAGCACTTTTATCATCAGTGTCACTTGAGTAAATGCATATATCTGTGCAGGAGCTCTTTGTCTCCACAAAAGTGTTGTGAATTGTTGCTACAAAGGTTCTATTTCGGTCCGTCTGTCAGAGTATGTCTGAAGTTTGCTCCAGATTTAGACTCGCAGGCGCTCAGACTTCATGAAAGCGCTTCAGTCAGTTCTTGACAAACTCTTTGATCCTTCTCGCTCCTGACCTGTTGTTCCTGTTTACTCGACTCTCTGCTGTCACATGTTGGTCCCCTCAGCGACGCTGCTGATCAGACAAAGACGGGAGACAGAACCGGAGACGCATCCTCTCTCTTGTAATCATATTCATATAATCTGTGCTCGTTAATCCTTCGTCTGAGAATCTCCACACCTTTCACACTCTTCTGCATTTTAATTTCTGCAGCATCTGTGACCAGTCCGTCGAGTCCCTAACCCTCAGGGGGGACCTGCAGCCTCTATCTGCCGCGGACCCCAGGGGGACGGTGGGCGGAGCATGGGGGGGTGATTGATGATGGTGTGAATTAAACAGAAAGAGATGGAGAGAATCCTTTTATCAGGCCACAAACACCAGTGGATTAAAATGTAGTTGTACAAGCCTTGTGTATAATGTGGCGTATCACCGTGCAGCAGCAGCCAGGACCAGAGCGCATCATTATTGTTGGCCGCCACCTCTTCACCCCATCCTCACCCCACACAATCCTGCCCCAGCAGAAAAACATGACAAAGACGTGTGAAACATTCGCGCTACACATTTATCTGACGAGACCAAATTTTGACTCATGTCTGTGGTGTTGTATCACACAGCGAGAAAACCTGTTACCTCTGACTCTTAGCTTCTCAGTTCAACACAAAGAACCCAATAATGTCTTTGTTGTGTCTGGATTTAACTTCATAATTAGAATCACACTGCAAAATCTCTGTCTTGTCAGTGGCCACTGGACCTCAGAAAATACACCGTTTTCTTACTTTTAAAATAATGAGTCTCACATCATTGCCTCAAAAATATGCAGCAATTTCACATGTATTTGTTAATTGGCCACAACATCCCTCACATAACAGGACAGGCTTTGCCATCGCTAAGAAATGGAGAGACTTTTTGTCTTCTCTACGCTCTTAACGGAATATGCAGCACTAGACAAACTGTCATGTTTTGTTTAGAAGTGTGTAGATCTAGAAAAGATTCCATACTTTTACTTCACTACATTCTTCTATGCACGCCACTGACCACTGCAGACCTCAAACATATTACAAAAGTTGAACTAAGGACAACAGAGACACAGAACAGTTAAAAATGAAGGTGAAAACTCAGTTATTTATCGTTGTTTTTATTTATGATTATTTACTTAAATAAAAAGGTAATTTTGAACCTGAAGTCTCTTTAGATCCCAAATCAAGTATGTTCATGTTTGGTTTTAGTTGTTTACCTGAAGGAAAGAACAGAAAAGTAACAAGTTATTTCAAAATAACGTTTTGTTCTTCTCTAGAATACTTTAAACTTTCTTGTCCACTACAATGGAAATGAGAAGAGAACAAACTTTCACATTAAAGTTGATAGAAGCACAAGAGAAAACAAAACGCTTGGCAGAACTGTTGAGTTTCTGTCACCTCACGCCGTCACGCTGCGTCACAGTTTGAGGGACAAAAGAATCAATATTTTAAAGGTTGTGAATAATTCAAGTGTGTTTCTTTCCCTCCGAGGTTGAAGACGTCTTGAGTGGGTGAAGAGCCCTTCAGCCTGAACGACACTCATCCAAACTGCACTTAAGTACCAGCTGAATATTTGAAGCGTGCCAGAGAGCTCTGAGAGCAAGACGAGTCGCTGTTGACGACGACTGGAGTAGGAAGGGAGGAGGAGCAGGGGTGGAGGTATGTTGTCGGTGTCAGTTGTCCATTTTTGATGCAACTCAGCATGAGATTGAAAGCTATAAAGACATGGTTGTCACAATAATATGATTAAATGTGAAAAATATATATCTTGACTATGTCACACAGATGTCACAAGAAAATAAAACAAATCTTTTTCAGATTTTCTGAAGCTTGACATTGCACACAAATACATTTGTAAAATGTTCTAAAGAAGATACATTTATATCAGTAAATTCAAATTACACTGATAACAAAAGAGAAAAAAGATGCTGTAAACTTCAGAACTCATGAACTCAGAACAACATGTTTCCACAAAGTGTTCCCAGGATGATTGTGAACTATATGAACCATGAAAAGGCAAACTTTATACTTCTGTCCCAGTGAAGTCTCATGATAGTGAAAACGATATTTGATATTTTAACGTTGGTTCCAGAGCGACTTCGCTCCAGTATGGAAATGTTCCACAGCTGATTAACGCTCTCTTGACGGGAACATTAACTCCCACTCTCTTCATTATGGACCTCCAGCACCCGGACTTTTATGAAGCCGGGACCAGATGTCACCCAGCCGCAGACCCAATTAATCTCCGGCCCGAAACTACGCAGAGACAAAGAACGCCCTGATTGGGTGTGCAGGGCAGTGCTGGAGAGCCGAGGCCGGGGTGAGAGATGGTATCCTGTGAGCAGCCGGTGCTGGCGAGCCTGCAGAGGGTGAGATAAGAGGCTGGGGGGGTGAAGTGGGGGTCCAGGGTTATTCATGGCTCTGCTGTGAGAGCTTGAGAAGATTACCAGAGTCTGCTGGCACTGATACAGGAGGGAATGGGGGGGCAGTGGGGCTCGCCCTCTTTGTTCCATCCATCTGCTGGACTCTCACAATGGATGATCAGGATGGGTGGGGCAAAGGGGGCGGGGCCTGTGGGGGAGGAGCAGCTGACGAGCTCTGACAGGGAGGCGGGGGTCTCGTAACACCCGTCCGCTCACTTCACCTACACAGGAACAACCTTGACGGCACATTTACACATTAGTTCAGACTCCATTCAATCACCTGGAGAGTCTGATAACGCAGTTCAAACCTTCAACAAGAGAAACTGTTACAGCCTTGGTTATTGTTGTCGTTATTAATCCCCCTTTACTGAGTCAAGTCATCACCAGGTTGGCACAGATGTTTTGGTATTAAGGCCAGGGTCACTTGTGTGTATGATAAGTGAGGATTCAGCAGGACTGAACATCCACTTGTTAAAACCCAAGGCCAGAGGGCAAATCTGGTGTGATTTTATGTGGGCCACGAGTGCGAAAAATAAGTTAATACAGGTTTTTAATATGATGAAGATGTTAGTATTTAAGAGAAAATACAGAAATTGTTGACGTCAGCAATTATAAAAAACAATAGTTATGCTAGATTTCTTTTTAAATTCATTGGTAAAAATGTTATATAACTTTGATGTAAATGTTTTTATTACATATTTTATTGTATTGTATTTATTAAATCCACTCCACTCTATAATTTATACACACCACAAAAAATATCTGTGTTGTTTTCACAACACAGACAATATACTTTTTAGTATTCTGATTCTGAGATTAGAACATCCAAGAAATAAAACATAATCACAATGATCCATATATTGACTCTTTAAAGATGTGCTGCTTAGACTGTGATTAATAATTTGGTGTTTAGAGGAAAGACAGAATTTAAATGATTAAAAATTAATCAGACAGAACAGCAAAATAAATGTACACTAGAAACCCTTTGCTAACTGTTATCCCTGCCAGCATCTTTATGAAACAATTAATCAAATAACTCGGACCAAAAAGTGCTCAGGGAATGTGCTTGTAAAAAGTAGGCATCAAAAGTATTTGTATATGTGTGTCTTATTTACAAGCCGTTGACGTTTGATCCTCAGTAGTCGCGAGCACTCTAAAATATTGACACAACATGACAGATGAAACATTTCCACTTCACTCGGCCTCCTGAGCTTCGTGACATCAAACCAAATATGTGCGATGAAGAAACATCACCTGCTAATCAACATGCAGCGTGTTGCTGAGGAGAGAGGTGTGAGGAAGCAGAGGAGGAGTCGTGGGGAAGAAGAAGAAGAGGAGGAGGTAGAGACGGAGAGCGAGGTGTGGGGAAGAGGAGGAGGAGGAGGAGTTCACTTTGAAACCAGGACACATTTTCTTCTTCAGCAGTTTCTATATAAAGAAGTCCATCATGATGCAGGGACTCCGCCCCCTCTGACCTGCGTGTGTGTGTGTGTGTGAACGTGCATGCGTGTGCGTCTAAGAGCTAATGGCGGAATATGAATAAAAGCCAATTACTCTGGCCCAGATGGAGGAAGCCCCACAACCCCCCTGCCGACCTTCCACACACACACACACACACAAAATCCATATTCTTAGTTTCTCCTGCAAAGATCCCACAAGATTCCTGAGCCAGATGATCTCTGTCGCTCTCTCTCTCAGGCAGGGGGGCGACATATGGTGACTGTGTGCTCGTCTGTTCTGATGTGCACGCCTCAGCAGGTCCAGAACCTTCTGACACCTGTTGGTTCCGAGGCTAAAGAACCTCTTCACTCTTTGGATGTTAGTCTGTCAGATGTGAAGAGATGGTTGGAAATAGTTTTCATGTTTTTGTTGAGAACATAAACATCAGTTGACGAGCGTGTCTTGAGATGATCAAACACACACACACACGCCGTAATTGATATTTTCTTAACATGCTCGTCAGGCTGGTGTTGATGGTTCTCTCCTCAAGAAAGGCTAATTACTTTTATGATGAGATTTCGGGCCACAGGCGGTTCCACACAGGGATATCTCCTATCAGGTTGAGCAAAAGTTGATTAAAAATTGTAGCTGTTGTCAGCAACAAGCTTGAGTTTATTGAAAAATGTTTTTTTTTATTGTTATCTACGAGCAAGAGAGAGCTGAGGACACCTAAAGAATATTGTTGTCTTTTTTTCTGTAGAGATCCCCGGGCCCATGTTAATGTAGTGTCTGTCCTGCTGTGTGTGTTTCTGGGGAAGCAGATGGAGACCCGGGGGCGGGGAATCTTGCTCTTTGGAGGTGTAGCCGGACAAACCTGAGTGAGGGCAAACCTGCAGATGATGGTAGGATCAGGTGATGGTCCACACAAAAGCCCCTGCTGCTCTTTTTCCTGTCCAGAAGTCACCCTGACCACCCGACACCGCAATCTGTATAATTATACGCCGAAACATTTGTTACTCTTCAAATCTGTGGTGTTCATTTAGAGGTCAGATCAGGTAACGACCTCAGGTCATGTGACTCACACATGCACAGATGAGTGCGCTCACTCAACCTCTTACTCGCACCGCATACAAGAACACAACACAATGTAATGTGCGTCAGTAGATGAACGATTTGTGCACACATTATGTCCACACTGAAGAATCTGTGCTCACGTCGTGACACTAACATGCACGACATACATCATTGGGTCACATTCTTCTGCAACGATTATCAGATGGACCTTTAGTTCACTGGGAGCCGTTTTAGTGGCACAAGCAACAATTAATATATATCCTTTTTAGAGTGAAAGCAGAATGTACTGAGAGGTAGGAGAGAAAATGGAAGGAAGCATCAACAGGAGTTTTTAGATTCTTACACTTTATTCTGCTTGTTCCAGATACAACGGAGCTGCACAAGAGCCTGGAACTGATCCAACATATGATGAAAGGCGGGACACACTCGGGACGGATAGTAGGTAATTAAGTTTAGAGTGGGGCAATGTGCGCCTGAGGGCCACGTTTTATTCTTTGTATATGTGGCCTTTAAAAGAGTGGGAATAAACTCAACAGAATGCTGAAATGTTTCAAAAATAACCAAAACGTTATTTAATTTCTACTTGTTTATAAGTCTTTACTGTTTCAATTAGAAATATGACTTATTTTAAATCATATTAAATTAACCATACTTATTTTGCCTTGAAATAAAAACATTTATTCAAAATATTAAAGGGCAAATCATGTGAAAACCCAACTCTCCTGACTGACACGTAGTAAATGTTCTTCTCTCCAAGATACAGTAAGTTCCTCATCATGACCATGTTTTGAACTTTTTACTTTATAAAGTTGCTCTGAAATCTTGGCGTACGAGAGGTTACGGGAGTGGACTCCATTATGGTGTAATCATTTCTTCACTCCTCCTCCAGCCAGCTGTAATCACGGCCTGCTTTGTTTATACAATGAGTACCTAACTTCCAGGATTCGTGACAAAGTGACTTGATTTGACCAATCACATTTTCTAATGTCAATATTTCAATAAAAGAGAGTTTTGTACAAACACACACACACGGATGATACAAAAGAGTCCAACATTTATTTAAGAAACACTTAAATCAACACATTTTTGAACTTACTCTTTTGTCATAATTTACATTATTTTACCTGATATTTACTGTTTGAATAGAAAAATCACAATCAATTGTTTGGTTAATATTAAAAATAATCCAAAAAAGCAATGCAGCAAACGCAATATTATCCATCCTTTTTGCTTTTAACAAAGTTATTGCATGATTACAGTTTTTGACACTCCTTTACAGAATTCAATATTATGTCATTTTTCTTTTAAAATTTCCCCTTAAAACAGCCTTAGTACGTGCTGTGCGTCCTAAGTAATGAACTTTACAATCTTTAGTACTTACATAACATGTACAGGTCTCTTAGAATGATGAAAACACAACATCAACACTTTTGAAAACGGTTCATACATCATGGCTAAGAAACTATAAAACAATTCAGAAAATGAATGACTTTAATCTACAATAATAAAAGAGAAAAAAGTGTTTTAAAATAAATTATCTAGAAATAGTTTTGTAATTAAATAAGACAGGATCCCCCACAATATTGAAATGATATAGGCTTGGATGGTCGATAAGAGACATAAAATTGCAGAATGATTATATATTTGCAAAGTTATCAGTAGATGTTTGTGCTGTGTGCGGCAGGTGTAGGAAAACACGACCCCCCCCCCCTCAGGACCTCTGATGATCTCAGCTTGAGCATCCTGATGTTTATTGGTATCTCTATTGTTCATCAGTGGATATAATTAGCTAACTGAGGTCTCACAAAGAGGGTCCAAAAGGGGGCGGGGCATGGGGGGGCCCCCACTGACCCCGGTCGACCTGCTCCCTCAACAATGACAGACAGACACTTTCAGTGACAGACTTCATTAAAGCGACATCATGGACCCCTGCGGCGACGAGATGACAACAGAGACGTCGGAGGCTTGTTCAGAACAAAAGAGCCCCAACAGCTGATTCACTGCCGACTCGTCACGATTCCACGACCAAAGAGTGGAGAAAAGTGCTCCCTGGTTATAATCTGTGAACAAGTTGCTGTCTGAGGAGGGGATGAGAGGATGGGAGTGTAGCCTGGTGATGTCTCGTCCCTGCACTCAAGGTTAATAAGGGTTAGTGGTTAACCCGGCCAGAACCCTCAAGGAGACTCTCGAATGATTGTTGCTCTCTAATTGTGGAAACAGATCTTTTCCACTTGAGTCTCTGTGAGGAAACCCTTTGTCAGACACTTAACTCACACCAAGTCAAGAGGGTGTGATGCTTCTGACTGAACCGTTTCAGAAGCTGGACAATCTTTGGCCTTCACTCCACAAGCCTTCTCCATTCCTTTATCCTTGGTCCAGATCTACCGCTGACATTGTTGTGTGGTCAGAGATTATATATCATCTCTTTATTAGTGGTTATAGACATTTCTGTCCCGAGTCTTGCCCCACAACATCCTTCTTGGACCATATGGACCAATTTCCAATATAAGACAGGCGTTCATAATGTTATGGCTCACCGGTGTATCATTTAAATCTCCCCTGCCGGTCTGTCGTTCGTAGCTGCACCTTTTAGTGCGAGTCCCAGGAAGGGAGGAGGGGCAGGGGTCTTTGGTCCCCAGCAGATGGGGCCCCTTGGTCACTGCTGCCGGAGACCGGAGGATCCCCGGGACCAGCTGGAGGAGCGGCGCAACCATCTGACACATGCTGGAAATTCTTTGATTTGCTCTTTGTTCAGTTACCACACTGAAATTGCAGCCGTCAATCACTAATTCAGTGACGAGCCCTAAAGATGGATCGAAGAGGAGACAAACCCAACATTCCCTGTAATTGGACAGAGACCCAATTAAGCAAAGTACTTGACACTAACACGTCCCCCTTCCTGTAATGCCTCAGCTACTTTGGCTAAATTAACTTATCTGATGTCCAACATCTGGTCCCCGATAGGCAGGATCACAGGGCTGATGAAAGAGTGAGACTGGTCAAGCCACTGGATTCACAGCTTTTTATGACCCCATGTTATATGAAGAATGAGAAATTTAAATTCCTTTTCTACTCACCCTCATGTCGACTAAGGGCTAGGATTATTTTCAGAGTAATCCGTTCTGTATTGGAGTTATATATAAACATGTATGTTCACATGACTGGCGCTAACTTTTCTTCGTCCAAAAATACTCGATAAAACATTCAAACATCCAATACCTCCATATTGCTCATCTGCATTGTCCTTATTGTATCAAAACCCCTGATAAAATAAATTGTTTATTTAAAAAAAAAAAAAGGTATTTATTTTAGTAATAACACCCGCAATTTGTGTTGTTGCGGAGTTTCAAATACCAACAAACTTAAAATATAGACTTTAGAATTTGAAAAAAATTCTAGGAAATAAAAAAAGAATACAATACAAGTCATATGGACATTCATTTCTAACTGTAAAAGATTACTCTAAAACGAATCCCAAACCTATACTATCAGCTAGCACTTAAAGAAACACATTTTTCTTGACCTCTGCCGCCCCCTGGTTGCTGCTTATGCTCGCTGCCAATGAAAGCCTTTTATTGGTTTAACCCGTAAAACCCTTATGTATTTTACCAGGAAACACTTACAAAGCCTAGATTAACCTGAAAACATGCTTAGGTTTTAAAGATTGACAAGAAATAGTTGAACTATTGAATTTTTAACACGGAAATTCCGCCATCTTGTGTCCATATTTATTATTGCAGTACTATTTAGGATGGGAAAACTAATTTCCTAAGGGACATTATTAGAATCAGAACCTTCTATTGCCAGTGTTGTAAACATAACATCGAACTTAATTTATCATTACAAATTAAAATAATAAAATATGATACCACAACCAAGCAACAAAGCAGAAATTCCTATATGTTTTCTATGGCCAAGCCTCTTTAATTTAAACAACCTGGTTTGATCCAAAATGTTTAACCACATATATTTAGAAAACAACTTTCGGAATAACAGTTTTGTTCATCTCGGAAACCGTACATAATTTTTATTTGACATTAATTGGAGTCCATGATCAACGATGACGTGGGGAATGACATCACCGTGGACACCGAGTGCTGCACATGTCGGCTGATTCAAACAGTCTGTACACGTTGACGAGCGGAAACATGATGATGGAGCCGACTAGAGAACCCGCCTGTACTGCTGCTCCACACAACACGAGGGAGCTGTGGCCACGGTCTCGCAGAATCACACCTACCATGACTTTGACGTACGACATTACACCGATGAACAGCAACCAGGAGAAAACCTGCAGGGAGGAGACCAGCGGTGATTCATTGAAGACCTGAGAAACTTCAGTGACTTACAATTACAACTTCTCCCGCCACCGTCCCCTGAAGTAGTGGACATGGACTCATGGCTGCCATGGCCATGTTGTAGCCTCCAAATCCTGAACCAGCCACTGCTAGCAGACCGAGGACCACCAGTGACCTGGAGACACACGTCTGGTTAAAACAAGGAGATGAGGAAAAGGTAACTCTGGAAGTCTAGAAACGCACCGTTGTTTGAAGAACATGGCCACAGTTGCAGCGAGTGGGTTGGCCACTGAAGCCAGAGCTGCAGACAGGTGATAGGCTCGGGTCCCATAAGGCAGACAAGAGTACGTTTGTACAGACGGCAGCACCCCGTTGGTGGCGCCATTGACCCACACGACCAGCAGGTAGATGAAGGCGAGCTGACATGAGGAATACTCCGAGGCTCTGGCGACCTCCTGCTTCTTCTCTTGATCCTGTGGCACCAGGTTCTCAGAAGAGAGCTCGTATGTGCGAGGTTGTCGGTTCAACATCACGAATGCCACCAAGCTGACGCTCATCATGATGGTGAGAATGATGAAAAAGACCTCCGTAGAGAAGTTTGGTGGCAGATACTGGGTCTGAAGAGTCCAGTCGTCTCCAGAAGTGTCATTTCCTGCCACATGGGAGGAGTTTACACACTTGGTCACACCCACGCCCTGCGCCAATGCAACAACGCCCGGGACAAACCCGCTGAGCCCCTCGCCAATGAAGTAGGATGTGATGTAGCGAGCAGGAAGGTGCATCATAAATGGCAGGAAGGTGACAGAGGAGGTGCAGTCCACCACGGCCAGGAAGAACGTGATGATGAGGAAGGCGGTGCTGCGAGAGGCTCCGGCCACTTCTGACGTCCAGTCCCAGAAGAAGATCAGCAGGACGCAGGCGACAACCCCCAAAGCGAGGACAGTGTGGATGACGGCGACCTCTGGCAGACATCCGGGCCGTAGCTTGTGGGCAAGAGTGACAAGCAGCGGCCCCACGTTGGCCAGCTGGATGATCACAGTGAGGTAGGACGGCAGGTCCCAGCCCTCCGGCAACGCGTTCACAATGAGAGGAAGCTCCACCCACAAACCGTTCACTGCCACCCAGGAGCCCAGCCCAAAGGCACACGCCAGCATGTGAACCAGTAGAGACATCTTCCAACAATTTCTGATCTGAAAGAAAAAAGTTGATTATGCAGGTTATTCTGTTATGGACAGCAGGGAAAGAGCGCACTGGGAGTGGGCGGCTAGTGACCCAACCCACTAGTACATCAGAAGAGGCATACCCAAACAATGACTAAAAAGAACCCTACGAAAACCAACCCACAGGCCTTCCGAGAGGCAAGATGAAAGATGGGCCTAACAGAATGGACCACATGGTAGCGACGGAAAGGGACAATGACATGAACACCAGAACTCCAGGAAATTAAAAAAAGACCCCCTGTCTAAGTGTGGGTGTGGTTGAGAAAACGTTACCACAATACCGGGGTTGCGAATCTACTAGGGGAAGCGAAAGTGTGGGAAGAAGGGCCTGTTGCAACCTTGCACTGCCTCAGCAGGTGAGACAAGAGGGACCAAAAACCAGGTTGGAAACCACAGAGCCAATGGACCCAATGTTGTAGACGGCAAAGATGTCAAAGAGTAAGGCTCACTGGTGGAGGGAGAGCCCCTACGTGAGTACCAAGACCAAGCCATCAACAACTCACAAAGGACACAAGGAGGGGCGAAATCCAAGCTCATACCAAATTGGGGACATCCTATACCAGGCTTGCAAGAACAGGTTTGGTGAGGTGACCTTCAATCAGAGGACTGCCCAGAGAGAGAAGGGAAGGAGGGAAAGGGAGATTGACCAGCTAGTGCTTAGGCGTCGACTCCTGCGGAAAAACTAGAGGAAATTAACGCTGGTAGAGAAATAGGGTCTAAAAGCCTTATAGGATGAGGTCAGGCAAAGACTGTTCAAGCTTCGCCGAGCTGAACGCATCTGGACGCGCAGCAAACGGAAAAAGGAACAAGCCAACTTCTTCAAATAGCTTTTTAAGCATGCCAGACAGCTGCTGGAGGAGAAGAAGAGTGGGAAGCTCGAAACCACCAGGGAGCAGTTGGAACAGCATCTCAGAGAACAATACAGCGACCCAGTAAGGAATGTACCATTAGGAACACCAGGGTACATTCTTAAACCTGAATGCTGCATTTAAACCAAGTTCAGCATCAGCACCTGGCCCCAATGAAGTCCCCTACAAGCTCTATAAGAACTGCCCCAATGTACTAGAGGTGTTATGGTACCAGATGAGAATCGTCTGGAAAAAGCAATATACCAGTCTTCATCCCCAAGGAAGCGAACTCCAGACTTCAGCCATTTCAGAAACATCGCACTGTTGAACATAGAAGGGAAAATCTTCTTCTCATTGCTGGCCAGAAGGGTTACTAGGAACCTGCTTGAGAATGGTAACATTGACACAAACTGCCAGAAAGCAGGAGTGCCAGTCTTCCCAGGGTGCGTAGAGCACTCTGCAATGATCGTGGACCAGATTAGAAAGCAGGAGAAGACAGAACTGCACATTGTCAGGCTCATCCTTGCTAGCGCGTATGGATCAGTCCCACACCAGCTGATAAACTACGCTATGGCGTTCTTACACATGCCCTCCTGCATAAAGAGCATGGTCACGTCCTACGTAGTGACCTGCAGATGTCCTTTGTCCTCCAATATTTCACCACCCTGTGGCAGCAGTTAGAAGTAATAATTGCCATGGGCTCTCATCTATTCTATTCATATCAGCCTTTAATCCTCGTCAGCGAAGACAGATGGTTCGAGGAAACAAGCCTCCATCATGGGGAGGACTGTGATGAAACAATTCTCAGAAGGCCTGGCAAAGATCGACCAAAGCCAACTCCCTGGGAAGTACAAGGTCTGGTGCTACAAATTCGTACTCTACAAAAGGGTGATGTGACCACTGAAATGAGCGAGATCCCCTCATCGATGGCAAGTAAGATGGATGGAAAAGCCAACACATTCAACAGAAAATGGTTAGAGTTGCCTCAGTGCCTCTCGGCAGAAAGCACATCACCTTTGTCACAGCAGGTGGAAAAACAGAAGGCCAAGAGAAACACCCAAGCCATTTTCCCTTGACCAGGAGTGGAACATGAGGGTCGACCTCAACTGGCAGCTCTTTTCTATTCAAGATCACTGACACATCTCTCCTACCCGACATAGTGGTGTGGTCCACCAACGGAAAATCTGTGTTCCTCATTGAGCTCACAATACCAGCAGAGGGAGGGATGGAAGCGGCCTTTGAATGCTACAAGGCCAAGTACTAAGAGTTGGCTGTTGAATACCAGGAGGCTGGTTGGAAAACCACCATCTATCCAGTGGAGATTGGATGCCGCGGCTAGGGGTCTCGACCACACGCCTTCTAAGGGATGTAGGAATGACCGGGAGAAACCTTAAAAAGGCTAATGAAGAGCTAGCAGAGGAGGCCGAGAAGGGGAGCTTTTGGCTCTGGCTAAGGAGGAAAGATAGGAGGAAAGAACAACTAACCTTGACAACAGGGTAACACCTTTCAGCTGCAGGGGTTGGCTGGGAGTCCAGGTCACTGCTCATCCACAAGGAAACGTTCCAGGATTAAAGAAGCGAAACATTGAGGAATGGTGGTTCCTGGCTGATGACCCTGCAGCTTACTAATGGGCACCGTAGGAGGTTTGGTAAATAATCTGCTTGTCACCATAAAAAAACAGCAAAAACAACATTACATAACCAGTTTATAGCATCATAAATGATTCCACATCATTGTTAAACCTCCATGATCACATCAGACAGTTATGGTTCAAGTCTACAAATATGAGTTACTTGCTTATTTCCACTCACCAAGTTCTTGCTCACCAAGCTGTTTTCCCTTCACTGACAGAGTAGAGTCTCCTTCCTGTCGCTGCACTGCACATGTGCAGAACAGACCTGGAGCCTCTGAGCAGAGGTCAGAGTGGCTTGTTTACATATTCATAGGAATTCTCTTCCTGGTTCATTGTGTAATTTACAACAGCTGTGAAAGGTTATGTTGACAGTTGATTGACGATCAGAACAAGTGACAGAATTGTCATTTCAAGATCATCTACTTAGAACCTCGATGAACGTTCAGACATATGATACTAAAGTGAGCCAAACTGAGTAAAAAACAAACTTTTCTGAAACATTTTTCCTCTTTTATTCCAAGAAAAAAAGTTATTTCTTCCCAAACAATCAAATAAAATAAAACAAACTTATATTATTAATAATAATAACAACAATAATCATCATTAAGAGGATTAAGAGTTTGACCATTCTACCTTTTCTTTCCTTTTTATTTAATTTTCTCCATGACGTGGCGGATGTGGTTGGTTAAACATGCAGCTAAATAAGTCCAATGAAGGTGAGGGAGGAAGACGAGCTGATGAAGAAGAGGGACGAAGGTGAGTGTTGATGAAGCGTGAACATCTGTCTGGATACAAAATGGCCGAGCGATCCGTCGTCATCAGAGTTGGGAGTGAAGAGCTGGTCGTCGTAAACAAGTGTCTGTTCTTTCTTGCCGTGAGTGAAGAAGAGATGTTTGAAAGACTTGAAGGTTTCTTCTGCTAATTGATTTCTAACCGTTCGCAGTCATCACAGAACGCTCTATGGTCGTTTATGGAGATTTTCAAACAGCAGTTCACGTGAGCTTTGACGCTCACACTTCCAAAGAAGATTTTAAGTTCATCATGTGAAGCACAAGCAGCAAAACAACAATCCAGATATTAGCTTTGACTGATTTGAGGTTTAAATATTTAAAAAACCTACTATCAAAATGGCACCTTTAGACCGCCTTCCCTTTGTTTCATCGCTAACTGACTTGACGTTGAGCACAGCTGGTACCAAGCTAACACGCGGCTAACTTAAAGTGGCGGCTAACACATTAGCGCTAGCAGACAGTGTTTATAAACTCCAAGTCTTGTTTGGATCTAAAGCGAAGGTCAAGTTGGGCGCTCGAGTACATTTTGGGAACCTTCAGAGCTGACTCGACTTCTGCTTCACAGACGTCGACAGTTTCACCCATAGGAAAGAGAGGCGGAGAAAGTGAGGAGAGAACAGGCGACGGATGAATGTTCTGGAGAAAAATGTGCGTTCGACTGCCGGAGATGTTCTGCAGGTCAGAGGTGTGCAGGGTTCAAGGTCACTGTTATGTGCGTTTCAGCCGGTCATCAGCTGCTGTCCGGGGACGGTTCCCTCTCTCGGTGCATGGTGCCGCTCTGGTGTTTGATGCTGTCAAGGTACTCCTGCTGCGACACCGCGAGCACCGAGGCCAGGATCTCGTCATCCTCCCAGTCAGTGAGACCTGAGAAGCACAGGTAACAATCAAACACCTTCATCCTCGACATCTATTAATGTTTCCACATGAATATTCTTGAAATAATTGTATAAATAAAATAATATTTCTTAACTTCCGTGATGAAAAATGGAAACATTTTAGTAGATCATGCTATTCAATGTACTTTGCCTTCTTCGTTTGACAATCCAATCAATGTTTCTTTTTTTAGTCCAAGCGTTATATTTAGTTCAGAGGTCTCAAACTCAACTGGCCAGGGGTCACCTGAGGTCAATTCTTGTGTAGACTGGGCTTCAGACAGGAAGGTCTTACAGTGTTGTTTTTTTGGATAATTTAGTCCATGTTAGTCAAATTTTTACTTTTTTTGTTATTTTAAATCTGTTCTGCCTTAACCAAATAAGAAAGCTATATAAATGATAACACTAGTTCTGATGATCTTTATTCCTTAACCTCCTGACGACTTGAACCGCTCATAGGCCGTAAGTATGAGACCCCCTTAGATAAGACTCCAATGGAATGGATTTACTTGTTATTGTTATATTATTATACATATTTATAATACAGGACCTTGCATAACTATATGCACACTATCAAACTTTAAAAAAAACATAATTCTCAAATTTGTATTTTTTTTATCATTTGCTCCACGTCGGCCACATAAAAGTGGACAAATGAGTCTTCTGGTGATTTTTATTCCACAATTAAAATATTGAATTAACACATTAGCAAGAAAAATGCATTATTTTAAGTTCGGAGGACAATTTCAAAAGGAGCCAGACAGAAGGAAACTGCGCTCACCAAACGCTGTGGGTGACATTTCCTGCATGATGGCTCTGTACTCCAGATGATGACGACTCTGGTTACTGGGACCTGCTCGCACACACATGAAGGGTTAAAAGGATCCATATGATCTGTCATGAGTGTCCAAGATGAAGCTCCTGCCGTCTTGTTACCTGGCGCACACGGTGAAGGCGGTTTGCTCAGGATGAGGGCGGCTCCTGTCGGGGAGGGGGGCTTGTTGATGGCAAGGGAAGCACCTGTGAGGTCTGTGTGGGAGGAGTCAGTGTCCCGTTGCCGTGGCGACCGAGCGCTCCAGTCATCCAGGCCGCTGGAAGCAGCCGCTGTCGCCGAGCTGCAGGTGGCGCTGGCTTTGCGAGGCTAGGGATAAGATAGGTCGGAGGTCAGCTAAATGCCTCCTAAACACACCTTTTTTACACCCTCCCTCAGTTACGCCTTTCTTGTTTCTAGGTTACTTCCTACCTCTCTTCATAAAAGCTACCGTCTTATCTTTCTTCAGGCTCCTTTTACATCTATTTTATCCTCGTATAATTCCCATCCGTCATCTCTCTCTCCTCTTCTCACCTGGCGCGCCTGCTTCTCCTGGTCCTGGAGCCACTGCAGATAGGACTCCCGAGCCACCTGCTCCTCGATGGCCTCGTTGGTGGCCTCCCAGTCAGTCGCTCTCTTCTTGTCCTCCAACATCTGCTGCTCGATCCATGACTCTTCTGACGTCTTGATGGCCGACTTCATCAGCGACTGATCTGCGTACTGCAGGATTTGTACGTCAGAGTGTGTCTGAGTATGTGTAGCATGCTTGTGTTCCACTGTGTGTACCCCGGGTTTGAAGGCGGGCAGCCCCAGGCCGACGCCGATGGTGGCCTTGTTAGGGTTGACGACGGAGTTGTAGTGGATGTTGCGGTGATAGCTGACTCTGATGGGCTCGTCATTGTTCTGATGGATCCCGTGGAAGGTGTTAATGGGTTCTGTGGACGACAGTGTGCACGTCAGCGCGGAGTCACGTGACCAATGCTAGTGACATCTCGACCCCTCACCTGTGCCGTACTGGTAGACCTCCACTGGCCGGTTGTACATCTCAGCCATAGCCTGCATCTCGATGTGGTTCCCGTGACAGTTGTTTTTCCTCTTCCTGTTGATGTAGGTGGTGAAGTCCTCAGTCACGTAGTTGGAGAAGTAGTCTGCGTTCTTCACCTGCACAGAATGCAACGTTAGCATAACGCTAGTTTGCCATTAAGAAGAGGTTAGGTTAGGTTAGGTAGAACTTTATTGGAGGTCTCATTCGGGAAATTATTTTTTTTCCAATTAGACACAGCAATACAGCAATTATTCATAAAAATAATAATAAGAACAAGAACAAAGAGAAATAAAGAGAAAGAACAAGATGATACAATCCAAGTCTAAAGATAAAGAACATAGATCAAAGAAATGTGACTCACCAGGTAGTCCATACAGTGTTTCCTGACTACCTCGTGCATGTCCTGGTCCCCGTAAACCTGGTCAGCTGGGACAAAAAACACACATCAGTAAAAAATTTGAAGCACAAACCATACCAGCTTGAAGTGGAGTGTATATGTGCTGTGTTAGGTAGTGTCTGAGGTTGAAGTTTGTGATTGTTTTTGTGTTTCTTGAGCGAGTTTGTGTCTCTTACCGACAGCTCTGAACAAACATGCTCCATCCTCCTTCATCTTCTTAATGACAAAACCTTTTTTCTCCACCAGAGCCTTTTCAAACCAGTGTTCCTGCTAAATCACACACACACAGTTAAAATCTCTGAGCAATGTTCAAAAACACAATTAAACGGTTGGAAGGCTTTGTTGTTGTTTTGGTGTAAGCCGGTCAGTTGAGTTTAATAATATTTGCATCAGCATATAACTATAACTTGAGCAGTACATTGAAGATAATCAGTAATAATTAATAATAATGACTTTGACTAATTGTATTGTTTATGATTTTTGTCAGTGTTGAAGTTCATTTAGATTCTTGTCAGTGATCTAACCTGTACAGAACTTTAACATGAACTGATAATATCTTAACCCTCATATTGTCTCTAGGTAAGGTTTAACGACCTCCCTGGCTTCCAGAAATACATATGCAGTGGTGGAAGTTGTTCCCCTCGACCCAGAGACAACACAAGGGTTAAGATTGGGCAAACAGAACTTTAGTGACTTAATTCCATATTAAAAATTATTCTTATCACACAAGGCTGAACCGCTGAGATAGAGCCACTTTAAGTACGGCTCGTGTTAGCTTGGTAGCAGCTGTGCTCAACGTCAAGTCAGTTAGCGATATTTGATTCATAAAATAGACAGAATTATGACTTAATATAGGATTTGAGATCGGTTTTGTTTCAGATAATTTTTTTTAGTCAGAACTAAATAATGTGAGAACAAATGCCAAGAAGAAAAAAATTAACTCCGCAAATGAATCTGAAAACTAAAACAATTAATTATTGAAAAATGTTATTTTATTCATAATATTTAATAATTTTCCGTGACAAGGAGAGAAAGGGGTTATTTTTTACAATTAATTATGTTCAAACATTTTGGTAAAAGTAGACACAACAACTGGGGTAAATTATACTCTATACTACTCTTATACAAAAAAAATATTTGGCTTTATAAAGAAAATAGTCACACTGGGTTTGAAAACAGTTTCTACCACACATCTTTTTGAGACTCATAGTCGGTCTGTTTTTAGCTTTTATTTGATGATCTAATGTAATTCAATGCAGAGGGAAATAAGTTGTGGTTGTGGTTAGAGATTCTTGTTTCATATTAGTAGTTTCCTGCCCAAGTTTTAACTATTTTACGATTATACGTTTTTTCGTATTGATCAATCTGTTTAAGGGCTGGAGATCCCTTGCCTTACAAAGCGCCACATAGTTTGAGAAGTGTGGGACAATCCCAGTCCACCAATGGGAGGAAGTAACAAGAAGACTATCCAGATATTTGACATTTAGTAATAATGACTTGTTAAGCTACACTTGATTAGTGATTTAAATGAAAACCAAAAAAATATGTATTATAGTTTCTGATTGATTCATCCTTGAAACGTTCCCTCTGATGCTGGTGAAGTACATCAGGACTGACTGCAATACCTCGTCATTAAAGTATAATATATTCACTTAATTGACGATCAAGGCAACACAATTTACTAAAACCAAGAATCAAATGTGCCAGTTATATCAGGCTAAACAAATAGAACATGAAAAAAGTAAACATAATTTACTAATAAGCATAATTATCACTTAGAATTAATTAAGTTGCCGATCTGTTACCATGGTTACATTTATGTAAAGATATGACTATAATAAATCTAAGAATTGATTTCAATACAAGTAGGAGTTCATCTCTCGTCCCTTAAAGCGACTAAAACTCAATCCATTTTGTTTTGTTTGAATATGCGATGTCAATGTTTGTCTACCGAGGATGTAAACAACAGGGATGCTAATGCTAACGGCTAGTACCTGCTCCACGGTAGCCGGGTCCACCGACTGCAGCCGGGCGGCGTTCTCATACTCGTCCTCGCTATTGTTCCCGGCTCCTTCCTCGGAGTCCTGGCTGGAGCCGCCTCCTCCCGGTCCGGTCACACCGGGCTGGCCTCCACCGGCCAGCGCCGCTACCATTCCTCCGGCGCAGGTGCCTGCCTGTCGCCGTCGTTTGCTGAGTCCTGGTCCGGAGCAGCAGCTGCCGATCCCGCAGCCACAGCCCACCACACCGCCCGACACCACCAGCTCCCCGCGGGACCCGGCCACGATCCCCCCGCTGCTGTCGCGACCGTCTCCCGGTCCTACGGGGGAGACGGAGCCGACGGGCTGCGGGGAGGCCTGCTGCGGCCGGGAGCTCGACTCGATGCTCCGCCTGTCGTCCCTGACGGAGGGCGGAGCGGGCTGATAAGACCAAGGCGGAGGTGAAGCCCTCGGCCGGGCTCCGGCTCGGCCTGTGTGCGGGTGCGGGTGTTGGTGAGGATCGGAGCCGCTCCTACGGTCGCCGTCGTCGGCGTGGTCCGAGACTCCGACCCCGGAGCTGGGCTTCTTCTTGGGCAGGATCGTCATGGTCGATGTGAGGCGGGGAGGGTCAGAGGCGAGTCCGCCCGGGGGATCGAATGTCGCGGTGAATTCAGCCTCCGAGCCGCCGTCCGCCCCCGAACACCGACTTAAGACTCCCTAGTGACCGCAGTCGACGACTAAAGCGGAAGCTCGCCGTGTTTTCGTCGTTTAATTCGACCAGAACCCAAAACAGCTTCTCTTCTTCTCTGCTCAGCCACAAACATCAACACTGACGGGACGTCGTGACGACACTTCCGGGTTGCAACAGCGTGTTTCCTATCATATTCGTGATTAAAGTGTCCCGAATTTATTAATAAAGAAACATGTGTATGACTCAGCATTATACCGCCGTTTCTTTAGCTGACTGTTTATAATCGTTATTTTTAAAAACTATTACAATAAAACATCCTCTGCGCGTCACTTCCGGTGTAATAAAACCTTTATTTACACAACTGACAGTTATTTTCTTTCAAGCGGCTCATTCCATCATCCTCGATAGTTAAATCACAGACTTGAAAAATATAACATGTTACATTATTTAGCTGATTAGATTAGATTACTATTTTAGTTAAATTAATTCGTTGTATTACAAAAAAGATCAGAGACAATCCCAAATTAAAATCCATGTGTATATTTATCTATATTTGACTTTTTATACTTATACTTTCCTTCAGGGATTCGCACCATCAACCCTCCCTTTTCTGCAAGACATCAAACGCGCGATTAGGCAAACCAATGGTTCGTCTCTTCTTTGTTCGTCGCTGTAGTAACATCTGCAGCCACCAGGCGCCGCTGTTCCTGTTTGAGTTAGATTCATAGAGTTGAAGTTCGTCTACCGACTTGTATTGACAATATTTTTTTACTTGCAACTGCTGTCAAGTCACTGAAACATAGTTATTTCTATATACGGACAGTGTAATTACTTATCCATCTTTCGATTTTCTTAAAACAATGTTTAAAACAAGCATAATTTAACAGTATTAATTATTCACATTTAAAAAAGATCTTGACCTATATTTCAAATGATTCTATTGTTTGTTTTCTTGCGTTCATAAAATAAGACAAAACATCTGCAGTGATGAATAGTGTGTTTATTTCAGATTCATACACTTGAGCTTACAAACATACACACACGCACACACACACAGTTACATCAGGTGCTTGGTGTTGATTATTAATAATAACAATAGTAATAATTACACTTTATACAAAAATACCCTGCATAGTGAGATTTCAGAGTTCATTTTATAGTTGGTCAGCTGTTGGCCACAGGCGCTACAGGTTGTTCAAGAGAGTTACAAATTAAGTGGTTCCAGTCAGGTCAGACGCCTTTCTTTTTTAGAATTACTGATGAATACTTGAAGTGTTTGAGGCAGATTGTTGAAGAATCTGAGGTTTGTGTGTTCATAGAATAGAGTTTTTCTTCCACAAACAAACACGATCAAGCTGAACATAAACAGGAAGTGTTCAGATGAGAGAATGAGAAGCGTCCATCTTGGCAATATGGAGTCAGGGTATGAGGTAAGAAAGACCTGTGAGGTCATGTGACTAGTTTCTTTGGCGCATGTCCTCCGGTGGGTCGGAGCGCCCCCTGGAGCTTTAATAACAGTCAGAGTTGTGACATCATTGTTTGACGGAAGTGTAGTCACTATTTGTTGTGGTTGAAAACTGGTTGGCATGGCAACCAATAGGCTGTTTTAGGATGTTGTTACAGCAAAGTGGAGATGGAGCATTGACTGACAGATTTGGAAGTTAACCCATGATCAGGGACCACAGGACTTCAACAACGAAGGTTCTTGTGGTAGCTTCGAGACAAGACGAGGGTGTTGGAGGGTAAGGACGTCGTGCTGTGCTCAAAACTAAGACCTATGATGAGCAGTGTCTTGCTCATTGGTTAGTGAACAGGTAGTGAAGGTGTTGACGAGTGTCACATGACATTTGTGAGGTGAGTTTATATGTTTAAATGTCTCATAAAAACATGCTTTGACAACTGAGCTGACTCATATTTTAACTTAAGATTCTGACTTGTTGGCGGCAGCTCGTCCTGGAGGTGAACCTGCAGACTGATGATCCGCAGAAGTCCTAAAGTGCTTCTCTGCTTTCCTGTGTTAGCTAGAGTCACATGACTGGCAGCAGGAAGGCGGGAGGCAACTCTGAGCAGAATGTCCGGCAGTCTCAGACTTCCTCCCGACCTTTAACGGACCCCCAGTCACCACATGTAGGTCTTGGATGTGTCAATGTGACCCCCCTCCGCCGCCGCCTCCTGAGCCTCTGCCTCCTGCTCCTCTTCCTTGTCGTCCTTGTCCTTCTCCGTCTCGCTTTCCCACAGCGTGATGAGCGGCGGGTACAGCTCGTTGAGCGGGATGGACGTGGCGTGCTGCATGTACTTCTTCAGCGAGTGGCCGCACGTCTTGTGCTGTTTAACGCGTCGCCCCATGTAGACCACCAGCAGCGCCATGATGGACAGAGCGAACATGGAGCCCATGACGGCCGCGAGTGCCACGCTGCTGCGCCTCGAGGCCACCAGCTCCACGGAGAACCCCGCCTCTTTGGTGGTGATGTTGAGGCAGGAGGTGTGGACGGTTGCCACAGGGGGAGGAGGGGAGGTGGGGGAGGTGGGGGAGGAGGTGACGGTGAGACAGACGTGGTACTCCGTCGCAGGAAGGAGGTGAGTCAGGTTGTACTCCTGCACGTCAACCGGAACCTGTGAAGTAACAAATGTTTATTTAAAGATGCTTTCTAGACAGTCTAGGTCACTATACAGATACAATTAAAACACCAAAACACAATCATCCAAACACTTTAAAACATTATGTATATTAAGGAGTGGTAAGTATATCAGTGCCATTAGAATATTATTTATTATGTATTTATCTTCGTGCATCTTTGGTTATGTCACACGTTTTCTGTCTCACCTGTGTTGTGTAGCTGATGTGAGTGTTGTCTATGTGCATCACTGCACTGGTCCACTGGCTCCCTGCAGCAGATGCATCCGGGATCGGACCAGTTGGAGACATGCTCCACTCCAGAACCACGGACTGAGAATGAACCACCTGACGAGGAGGTCAAAGGGGTCAGATCCATGTCAACATCAAAGATCTTTATCAACACAAACCTTCGCCTGAACCAACAACGAGTCGTCCCCGCTGGACAAGCCCCCCCACCAGGACCCCTCTCGACTGGACCAGCCGACCCTGCCGGAGTCTACGAACACTGAGACCCTCTTGGTGTCTGTGCCCTCGACAGTCCAGGCAACGCAGGTGTACACACCTGAGGTGATAGAAAACATCAGAAACCCTCACACACTATGCCCCCCCGTGCAGTTGACATTTATGAGGTGCTGACCTGAATCAGACTTGTCCGTGTGTTCGATGATCAGTGCTCCCGGCTCCGACATCCGAGGCTTCTTCCTCTTTCTCCCGGGATCCTGACCCTCCTCTGTGATCATGGGAGCAGCCTGAGGTTCCAGGCTCACCTGTAAAGAGGTTTACAAGACATTTAAATAACAAACACCCACTAGAGATGTGTTTTGTCAAGAATTTGATGATACAAGGTCAACGACACGATATATAGTGATTCTGTCAATACAAGGATATATTTGTAGTATTGTCGAGTACTTGACTCTGGTGTTGTGATAGTGTAGTAACAAGTATATATGTGTAGTATTGTCCAGTACTTGACTCTGGTGTTGTGATAGTGTAGTAACAAGTATATATGTGTAGTATTGTCCAGTATTTGACTCTGGTGTTGTGTTAGTGTAGTAACAAGTATATATGTGTAGTATTGTCCAGTCCTTGACTTTGGTGTTGTGATAGTGTAGTAACAAGGATATATTTGTAGTATTGTCCAGTACTTGACTCTGGTGTTGTGATAGTGTAGTAACAAGGATATATTTGTAGTATTGTCCAGTACTTGACTCTGGTGTTGTGATAGTGTAGTAACAAGTATATATGTGTAGTATTGTCCAGTACTTGACTCTGGTGTTGTGATAGTGTAGTAACAAGGATATATTTGTAGTATTGTCCAGTACTTGACTCTGGTGTTGTGATAGTGTAGTAACAAGTATATATGTGTAGTATTGTCCAGTACTTGACTCTGGTGTTGTGATAGTGTAGTAACAAGTATATATGTGTAGTATTGTCCAGTACCTGACTCTGGTGTTGTGATAGTGTAGTAACAAGTATAAATGTGTAGTATTGTCCAGTACTTGACTCTGGTGTTGTGATAGTGTAGTAACAAGGATATATGTGTAGTATTGTCCAGTACTTGACTTTGGTGTTGTGATAGTGTAGTAACAAGGATATATTTGTAGTATTGTCCAGTACTTGACTCTGGTGTTGTGATAGTGTAGTAACAAGTATATATGTGTAGTATTGTCCAGTCCTTGACTTTGGTGTTGTGATAGTGTAGTAACAAGGATATATTTGTAGTATTGTCCAGTACTTGACTCTGGTGTTGTGATAGTGTAGTAACAAGTATATATGTGTAGTATTGTCAGGTACTTGACTCTGTTGTTGCAGAATTTATGGCCACATGACTCTTGACAAAGTCGTAACTGCTTTCATTTGTTTTGAAACCAAAATATGTCCAAACATTAGCTTTAAAAGCTGCTGGAGTCCACTGTATCCTCTCGTCCTCAGCTATTGCATCAGTCATTGTTCGTTTAGCTGCCATGACTGCTGCCATCTAACGGCCAGAAGTTGAATTGAAATATTAACGTTATAAAACGCAGTTCATATTTGCATGTTAAATGTAAATTAAAAAAAATCAAATGACTTTATGTATACACACTTGTTGAAATATAAACCTTAAATTTTTATAGCAAAACATATTTATACAGTGCTGTAAAGTATTGACGCGACATCTTGAAAAAAATAATGTGACGTTCAACTCAATCAACATTTTCTTACACCAATACCGTTTACCTCTGTGTCAAACTTTAGTACCCACCTTCTCCCCAGCAGGTGTGACCCAGTAGAACTGTGGCGCGGGCTCAGCGTCTGCCCAGCACTCCAGGGTGATGGGCTGTCCAGCACTGACGTTGACCACAGGTGGAAGAATGTTGTCGCTGATGTGCGGCAAACAGCTGTCTCCGGTCCTGCTGTCGGCTCCTCCCCCTCCGGACGCCACTTGCTGAAGCTCCTGGCCAATCAGATGAGGGGGAGAGGAGCACAGGGTGACGGACGGCTCCAGCAGCTTCACCATGGATCTGTTCCCAAAGTGGGGCGCCCACGAGGAGAGACAGTCGCAGCGTAGCGGGTTGGAGTGCAGAGAGATCTCCTCCAGGGCCGACAGTTCGGAGAGAAGGCTGCCCGAGACCAGAGCCAGCTGGTTGCTGTGGAGGAGGAGGGTCCTCAGAGAGGGCACGTCCCTAAATGTGGAGAAGACACAGTGATGGAAATATAGTAAGTTTGATTAAAAAAAAACTTCAATTGACACGTTGTAGAAATGCACATTTTAATTTAATCTTTTTTGGACCATAGGCCATTTAAATGGCGACATTATATTGAGAAAAAAAACATGTCACCATAACACTGAATCCGCATGAGCTCTGGTTACAACAGGATGTTTGTGTATTTACATCTAAATATATTTGATTGTTTGCCGACGATGGTATATGTATGTGTGTATCTCTCAGCTTTCTTTGTGCCAAGTTGTGGGCAAGTTTGTGTTTGAACGTTATTTATATGAACTTTTTTATCTAAAGAAAATTTGAAAGTTTGTGACATGTCAAGAGTCACATGATATTTCTGAGGAAACACAAGCCTTTTTTCAAAATAAATATTTTCAGATAGAAATGATCATTACAACCGAAATTATATTAAAAAAAAGTATTCTGTGGGGCCCGGTAACTAATGCCTCAAGGACCAGTAGTACTTTACTAGGCATAATTTATACTAAAATGATTTACTTCCATTTTTGTCTTGAAATAGTTTGTACTGGAAGATGGGTTTGTAGTATGACCCTGGTGGTTACCTGAAAGCTTGTGGGTCCAAGTATGACAGTCCAGGGTTGTTGCAGAGTTCTAGTTTGACCAGTTCAGGAAGGTTCTGGAAGGAGGCGGGTTCCACCATCAGCAGCTGCTCCATGTTGTTCAGACTATTACACACACAACACCATGAGACACAAAACTCAACTGTTACCAGACAAGTTCACACGCACCTGAGCTCCTCCAGGTGCTGGAGGTTCTGGAAGTCTCCCTGCTGGATCCTGATGATGGGGTTCTTGTTCAGGTCCAAGAACTTGAGGTTGGGGAGAACGTTGAGGGCGTCACGAGGAACCGACCTGAGGCAGAGCAGAAGTCAGTTTCAAGTCAGGGAGAGAACAGAAGGTTCTTACCTGAGCCGGTTATCGAAGAACGACAGACTCTCCAGGTAGTCCAGACCCTGGAAAGCAGCAGCCGGTACGGAGGCCAAACCCATGCCGGCCAGAACCAGGCTGTGGAGGCGCGTCAGAGGCAGGAAGTTCTTCTCCTCCAGACCCAGGATTGGGTTTTCACCAATCATCAGGATCTCCAGAGACGGCAGGGACTCGAACCAGCGACTGTCTATGGCCACCAGTCGGTTCGAGTTCAGGTGGAGTCTGAAGTTAATAAATGGATTAGTGTTTCTGAGGGTGATTGACAGGCACAGGGAGGTCATGTGAGTGGTACCTCAGAAGGCTGCTGAGACCCGAGAAGGCCTCAGCCCCGATGGAGGAGATTCGGTTGTGGTTGACGTAAAGTTCCTCCAGGCTGGACAAGTTCCTCAGACTGAAGTCCTCTAGCTCCTCGATCAGGTTCTCCTCCAGGTACAGGGTCACCAGACGGCTCAGGGACTGCAGGCCCATGGAGCCCACTTGCCTTAGGTGGTTCTGGGACAGGTCCAGCTCAGTCAGGTTGCTGAGACTTTGGAGCTCCGTAGTGATGGACGAGATGTTGTTACTCTGGAGCAGAAGCACCTGAGACACAGTGTGTTATCCAGCAGTTAATTTAGTGTTAACATGATGAAACCATACATTTTATACACTCATTGTGTAGTGTTTGGATGAACTTTTTGTCTTGTGGTTCTACTTACCTTTAAATATTGTTTGGCCTATGCATTATGGGTGTACGAAAACATTGATTCACTTTGATTTGCAATATTTTCTTTCACAAAACTGTTTTGATATTCATCAGCACTATATCGATTTTATTTTAATTCTTTGGCTTTCACATCATATTTTATTTTTATCATACTTTTTTGAGGTATTTCAACAAAGTTTGTATGGAATGATTACAGTTTTTAAATTTATAATCAACACACAATAATTCATGTTGTTTCTTCATTTTTTACCCTGTATGGCAGAATTCATTATGACCTCGGCAGCTAAAATTAGAATTAAATCCTGCGAGATCCTGGCGATGACTGAGGATAAGAGGATACAGTGACTCCAGCAGCTTTTAAAGCTGATGTTTGGACATATTTTGGTTTGCAAACAAATGAAAGCAGTAAATACTGTAAATCTGTAAATACTACAACACCAGAGTCAAGTACTCGACAATACTACAAATATATCCTTGTTACTACAGTATCATTATATCACATTGTCCCTGTATGGTGATATGTATCATAACGCCAGATTCTTGCCAATACAAAACCTACTATGCATGTGTCTGTTATTCGGTAAAACTTAAAGTGTATTTTTCACCATTGAGTAACAGTGTGTGTCCCACCTGTGTGTCATCAGATAGGTTGGCAGGGACTCTCTGCAGGTGGAGTTCGTTACAGTCCACCGTCCTTGCCTGGTGGTAGATGGACTGTGGTGTGTACCAGGGTCTGGTCTCACACACACACTGAAGAGGACACTGCACAGCGCCACCTGCAGGGCACAATTGAGTTCAACAACAGTCGTCCCACCATCAGTCAGCTGCAGAGAACCAAGCGTTTACCTGGACTGACCCCGACCACACCTGCGTACACTGATGATGTCATCAGGAGCAGGATCGTGAGGAGGACTACAGGTCCCATGATGCACCTCTGGGGGCAGTGATGTTTACGTCCTGCAGGTCAGTTTCTCATCTAAAGGGGACAAAGTGTGATGTCACAAACAAAAACAGCCAGCCGGGGGGGGGGGGGGGGGGGGCTTTGTGACAAATGCAATCAAGTGTAAGCCGCTACTTTATCCACAGATGAATAAATCCTACACAAGTGTGTGTGTGTTGCCAGGGGAGAAGAGTAAGTCCACTGACCCAAATTTCGCCAAGAAACAGGATGTGATGTAATAATGTAGAAAGTAAACAAAAGATCATAATGGAAGCTAAATCCTGTTGTTATTGACCCCGATCATAAACATGCGCCTGTTTGTTTGATCCGATATTGGACGACGAGTAAACCTGTACCTAAAGTAGCCCTGATATGAAGCTCTTTCATCCACCAGACACACAGAGTAGATACACGGCTGAGAAGTAGCAGCATATTTTAAAATGGTGGATCAAGAAAGCACATCCAACAAGGCTTTGACTTTAAACGTATCTAAAGAGGTTCTTTCTACTGAACCACGATATCAATGATGTTCAAGTGACTCCAGAGTGAACCTGAACCGGGAGGGAAAACATCAGATCCTCCCTCGATTTTGTTAAACACACTCACACACACACAACTCAGATAGAATATTAATAAAGTGCCATTAAATATTTATTGGGCAGCTTGTTACATGTCCCATTGCACGGACTGAGTATATACTTACGCATTAATGTTCATTTAGTCTAAATAATCAGAGTACGATAAAAGTAGCTTTAATCTGGTTTGCATAGTTATAACTCATCCACCCAACGCTAAAATGATGACGTCCTCCCCTGGTGCATCTACTTATCAAATTAAATATTTCCATCATGAACGACAAAATCTATTATTTATTTCTCTCCATATAAACCACTGGACCACACTGGGTTCAATCTATTTTGCTTCTTTCCTGGTCTTTCCTCAGATCAACATAAAGTTGTGTCCAACAATAGAACGAAGTGTGTAACAAGCATGTTTGTCATTTTTAATAACGCGTTTATCACCATCATTCATGTAGCACTTGAATATATAAATACGTCTGGATTCAATTCTGCTGCCACAGCCCGGTTGTTTCCAGGTTTCTGCCTGACACCGTTAGGATAGCTATTGTAGTCTGGTTGGAGCAGTGATGGGTCACTTGACGTAGGTGTCCGTGCTAGATAGCTAACGTGCTAAAACACCTTCACCTTCCTGAGCATCTCTTCACGTCTAACGTCACATCATCTGAGGACATCGAACCTCCCAACACCGATACCGAGTCTCATCCTGGTGTTCGCACCGTGATGACCTCCGTGTTTTAATTTTAACTCTCCTGAATATTTCACGCGCCGCTCACCTGCTCCCGCCCTCTTCCTCGCTCGGTCACACGGATCTCCCACAGGTGCAGACGACCGACGCGAGCGCTCGTTCAAAATGGGTTTTTCGGTTTCGAGTCCAACGATGCGGTTCGAATCTCGCTGTGCGCTTTTATCCGAAACATCCGGCTCCCTTGTCAGAACCGCAGCAGCTGACGGGATGTCGGCCAATCACAGGGCGCAGCCGCCGCCGCGTCCGCCAATCAGAGCTCGGATGCTGCGCAGAAGGGGGAGAGAAGGGCGGGGGTGACGTAATGCTCCAGATTCTCTTCATGACTTCTCCGAGGTGGTGAGGATGACGGTGATGATGAAGAAGGTGTGATGATGAGAAGAGCAGAGGTGAGGATGATGGTGATGATGAGGGAGAGAAGACAAGAGATGGAGGCGGAGCTGATAAGAAAAGTGTTGAAAGTGATTAAATATAGAGGAGTTATGTTGAAGGTGATAAGAGTGGTGGTGATGAGGATGGAATAATGATACTCTTGATAGTTTAGTTAAATGAAGATGAGCAAAGTTAATATGATTTTGGTTTAAAAGGAAGAAAAAAAATGTTCATTGCACTTGATGCTGCTGATGAAGAGTGAATGTGAAGTGAAGTACACTCACTGATGCGATTACATCACCGGTCAGCTCCCCGCTCGGCCTTGACTGTCGGCTCACGTTTGTAAACCGAGATCCTGATGATGTCACAGGGGTCCTGAGAATGTCTGAGTCAGAGTGAGTCAGATGATGGAGACCGAAGGAGAAGATGCTGATGCTGTGTGTTTTGATGAGGTCATTGTTGACAGGAAGATATTGATGTGTTTACTGGATGAAAACAAAACAATCCTTCATGCATGTCGACAGATAATTGTGGATCCACTCCAACATCTCTCAATCCTTCAGGTTAAAATGTTCTGTAAAACAAAATCCAATCTTTTCTAAATGTACTTTTGAAAAATATGCATTATCTTTACATGACGCTAACAAGTTATATTTATTTACATCTCAAACTTCAATACAAGAGTCAGTAATCACACAGAAGACACTTTACAGAACTATATACTTTTATTATGAGTGTGTGTGTGTGAGAGAGAACAATCATCATTAGAACATTTATTTTGTTACATTAAGTTCATAAAAATACTTTTATCCCGTAAATTCAGTTTAAACTGCATCAGAAAAATAAAGGCAGACCCCACCCCATGACAATAAATCCCTCGACCAATGAGGAGGGGCGGGGCCACGCTGGATCTGATCCAATACATAGAAACAAGTTAACACTCGTCAGCCATTGGTCAGGTTTATGACATTTCCATTCGTCTCTATACAAAAGCAAAGCTCTGATTCTGAGAAAATACAACATGCTCTTGTTCTGAAGCTTCAGCAGCAAACAGAAAAAGCTCTTATTTTGAAGCTTTCACGAGAAATACAACAACTTCTTACATGGCTAGCTTTGAACGAAACAACAAGCTCTTAATTTGACAGCGACAGGAAACAAACGAGAAGCTCTTATTTCTTTAAATTCAAATTAAAGGGAACAGCTCTTATTTTGAAGGTTCAACACTCTGTATCAACTGTATCCAAATGTGTCAACCCAAGCTCTGATAATAAACTCCACTACCCAGACCACTCCAGGACGTCATGATAAAAATGTTCTCCCTGGTTCTTTCTACATTTGCAGACGTTTCTCAAACGTTAAGGCTTCGTCATCACTACACAACAATAGAAAAATAGATTCAGGAACAGTCCAACACGACGGCTTAGCGCTACTATCACGTTACCTCCGAGGCTGCTGGGAAATCTCAACGCTAGAAACTGAGTGGGGCTTCTGCTGTTGACTCAACGCAACAAGTTTGTTCAAGAAAATGTGTACAATCACTTTTTCTTTCCACACCAGTTAAGACTCATCAGTGATGGTGTTTCAAAATAAAAGCACTCATCTTTGAGTGACAGCTTCTTTTCTTTGAGGCTTTTAAGTGTGCAAACAAATGCCTGGAATAGATAATAAATTGTTATTGTAATATAATAATATACTTTTATACTAATATACTGCTTTTATGGATTTATATATTTATATATATGCATTTATATTATCTGAAAAAACGGAGGTCTAGAATAGATATCTTTAAAAGTATTAATAATGGGCATAAAAACAAATAAATTATATAAAACAACAAATCACAAAACCAATTCTCTGTTCTTCAAGAAGCAAATTTATACGAGTCAGTCTGGAAGAAGCCTCACTGAGTCCTGCCGAGTGTGTGCGATACTTGTATTCACACAAGTTTAAAAGTGTGCGTGCAGCCTCGTCTCACACACAAAAGCACAAGCACATCACAAGCAGATTCTGCTGCAGCCAAAACAGTCAGGTTACCACGGTAACCACAAAGCGCTGCTAGCATCAACAACAACAGTCACTGAAGAAGAGAGAATCACACGTGTGTGCGTTCGCTTGCATGTTAGTCGAACATTCAATCTTGATTGTTGTTTCAAGGCGTGTAAACAAAGAAACCTGCCTGCAGGTTCCCCACAAGTGAAATGCTCACGAACACCACGAGAGAACAGTCGGTAAACATCAGACAGGGAGTAGGAAAGGTGTCAATAATCCGTCCGACAAAACTCGGGAGTAACAAAACCAAGATTGTTCGTCGGGAATCAAACTCAAACATCCACAAACAAGCATGTTTAAAGAAGGTTCTGATTGAGCCCATGACATTCACTCGTCCATCCATCCTTGTTCAGGTGCCTCTTCTCCGGGTACTCCAAAGTAAAACTGTGTGGATGAATAAAATCCAACTCAATGTTTTCAGGAACAAACTGTCTTTTTAAAATCTCTTCTTCCCTGATTGGTCAAAAACAATGAGAAGATATGAGTCAGGAAAAGTCTCCAGTGAATCCCGAAAATGCGAGTGACACGCTGAATGTGTCCCCGATTAACCACCAGGAGAACTTTAATAAATAAACGTCATGTATTCTCCTCAAATATAGTCTTCATCAGGGGGCGGAGCTGAAGACAGTCGTCAAGACCTCTTCAAATGGCTGTTAGGTCACATTTGTCACTTGGTCCGAGAACCAAACAAAGACATGATGCCTCTGTTCGCCAGGATTGACGCTCCAGTAGACACATGTTCCAGCCTCCAACATCAATATGGCTGCTCGGTTCATCCTTTGGCTCATTGGGGTCTTTCGTTTCCAGTCCTGTAGTTGTATGGTGGCAACAGCAGAGTGTGTGTGGGGGAGGGGGGGGGGGGGGGGGGACTCAGGGCTTCTGGGGTCCAGGAGAGAGGACCACTGGCGTGGAGAGACCATCCACGCTCAGAGCTGGAATGTGGATCTGATTGCTGCCATTTGTGGGAAACTGGTAAAAGAAAAAGACACAGCATGAGAACCATCAACGTGTATGTCTGCGTGTATGTGTTTACCTGAAAGGAGAGCTTGGCGGGGGAGCGTGGGGCGATGGGACTGAGCGTGCTCCAGAAGTGGATGGTGGAGGGCAGAGGGCTGGGTGTCAGAAGCACCGGAGTCTTCAGGGAAAGTTGTCAAATCAACACATCAAACAAGCAAAGAGACAACAGGACGTCAAAAACAGGTCAGTGTGGGTGAAGACATTATTTACCAGAGCGTGGGAGGTGATGACTGTCGGGGTGAGGGTGTTGGTGGCCGATCCAGGAGCTAACAAACTGTTAACAGTTGCATTCACCTGTAGAAAAGGAAATATCATGCTTTTGTTCCTTTTTTTTAAGGTATATTTTCAATATCTGTCAGTTGTTCTGCATCACACCTTGTCCAGGGAGAGACCAGGAGGGAGGTACGGGGAGGAGGGCAGCTCCAGGCCACGTGGCTTCTTGGCTTTGGGGGGGGCAGTGTCTGTGGTTGGGGTCACAGCTGAGATGGATGTCACTGTTGTCGTGGTCCCCAATGAGAGTGGTGACTCTGTGTCAAACAAGAGTGTTCAGTCTGTCCCACGCCATATCAGGGTACAACAAAGTTCCATGTTACTTAAGGTGCCAACCTAACTGGGAACTCCCATGATGCCTTTCTGCACACTGCTCTTATAGTACCGGGTGATTGGTTGATACAATACTGTATTTGAGTTCTAAGTCTATGTTGCTATGTCATTGTACTGTGATTGGTTGACTGGGCGGCAAAGCATTATAGGAGCTCTTCAGGTCGTAGTTACTGTTGTTAGGTAGGATGGCACCTCATATGCAGATTTTGTTTATTGCGGGGGTCAGGGTCGACATAGAGCTGACACCTGGATGATCAATCCAGAGACTGATAAACACGATATTGAATCTATGAACTTCTCCTCACCTGCCAGTGTCTCGTGTGACTTCCTCTCCACAGGTGCTTCTTCTGCAGGCTGACCTCGGTCTGCAGGCTCCGCAGCGACAGGAGGACTCTCCACGATGGTGAGGGCGGAGTCAGGATCCCCTGAGCCGGATATCAGCTGAGGTACCTCCTCCACCTGCTTCTCCTCGAGAGAATTAAAATTCATGTCCAGCAGCTCCTCCTCCCACAGCAGGTTCTCCTCCTTGACAATGATGGAGGGAGGCGGAGGAGCAGCAGGCAGACCAGGTGCCTGTGGCCCCGAAGAGGGGGGGTTGATGATGACAAAGACGGGGGACGAGTGAGATGCTGCTTGAGAGGGAGTCCTGTGAGGGGCGTTGATGGTGGCACTTGGCTGAGGAGTGTGTGTGAGAGCGGGGTGAGAAGGGTTCGGGGCGGCGAGTGAGGCTTGAGGAGGGAGAGCTGGGGCGTTTATGGGTTGTGACGGGGGAGGAGCAGTGTGGGGGTGAGGGAGCTGGGGGGCGGTATGGGGGTGAGGGGCAGTGAGAGGGTAGCTCGATGCGTTAGTGGGGGCACCGCGGTCATCCTGCTGGGCACCCATGAGTGTGGACGGGTCGCCCACGATGGTCAGGTAGATGTGTGGCGGGTCTGTGAGCTGAAGACACACACTTTTGAACACACACTCGCTCAAGATAAAGAGCAAATTATACTAGTGTCATCCCAATACTGAAGGGATGAACATTTAAAATGTTCAAACTTCCAACTTTTAGCATTAAATTGTTTCTTAATCAATTGAATTCAAGGATGTGTATATCGAAAGGTTTATTTTTTTATATGCATACAATTTAATAATATTTAAATATTTTCAAGATGAATGAATGGTTCTTAGACATTAAGATTTGTATTGCAATTCAATAGCTCAAAATATTTCAATATTTTTTCCAATCACAACCTTTTAAACTTAATATAAAAAGATGGCACTTACATACATACATATATATATATATATATACCAACATTTTTATAATGAATTTAAAAGGATATGAATTAAAAATATTGAATTTAAATTTGATTCAATATTATAATTTAAAAAAATATACAATTTCATTAAAGTATCAAACCATAGCAAAGTCATCTCTACATTAAAGTTTATAAAGACTATATCACAGAAAACAAAAACGATCCCATCAAATCGACAACGAGTGAATCACAGTGTGACAGTGGCCAACTTCCGTTTATAAAGCAGAAACCTCGAGCAGAACCTGAATTTGGTGTTAACCGCCTCCTGTTGTTACTGGCTGAGAGGGTCATATACAAATTATTATATTTAACTATTTAATAAAAGCAAGTGTAATCCTTAAAAACACATTTCAATTTAAAAAAAAAATCGCTTGAAATGTTAAATTCATTCAATATTCTGATAATAATAATAATAATAATAATAATAATAATAATAATAATAATCTCTATTTATATAGCGCCTTTCTAGACCAGGGTCACAAAGCGCTTTGACAACCATTCACACATACTGATGCCACTGATATACTTCCGTAGAGCAACACGACTGACCTGCGATTGACCGGAGATGTTGGCAGGAATCTGGGGGCTGACAGCAGGTGTGGGACATGGTGACGGCTGAGTGACGATCACCTGCAGCGAGGAGTCCACTGAGCCCCCTACTGGCGGCAATGCTTTAGATTCAGACAGCAGGGATACCTGGGAGGAGAGCGTGAAGGTGAGAATGATTTAGTCACACCAGTGCTGCCTGGGCTTCTTACCTCTCTGGCTGGACGATCCACCTTCAGCGCCGGGTCCTGCTGCACCATCAGTTCTGTTTTCAGCGGGCGTTGGTTGGGTGTGGTCTGCAGGGACTGGATGGTGAAGGTGGAGTAGAGTCCGGACTTCATGTAGTCGTTTCTCGAGTTCTTCTGCGAGGAGCTCGGCAACGATCGCTGGAGAAGAGTTCACGACGATGAATGCCACTGATGTCTCCGAGGGTGAAACTACAGACGTACCTGTGCTGCGTTCTTGGAGGGGCAGGTTGCTGCGACTCCAGCAGGTACTTTTGTCTGGCTGCTGTCCAAGCTTTCCCTCTTCTGCCCCTCGTCTCCACTGCGAGACCCGTCAGTGACGGAGGGATCGGGCTGACTCACAAACTTGTACACAAACTTCTGACCGCTCACCTTCTTCACAATGTTCTGAGAGACAAACATTCCATGTTTTATTTTGTGTCCTGAAATTCTCTTTCTTAATGGCCAAGCGAGGCAGAACCAGTCATAGTGTGTAACAAAGAAAAATCGTATTAAAACAAACAATGATGCTCGAGCGACTGTTGATTTAGAGAGCCTTGAACTTCCTCATACGCAAAATAACTTCAAAACTTGTTTTTATTTATTTTCAGTTACGTTTTTGATCAGCATCGGATTATACGTTTTAATCTTTTCAATAATTTGTATATTTTAAGGTTGGTTTTTTTTAAATGGTTCTATATGTAGCTTTTTAGATTCAAAATAAAAGGTTGCTCTATTATATTTTCAGAGAGGTTTGTAGCTAAATTGCTGTCATTCCTCGAGAATGTAGAGAATTCAAACACCATTTGAAGCTGTTGAAGCCCCGAGCACTTCTGCAGTAGAACACAGATTAGATCTAAACACAGATGAGATTCAACCCACAAGAGTCAAGAGTTTTGCAATAGTTCCTTAAAGCACTACTGGGAGCTATGAGTTCACTGAGAGGGAGTGAGACAAAGACAGTGGAGTAGAGAGGGATGCTCGGAGTTAAAAATAAGCAAGAAAGAATTGTATCGTGTGAGCAGGTGTTTCAAGTACCTTGTCATAGTAGTATCGGAGGGCCCGGCTCAGCTTGTCGTAGTTCATGTTGTTCTTGTTCTTGCAGAGACCCCACAGACGGGCCACCTCCTCCGCGTCCAGCAGCTTGAACTCTCCATCCTCTCCGGTCCAGGAGATGAGGTGCCGCTGACTCTGGTCCTCCAGCAGGTGGAGCAGAAACTGCCACAGAGTGATGGACGGGTCCATCGCTGAGGACAGATGTGGACGTCAGGGTGAGTCGATCATCACCTGTTGCACACCTGCAGCTCCACACAGACACACTCACCGTTTATGAGCGGAGTTGAATCCATCTTTCCCCAGGATAATAATGTTTTCTAACGGTCTGACCCGAGCTCTCCCTCGGTGCTCTCCCCGGACCGCTGGTTGTTACGTGCCCGAGTGGAGCTGCTGGTCTCCGGCCTCCATGTCACTAAAAATGTCTCTTAAGTGTCTGATCTGTTTACTAAGCGCACCGGATAACAATCAATCACACGGATATCTTTATCGTTGTTGTACCGTGAAACTTAATTTTAAACTGTTTACGACTTTCGATGCAGACGACAGCTAGCTAGCATGCTAACGCTCATGCTAACAACAAACATGGATTTTGGCGGCTCGCGCGTGTGTCGTCTCTTCCGGAGAGCTGCAGTTTTTTATTCAACAAAAATCAAAGTGTTTGAAAGATTAAGATGAAGGATAACAGTTTTTCTTCGCCACGTAAGTGTAATTTTTGATACTACGGCATGCTAACAAACTACCCCCGCGGATGTGACAGCCCCCCCGACCCGTCAGCCTCCGGAGAGCGCAGCTGACTGCGGGCTGCACCCCGACTTCATCCGAGGACCCCGGCACTCCTAGGACACCGTGTTTGTTCGGTAAATCCGTCTGGTTCCGTAGAAAACCAGTGATCGTAGGAGAAAGTCATCACACAGGTGGTTCCGGACGAACGCCTCCTCACTTTTTACCTGCGTCAAGTTAGACACATCGAGATGTGTTACGCTTCCGGTTTACTTTTCAAAACAAGTCACCAGTCTTCGCTTGTGTTTTTTGAGATAATCACAAGCAATTTACGATTTGTAAAACATTTTATTACAAACAAAAATAATCACGTGACTAGATCTGTAGTGAACTCTGCACGAGACGAAGTTTATTTCAACAACTTCCTCTATAGTGTTATCGCCACCGGCCAGCAGATGGAGCCAACTTCCATCGTTTTTCAAAATGTACTTTTCAAAAGTCTGTCAACCGTCCTTTTGGGTTCTTCACTAGCATAAGTCCAGGTCTTCAAAAATTCAAATCTTGGCCGAAGAGCTGCTATTTGACTCTCGATGAGGTGTCCGGGGTGTCAGCGAGAGACTGCAGCTCTCTTAAACCCTGGAGAGAAAACGATCAACAATAATGTTCCGCTTGTCATTTATTCTTCTTCCCACCCCCCTTCTTACCTCGAGTACCATTCGGATGTTGGCCTTGATCTTGGCCGAGTCTTTGGTCAGCTGATCCGACAAGCTGAAATAAAATACAATGTTAGTCGTTTACACAAATTGATCGTCTGAGCAAATGCTAGTTAACCGACGCTGTGAGCTGAGCCGTCTTTCTCTCGATGAACCGGAGCGCTTCGTCCTGGGTCATCTCCAAAAAGAAACCGAAGCCCAACAAGACCATTATCCTGGAACAGTCCTCCCTGTAGATATCACAAGAGAGGACACTTAAGACAGACTTCAGAGCCCACTAGTGTCAACTACAATCTTTGAGTTTTTCAAGAGAGATTTTAACTCAAACATCCCAAATTTGTATCATGGAGATCAATATTGGTTTTGCAGCTCATGATTTGATACTGCCACATTCTTTGCCTTTGTATTATCATTTGTAAGTGGACAACATTCATCTTACACTTCAGCCTGGACGAAAAAGCTGCATCCCAAATCCACTTCCGTTTTCAGCTTCTTAGAGCCCACCTCCTGCAGAGCGAGACCATTATAAGTGTTGATAAGTACAAACAAATGTGGAAGTATGAGAAAGTTATGGCATCAGTCTGACCAACTGTGTGTGTTTCTACCTGCAAGCTGTGTAACGTGTTCTTCAGTTGCAGGTATTGAGATATTTTCTCGTATATTTCATCTCTTTGCTCTAAAACCTTTCTGCAACACACACACACAAAGTATTTTAAGCAAAAACCAACACGATTAAGACTTAAATAATCCAGATATTCCTCGAACAACTGTCTCTTACTGCAAGTCTCGTTTAAGAACTTCATCCACAAACGCCTCGTATCGCAGGACTTTGGCGTCCATGTCGCTGTTAGCATTAGCAACAGCACCAGGCGGCGGGGTCATCGTTGCGAGAACTTCCTGCCCAAATTCCCGTCGACCAGGAGTTCGATCAGAACTTGGTTTAACTCCTTATGACTGGTCTTTCCTCACGAGTGTCCCACCACGCATCATCTTCAGCAACAACGTGAGGCTGACCCCGGAAATAAGAAGTGACGTCATCGGGATTTAAGAAAAAAGTAAAGTCAATAATTATGATAATATATTTTCAATTAATAACAACACCATAGTTATACATTGAGACGCCACAATACCGCTAAAGTATAGCAATTTAATTCAAAATGTTGTGAATGTTATGCCTGTAGAGGAAGTCGGAAGAATGACGTCACTTCAAAACAAACATGGCGGATGCAGCACATATAATAATTCAAAGCTTTAAAAATGTTGATTGCTTTTGATTCGTTTGAATTTCTAAAAAAAAACTTGAATTATATCCGTGTATGTATAAACGCCATGAGCTTTAAAAAAGTGCTTTACATCATTATCGTGATATTGTTTGACTGTAACCAGGGCAACCACCCAGGCGCTCTCTTCGCGACTATTTCATGTCAGATAAATCGTAGAAATACTAGTAAAATGTAACGAGGGTCTTTTTCCCGGCTCGTTGACATCCAAATACACTCTACTGGGTTTGTTTATTCAATATTTATTCAATCAGCAGTTGCTTGGAATCCTTCTTACCAAAGTCGATGGAGCAGTACACAATTTTGGGTCGAGTCGGAGAAGGAGCCCATGGTATTGTGTTCAAGGCCAAACACACTGAGGTAGGTTTTAGCTCAAATTGAATATTTTTGTGAAGCCCCAGCACTAACCCCTGCTGCCCTTTCATATCGTCATTCTGTGGCGTTTGTGTCTGCAGACCGGACAGACAGTAGCGCTGAAGAAGGTGGCTCTTCGTCGGCTGGAGGATGGAATACCTAATCAGGCCCTGCGGGAGATCAAGGCTCTACAGGAGATTGAGGACAATCAGCATGTGAGTCTCAAGGCCAACAAGGGTCATAGGTCATTGCTGACCTCGCCTACTCTTCCAGGTGGTCAAGCTGAAGGACGTTTTCCCGCACGGAACCGGCTTTGTCCTGGTGTTTGACTTTATGCTATCAGACCTTTCTGAAGTCATCAGGAACTCTGAGCGACCTTTGACCCCTGCCCAGGTCAAAGGTTACATGGTGATGCTGCTGAAGGGCGTGGCTTTCCTCCATCAAAACAACATCATGCACCGAGTGAGACCACTGACCATCTGGACATTGTGTTTTTGATTGTTTGGTCTATTTTGTTTTTTCGTTTTACCCGTGTGTGTCTCTGTTAAGGACCTGAAGCCGGCTAATCTCCTCATCAGTTCGTCTGGTCATCTGAAGATTGCAGACTTTGGTTTGGCCAGACTCTTCAGCGAGCAGCCAGAGCGGCTGTACAGCCACCAGGTGGCCACAAGGTCAGAACTCAACACCTCCTGTTTCTGTAGAACCTTTTCAAGATTAAGACTTGGATAAGAGTCAAAGTGGACTTCATCCTTTGAAATAATGAATTCATCATTGTGACATGGAAAGATTATGTTTGTTCTTTAGAGAATGTCAAGTGGTTCAATACACAACGTACATAAAATAAAGGTGTGTTTACAGGTGGTACAGAGCTCCAGAGTTGCTGTACGGAGCCAGAAAGTATGACGAGGGTGTTGACCTTTGGTGAGTTTGATTCTGTCTTCTGATAAGATCGAAGTTAAATAGTTTTTCTGGAGTATGTTTTTCTGTCGTCCGTCTCCCTCAGGGCAGTGGGTTGTATCTTCGGTGAGCTTTTAAACTCATCTCCCTTGTTTCCTGGGGAAAACGACATTGAGCAACTCTGCTGTGTCCTCCGAGTGTTGGGAACGCCGACTCAAGAGAGCTGGCCGGTACGACACACTGTACATACAAACACATACACACACACATGGATCTGAACTTCCTGTTTGATCTTGGGCAGGAGATGATAGATTTACCAGATTACAACAAGATCACTTTCAAAGAGAATCCAGCAATTCCACTGGAGGAAATAGTTCCTGACTCCTCCCCCCAGGCCCTCGACCTGCTCGCCCAGTTCCTGGTCTATCCATCCAAGCAGCGTTGGCCCGCCCCCCAGGTGTGACGAGCATTGCTGATATTAAGACCTGCTATCTCTTATCATTAACGACAACTTGCTTCACAGGCTCTGCTCCACTCGTACTTCTTCTGCTCTCCACTTCCTGCACACCACTCAGAGTTACCGATTCCTCAACGAGCGGGACGACCCCCCCGTCAGCGGCTGCAGGCTCCTCCCACTGACTTCTGCGTCGACCTCCCCCTGCACAACAGTGTCGTGGACCCCGCTCTGCTCCAGAGACATGCCTGCTGACTTCTTCAGTATGATAGGATCCAAAGTAACTTCTCACTCATGAACCTTCATTTCTAAAAACTTTGAATCAGTTCAGTTCACTTTAAAGGGTTTTTATTCATCTGATGAAGAATTCAGCAATAACATGAAGTCATCACATCGCGTGGTGCGAACAAGTCACATGACATCATCAAACTTTGGGTCTCTTAGATTCTTCTTCAGGTCCAAACTCTTGGCAAGCAACTCAATCCGACCGGTCCGGACACAGACGGGTGGTGTCTGAAAAAAGGGGTGGTGTCTCCGCCGGGTCACAGGGCGGAGGCTCAGATAAACGAGGCACTTTATGATCCAGAGCTCCTCCTGTTGTTGCTATAGTAACAGGACATGCTGTGGGCTGCGTTGCCATAGCGACGTCATCATGACTGTAGGACCGCTGTTGGACCTGAACTTTATATTTATGGCTCTATTACATCATCAGAAGAAGTTTAAAAACTTTTTTTTTCTTTACAAGCAGGCAAATCATCAGGTGCTATTAAATCTTTCATAATTAATATATTAATAAGAATAACACCGACGATGATGTCGTTAAATCGACACATTCGGTTTATAAAAATTAAAAAAAGCATGTTCACGTGCTCGGAGATACAACGACCACAATTGCATACATTATAAAGTGATCTCATCATGATGGTTAGAAACACTAATTAGAAATGCTACTCTCTGTGCAACGTCATTGGCTGAAGCTGGCCTCAAATCCCGCCCACCTGCCAATGAGTGTGGATCCGCTTATTGGCGACACTGTCCCAACAAGTGCAGGAAGGGGCGGAGTCTTTACTAAAGCCCTTATAAGAAGCTGAATAATGGTACGTGAACCAATCAGGAGAGAGCACATCCATCAGGAGGACGAACCACGCCCGCCCAGCCGACTGCCAATCAGAACCTGCGTTAGTTTCAGTGGGCTTGGCTCCAGCCAGGGACCCGGAACCTCGCTTTGTTGCCAAGTTTCCTGGTCTCCCCTCCAGCTGACGGGGACACTGGCTGCTGATTGGCTGACGTCTGTGGAGCTGGCTGTTGATTGGTTGTCCCAGTGCTCGAGGTCGTCCTTCGGCATCAGAAAGGAAAACGCATTTTCCTGCTTTTTACTCTGAGAAGGCTTATGGCTGGACCTGTGATCCAGAACTTCCTCCTCGCTCTTCTTCCTGCTCCTCCTCACCTGAGGAGACCTCTCAGACCTGCTGGACGTCGCCCCCTGCGGCTCAACCTTCTCTCTGGCTGTCTGACTTCTACGAGCTTTCTCCTTCTGCCGGTCCTCCTCTTGCACCTCCTTGTCCACCAGATCTAGGTCCAGATCAGGAACTCCTCCTCCCGTCCTTCCTTTGGTTCCCGCCGCTCTGCTCCTCCTTCTCCTCTTCTCCCCCCCTCCCCCCTCTGCTCTGAGGGAGGCAGTTGTCATGGTCACCGGATTAACCTCCTGCTCCTCCTCTCTGAGTGAGGAGGATACGGGGGAGGGGGCTCCATCCTCAGGGTCTGTGGACCAAAACGCTCTTATGAACTATTTTTAAGTGGCGATGTGTCTGTGCTTCATTTGTGGATGAATGGAGGTTGAATGAAAGAATGAGAGGAAACAAAGTAGGAAATACCAACCGCGAATTTTCAGTGCGCCCAATTACATAGAAGCAGGGTTCCCCCTGTTTGGAGTTTGTCATACAGAGAGACAGGCTGGAGAGCTCCACTGAGGAGGAGGAGGAGAAGCCAGAAGAAAAGGGAGAAGCAACCAGAAACAAAAGACCTTTCAGAAAACAGCGAAGAGAAATTCTGTGGCCGGCTCAAGTGAAGCAGATCCTCTCACCATAGTCCGGCACATATCCGTTCCCCTTCTTGAGCACCAGGTGAATCCGATGACCTCCTCGTCGGATCTGTTCCACCGCCTGACTGTGAGTCATCCCGGCCGTGCTGTCGCCGTTGATCTCCACAAGCTGATCCGACACCTGAGGAGAGGTTGTTAGAGTCGACGTCCACGTGCAAGTCTGTGTCTCTACCTACCTGGATCTTATTGCTCCTCTGAGCCGGACCCCCATCCATCAGTCCCAGCACGTACAGACCCATGTTGTACTCCGAGCCCCCGCGCAGAGAGAAACCAAAACCAGTAGGACCACGTTCAAGGTCGACACTGTAGAACTTCGACTCGTCCTGATCAAAACAGAAACGGAAGTTAGGTTCTCTCCCTTTGCAGACTCTGAACTTGAGGTCAATCTGTGGGCCTACGAAGACTCTGGGTCTGACTGACCTGTGTCCTCCCTCTGTACGTCTTCATCTGCCGCCCGTCCATCTCCACGTCTGCTCCCTCCAAGGCATCTACAACACATCTCAGCGTCACGACAGCTGACTGGACAAGAACGAGTGTGTGATTCATACGCTGTCTTGGAGTGATGCTCAGTCTGAGCGTGTTTCCTGCTCTCCTCAGAATCTGGGCCAGGTCCCGGTGCTGCAGTCCCCCGACCCCCCGACCCTCCACTGCCTCCAGCTGGTCGCCGGGCTGAATCTGGCCGCTCCGTGCTGCAGGACTTCCTCGCCGGACTGTCACGAAGCGATGTGACATCACGGTAGAGGCTGGAGAGAGAGTCACATGACCATATGTTAGGCAGGGGTCTCAAACCCAACTGGCCGGAGGTCATCAGAGGTTATTCATGTGGATACGAGGCTGCAGGCTGGCTGTTTTTCTAAACATCTTTGAAAAATTTGATTTTTATTTTGTTGTTTTCTGTGGTTTCGCTTTCAATTCGAGTCATTTTTGTGTAACTGAATGTGTTCATTTCTTTTAGAAATGTGTTCCATCTTAACTAAATAATACAATTTCATTAGCTTTTAATGCTCGAGTTATAAAAACGGGTATTTATTATCAGATTTTATTTATGTTCAGTAGTTTCATCTGGATTTAGGAAGGTTTTCTAGGTTCATTGTACACCTGTATGGCATCTCATCGGTGCTGCTCAGCAAAAGAAAGACATTTTAGGATATTTGAAGGCAGCAGAGGGGAGTCGTTTCATTTTAAGTTTTCTTTTATACATATGAAATGAGTTGCCTTAGAAGAAATTAGCTCCTTTGCAGAGGTATGTTATTTTATACTTTATACCGTTATTGTTAGTAAGTAAGCTTTATTTGTTCACCTTTTTAAAACAGTAGAACATTTTCTTTGAACTATGATGTCTCTGAGTTGTTTTGATGGTAATAAATACTATCGTAAAACGTAATGGTTGATATTCCCAGAGTGACTACAGCAGCAGAGCTTTCAGGACGACTGATGATGTCATCATGTGGAGAACACGGCGGCAGCAGGAACACAACGGCGACAGATCGAGGCCGACAGCCGGGGGAGACCAAGACTGTGAAAGTGCTGAAGATGCTAAAAATAGAGGCACGTAGAACTTGTTCATCATCTGATATTCCGGGATGCCAGTGAACACATCACACCACAGTGAATATCGGATTAATGTTGAAGTGACAAAAGTGGAAATTCAGGAGTGTCCGGCCAGCGGTGAGTGGTTTTATGAGGAAGATAAATGTTTCTGAAGTGACAGAAGTTCCTCGACTTCTTTGAAAATTTAAAAAACACTTCTCTTGATTGTCACATTCGTCACATCTGCATTATTCATCAGGTTTTTCTCTGAGCCGGAGAAACATTCTCATTTGAAGAATTCTTCCAGCTGCTGCCAACCACGTCTTGGAGCGAACGCACGAGAGTTGTAAACACGTCCGAGGGAGATTTGTTCAGTTCTCTGAGGCAGAAGAACATTTGTCACTTTACATGACCGCAGGCTCCGAACCCAACATGTGCGTCAGAATCATCAGGATTCCACTAATAATAGCAGATGAAGAATCGTGAAAACAACTGTCGTCGTCATGGCTACTGAACTCAGGATGTCAGCGGTGCCAGGGTCCAAGCGAACGTGAACCAATGACCTTCGACTTGATGCTAACCAGCTGCTGCAACCTTCATCATCCTCGGTCAGTACCAGCATCTTCGTGTGTATTTTATGCATCATAGATATGAAAATGTCTAAACGTGTGAATCAATAATGGATGTTTGACAGGTTCTCTCTAAACACGCAGCACCTGACACGCGAGAACACAACTCTGCGTGCCAACTCTTCCTCCTCGCCGACTCCTCTCTGCTGGATCTCTTCTTGACCAACCTGTCCTCCCTCGGTCTCCAACTCCCCTCTCTCCCTCCTCTCTCTCCCCCTTTCAACTCTATCAGCGCTCTGGAATGTTGGACATATTTCCCCTCCTGAGAAACAATCAGAAGTTGCAAGAGAGAAACAAGTGTACTGAGCGGAAAACATGAACAAACACACACACACCCACACACACACACACACACTGCTCAGCACACTGTAACAGTATTTATCCCAAGAGTATGATCAGCGACAGAAACTTGCTTATCCTCCTGAACCACATTTTAACGTGACACATAGGTTTGAGAAAGTTGTCGCTCTCACTCTCACTCTCTTTAAATCCATTCAGATAGTTAGAAACAAGTGAGTTACTCACGTCCAGCGTTACGGTTCACACACACACACACAAGCGCACTTACGTTTCGAGTCCTTGACAGACCTCAGAACGGACTGCAGTCGCTCCAACATTCTCATTGAGTCTCAAAACCAAACGAGTGTGTGTCCCTTTGACTGTGTGGCAGGTTGAAAGCGCAGCAAGGTTCAGTTTCAGTGGGGGGCGGGGGGAAGAGGAGGGGCCTCATAATGAGATGGGGAAACACACACATTTCTTCATTCACTCAGAGAATATTTGAGGTCACACGTTACCAGAAAAGCCAAAACACTAATGGATTTGAATATGTTTCTATCAAATTTAGTGAGGACTCTCAGCTACGATATCCTTTTGAATAATGCGGTCAGTGAAACGTGTGTCCAGTTTATTTGAACACAATCCATTGATTGTTCTTAGAGAGTGAGGCAGGTTTCCGTGCAGGATTTTCCTTGATTCTCTGCGACTCCTGTGTTTGTTTTGATTGTTTAAGCGCTTTGTGACCCTGGTCTGGAAAAGCACTCTACAAATAACAATTACGTAATTATTTACTTTGTGTTATAAATGTAATATATAGCATTTCTTAAACTTAAAACTTAAGTGTTGAGCCAAGTCTATCCCATTTTTTTTTTATAAATAAAGTTAAGTAAAAAAGTGTATCCAATGCAAAAATATGTATGTTTAAGAGTAAAAATGTTTTTTAATTATCGCAATAACTATTTCCAATTGTTGTGGATGTAAAGTAGAGAGCGAGGCTCAAGCAGCCAATGGAGACGCTTATTAGATAAAGGGGCGGGGCTCAGTCGTTGAGCTCAGTAACAGCAAAAGTGATAATAATATTGGTAGAAGCCCAATATTATTACACAAACACATTCGTGGAGAGGAAAAATCGGTGTGGTTTTGATTTTCTAAAATGTGACACATGTATGTATTTTTTTTATATTTTCATGGCTAATTAGCTTTATGCTATCATTAGCATAATCGCTAAATTAGCATTTAGGCTAAGAATTGAGTGTGTTGTTTACTGCCATGCTGCTTGCTAAAGATGCCAACATATGTTTTGTTGTTCATTTCTGTCACCAGATATTTCCAATAAAGAGGAAACAGCAACAGAGGAGAACCCAATGATTTCTCTGGTTGTGGTCGTCTTCCATCCGTGAGTACAGAATTCAACATGACTGGAAACTTTGACAGTCCAACCAATTTTATAAGGTGTTAATATGTTTCCGAATTTGTAAAACACAATATGTAGGACATTGAAGTACACAAAGAGGACGACCATCAAACAAATGTCTTAAATACATTTTAAAAACGGCGAAGAAACTACAGGAAATAAACTTTTTGGTCTTATAATCATATTGACCTGCCATAATGTATGTAACACAACTGTATGTTTCCGTTTAATGTTAGGTGCGAGTTTTGAAGGTTTGGGCTTTTAACTTAAAGTTTGAAGCACTTTACGGAGATCACTTACTAACGACATCAACTAAGAAAAGAAATGAGTGTGCCATCTTGGTTTCAACGTGGTAGAATTAATTTGTCTACAAAAGATTCTCACATCCTTACAATTGGAAACAGCAACTCACCTCCATGGTTCACTTCCTGAGATGCGATGACAAATCCGAACCCTTCTCCCGGACGCCTCCTAAGTTCCACATCCACTGTCCTTACTACTCTTCCATCCTTGCTTGTGGCTCCGCCCAGACTGTTACTCCTCGCTGGCGGACCACCAGCGCTCTCCTCCACCCCGAGCAGGTCACGGGGTTCCAGCGTAAGTGTAACCGGGACAGAGTCTAGGAAGCTGGTGCTCTGGATGAGTGTGGAGACCGGGGAACCGTTGGTTTGATTTCCTGCAGTTGGTGAGAGATGAGCACCCTGGGGGCTCTCCAGTGCTAAACCCGCCTTGCTTAGGGGGGGCACCGCTCCTGTCGATGGGGAGAGCAAGTCGGCTGAGGTGTGGTGGCGGGATGAAGGGCTGGTGAGACCATGAGGGGATGGGAGGGCCTTGTAGATGTTGGGGGTGACCACAGGTGAGGAGCCAGCACCTGAAAAATAAACATGTTTATTAATCAGAGGTAAACAATGGCTACAATTCAAACTAACTCAAGTCCCACCTTGTCTATGGACCAGCAGAACCACCTCGCCCTGTTTAGTGTGTTCCTGCAGAACCCTCTGGACCTGCAGGAGACGAGCGTTAATGTTGTGTGAGACGTTCAGAAGAGAAGGGTTAAGCACCTGGGAGAAGTTAAGGCTTTGCACATCTGCTCCGTTGATCTTGACGATGGCATCTCCTGCGTGCAGCGCCGGGCACTGCCTTCTGTCCCACACCCTCCGGACCACCGCCAGTTGCCCACTCTGACCCCCGGCTGTAACGCTGAAGCCAAGACCTCCACTGTCGCTGCGGCCTAGAGCCACCGGTACCATCTCCCCACCCGGCGCTGCTACAGGCGACCCGACTATTGGCAGGACCATCCCCGCGTTGCTCCTTCCGGCAGGGGAGGGACTTTTGTGATTGGCTGGACAGCCATTAAAGCCACAGGTAGCGACTTCTCTTGGCGGGGTCAAGGTCAGAGTTGTTTGGGGGACGGCTGAACGATGCATGTGAGCAGAAGACGGAGAGGGAACAGAGTTTTGGAACTGGCTTTGGTCTGGATGGGACAGTGGTAGTTTGGGTAGAGTGGAGGCAGACAGCGGGAGTGTGGAGGAATGAGGGATGGTGCAGGTGGACAGGTCGCTCTCGGACGACTTGGAACTCCGTCGTTGTAGAAGAGAGATCGGGAGAGTGCTGCTGTTGTAGCCAATCAGAGACGAGCTGTGGAGAAGAGAAGAAAGACTCCTTTGTTCGCAGACACTCAGTTGAATGAAGGTTCATAAAAATATGATTAATACAAACATGTCAACAACTCCTTAATGGTTTTCAAATCGATTACTGTTGAACTTATACAAGTAAATTAATTTCATCAGAATATTGATTTTTTTTAAATTAATTTAACATTTAAAACATTTGTTTTTAATAACTAAATAATTCTGAAATGTTAGAAATTAATTCGTTGTAAGAGTTAAGAGTTTCCAATAATTCCAATAATAAAAGAAAAAGGAATATTCAAAATTCAATATTTATATTTATATCCTCATTGATACAATATAACATGTTGGCTCTATAATACCAACATTCAATGTTGAGTTCAACCATTCAATATACTTGCAAACTAACACCAGAAAATGTAATTCCGAGCTGTAAGACAATGTGGGATCAATGTGAAATCCCTAGAGAAGGTCATTGTGGAGGTTAAAAAAAACCCTGCATTAACAAATCTCTAGTAAAAGCTGAAAACGTTCCAAAATCCCCCAAGGCTTGTGACGGTCATCCTATCCTTGCAGTGAGATATAAGTGTCCTTCTGCTCAGAACTGAAGCTACCTTGTGCATTTTCCTGTTTTGTGTTGGTTTAATCTCAATTATTGTCTATTTTGGGTATTAATGAAGACGATTCACAACACATATAATGAATACTTCCTCCAAATGCAATAGTCACTCGAACTTTATCAGAAATTTTGTTTGAATTTCTCGGTCAAGTCAACTTTGCCCACCGTTGTGTTCCGGCGCTGCCGTCAGAGTCGCTGTGATTGGCTATCGTCTTCTCAAGATGATGCGATGGACCCGCTGGTGTCTCGGCAGGCGTGCCTGAAAGTCCGTTCATCATGGGCTGAGCGGCACATGTGAGCTGGCCTTGATACACACATGCAGTTAGAGTCTATTAAATGTGAAACGGGTGACTCAGGTGATACCTGATGTTCCGTTGGGGTCCGTGGCGTGACTGTAGGTGAGCTGAGTCAGCCGGTTCCGAGCGGGCGGTTCAGGGGTCTAGAGATGCACAGACATCAATAAGCAAAAACAACACTTAGAGAGTCCAAAGAGCGTACCGGGTCCAGGTTCTGCTTGGGGCAGCCATCTGGGTTGTAAAGCATGGGGTATCCTCTCCGCAGGACCACGTCCACGCTCTGGCCCATGGGCACCGACTTCAGCAGCTCAACAACCTCTTTGTGGGATCGACCCAGAACACACTCGTCGTTGATGTAAACCAGGATGTCAGCTGCACAAAGCCAGATGTTTGTGTGTGTCAGTTTTTGTCTCAGCATGTGTGTGTGTCTGTGCACTGGCGTGTGTTCTTAGTTGCAGATGATGAGATTAAAATTTAATCCTCCACATATTTTAAAGTCTTTAACAGGTCACGTGATGAGTGCGCCAGAATCACATGATCTCACAACAAAGTGTGGTTTTGTGTGAGTGTGTGTGTGCGCATGTACCTGTTTGGAGGGTTGGGGGACCCCCTGGTGTGACACTGTACACCTGCAGGAACTCTCTGGGTCGACTTCCTCCCACAATGTTGAACCCGAAACCTCGCGGACCTTTAGAGAGTCGAGTGTGGACGGAGAAACCTTGGAGCTGACTCGGCTGCTCCGTGAATTCTGGAACTGATAAATGACCTGTATAACTGTGTGTAGTACACACACACACACACACACACATTTGTGTATATGTGTTGTGTTGAGAAGAATAAATGTGTGCTTGTTTAATGGCTTGTTCTATGTATTAGGGATGTGTAACCACGTGATGGATAATTTTATTTTGTGTGTGTGTGTGTGTGTAGACAAGTACTTGTGTGCGATTGTGTAATCTCGGAAAAGAGAGTTTGTGAGACTTCCCTACTGAGAGGAAAATGATTTTGCAAGCTTATGTTTGTGTGTTTGCTGTCCCCTGCTGGTTCAGTAAAACTCACGTTCTGAGCAGGTTATCTCTTTGTTTTGAGTTCGAGGATCAAGCCAGCTGGTTGTCTTGGTAACATGACTGACAGAAAGAGATCTTCATCATCATCATCATCATAACCATCATTAATTTGATCATCATCAACAGCTTTATCCTCCAACTATTTTTATGACCCCACGACTCACTTAATGTAGTACGGCTCTCCCGAATCGCTGAATGCCATCTCCCAGTTCTCGGGCAGTGGACCTCCAGGGCTTTGACCAGCTCCTCTCCCTCCTCCGTTCTCTGTTCCCTTCCAAGAATGCAGTGGAACTTTGGGTGGAACTCCAGCTGAACCTGCTAAGAGAGAAAAAACATCCGTGAATAAACAACACGAGTACCTCGTCGAGTGGATCTAGTCCTGGTACCTGATAGTCCGCTGTCCTCCTCACTGGCGTCTCCCTCCTCCACAGCTTTCTCCAGGTTACTCAGACTTTTACTTCTCGTTCGGAAGTTTCTCAGCAAGTTCCGATGTTCCTGGTACGTGATCGGGGGGCTGTCGGGCCCGATGTGGACTGGGCGGGGTGTCCCGTAGTAGTTCCCTTGTTTTAGAAACAGGTTATTGAGTGTGTGAGTGCATGTACTGGTTCTACACAGTTTAAACTACAATTAAACCCACCGACAGTTTATCTAGTTTATTAATCCCAGGCTGGGGACTTTTACCGAACATCTTTAAACCATTTAGCAAGTTTTTCTCTAAAGAATCCGAGCGGGATTATGTTGCTCCTGGAGTAAAAAAGCAACACTCTGCAGTCACACAGAAAAAGTCAACGATCATTGTGAAGGTATTTTTCCCAGCACAGATTCATTTTCTATTTCAGGCTCATTAATCCTTCTGCATGTTGCCGGGCAGGTTCTGAGGGATTAGAGACAGGAATACTTTTTTTTTTACTAAAAAAGACTTCAATTTCCCTTGAATATAATCTGTCGACCGCGGTGGGATTGTGGTGCATCTCTGGTTGTCTGACTTCATCAGAAGAACCTTCTGTGTGGTCCTATATATGTATTGATTATATATTAGTGTTTGCTATTAATACTTTAAGTAAAAACACATTAAAAGGAATTAAACTAGCAGAAATATATTAAATACAACTTGAGAAATATAAAAATAATTTAAAGAGTAAAAACATTTCATTTAAAAGCCAAATTCCTGTCAGTTTTCCATCGTAACTTTTTATTTATTTCCTCCATGAAAGTTACGCTTTCATATGATTGTTCATTTGTAAACAAAATATCAATGAAAGTATTTTACTCGAACTTTGAGGGAATGTTGATGATAAGACAAGGAAGAGATGATTAAATGTTGGTGGTGTTTACGTATTTCACTTATGCGTTTTTTAACTTGGAAAAAAAACGTAACAATCTGAAACAGTTATTTTTTTGAATGGGACAAAATGTGTTGTTTATTGTTCATTTGACCTTGTTTTAGTCAGCAGATGAAATCATTAGATCTACCTGTCGGTCTAGTGGCGATAAATTCATACATTTAGTGAACTTTAATTGGTTGGTTTAGTGCAGGTTAAGTTGTGTACCAACCTTTAAACTTGCCACTCTCCAAAAGAGCGCCGGACTCTTCCAGAGAAAAGAACTCCTCGATGGACACAAAGTTGTAGTCCACTCCTGAAATCTCACCGTCTCGTGGCGGCCGGGTCGTACCTGCCATGAAAAATAACTTCAGAAATGCAGGGCTGCTGGTTGAGGTGGATGCTTTCAGTGGTGAAGCACTTTGGCTTGTGTACAAGTGTGTGTTTGTGAGTCTCTTACAAGGAACAGCTCGCAGGTACAGGTTCTCTCTGATCAGCTGCTGCTGTTGACTGTCCATGGATCCTGGGGTGAAGCACTTGCTGAGGTACAGACGCAGGTCTTTGCACAACGAAGCGCCTGAGAACGAGTTGTCGTGATGTCACAGTGATGTCACAGTGATGTCACAGTGATGTCACAGTTCACAGTGATGTCACAGTGATGTCACAGTGATGTCATCAAACTCTGGAGGACTTGACTCACCCGGGGTGACGGTCTTGATCCTGATCGGATGGGGACAGGAGTTGAAGACCCCTCTGACATCACCGAGCGTCATCCCCAACACCGGCGTCCCTCCGATCTCCAAGATGATGTCACCCACCGAGGCCCCGCCCCCCGGTGCCACCGTGACGAATGGGAACTCTCCATAGTCGGCTCCTCCCCCTACGGCCAAGCCCAGCTCCCCTGCACCACCGGCCAGCGGCACGAAGCTCTCCTGGACCTGGACCGACAGCTGGGTCAGACATGTCTGAACGGATTAATGATGCGACTTCCTCACCTTTGATCGCCAGTGCAGCTTCTTCACCGTTGCTTTAGACATGGCGACTCCGCTGCAACACAACAGGGACACAACGTTGTAACACACAAAACACAAACATTGTTTCACGGAGAAGCTGAAGTGACACAAATAACACCTGATGATTTGTCATTACTGAAATGTTTGTGGCATCTTTTAGTCGGGTCTTTATGGTGTAACCTCCCCGAATTGTCTGACCCACAGGTACTGACCACTGCAGCAAGGAAACACCGACATATCTGTGTGCGCTGTTTACTAACTGTGAGAAACTGTCAAGGCTGACTAGTTTCAAAAGATAACAGAGACCAACATCACAAGAGTCTATCGAGGTAAACACACTTGCTACACACACACACTTGCTACACACACACACACACTGTCAACACAACAATGTAGCAACGAACACAAGCTAAAGTACTGTTGAAACAATCATCACAAACAGTATTGTGTGCTTGTTCTGAGCTATAGTCGAGTGTTGAGAGAATGGACTCTTAGTTTCATATTCTCTTTGTGTGTGTGCGCTCGTGTGTGTGTTACCTCTACACACATGTGTGTTTAGATGTCATATCCTCTTTTTCTCTTGTCTGAGGCTCTTCGTGTTCGCCGTGGTCCACTCTCTCGTTTGCTCTAGTTAGCGCTCACCCTCTCTCTGATAAACGGGGTCAAAGTCCAGAGTGTGATGATTTAAATATGTGTGTGTGTTTGTGTGTGTGACGGTGTGTTCAGGGTGTGGACTGCAGGAATGTGTGAATTTATTGTGAGCTGTGATTTTAAAGAGATGCAGGTTGGATGGAGATAGAAGATGCTGTGTCTACGTAGTTAGTGTGACCTGGTTTTACTCCATTGTTTTGTGTGTGTGTGCGTGTGTGTGCGTGTGTGTGCGTGTGTGTGTGTGTGTGTGCGCGTGCCTGTGTGTGTGAGTGCAGGCTGCAGATCTTCAAGACAATGTATGATCATATTTGTTGTATGACTTGTTATTGTTCTTCAACTCATGCCTTTTTAAGGTCAAACTGAAGTGTAGAGTAGTTCCTATTGTTAAAGGAAGCTCAGCTGAAGAAGTGTTTCAAGACTTCAACGAAGCATCTTTGTCGGACATCCTTGACCCAGTGACCACGAAGAGAATCTTAACCACACGTGGGTCTTCAAGGATGGAAACGGTGCGTGCAGGAGAAGTTATAATTGTGTACCCGAGGCCTGATGAGTAGATCACTTTGAATTATGTATAAGAATCCCCTAAAATATGGGTCGCCTTTGTCTGACTAGTCGAACCTCGGAGCACGTCTCCTGCTTCTTTACAAGAACATTGAAGGAGGTTCTCACTCACACAGGTCACCTGGTCCTGGTCCGGGTCAGACTCCAGATCTCATCCACTTATAGCTCGGCTGAGAGCCGCTCAGAATCCCCGTTTGACCTCCTCAGAAGCGGTGAATGAACGTGGGTGAATAATGCACAATAACATCTACAACCGCAGCCGGTGGTGCCGTCTCCATGGTGATGTGTGTAAATGAAGTTGGATCCTCAGAACCGTCCTTTACATCCTCTGGTGTAATGACTCCCCGGTGGAATGAACCATGTGACCACCTCGCACATTTTTGTTGCAGGGATGAATCATGTGACCCGAGATGTGACACGAAGGTTAGAAGACGTTCATCACACACGAGCCTTCAGGGACTTGTAGTCTTTTGAAGCTTTTTTAGTGATGTGGGGAGACACTGACTCTGGACCCTGTCACCCCCAACCCTACACCCCCTCCACCCCGCTGACCCTCCACTCACACCTCCATCACTCAGCGGTCAAACAAAGAGCACAAATCAGCTGATGACCACCGCACGCGCGCGCGCGCACACGCACGGATGAAGGATGTCAGCATGGTTGGCAGTGAATGTGCTGACGGTACCGTTTGTACCAACCCGCGCGCACGGACACACACGAACGCCCCCACACACACAAGCATTTTCTCAGTCACTACGAGGCGTGTGCACGCGCATCCTCGTGTACGGCAACAAAAACAAACCGGATCTGGTTACCTTCATAATTCCTGCAGCGTCCTCCTGGTCGCTCCTCCGCTGCTCCTCCTCCTCTCCTCCCCCGGTGCTCCTCCTCCTCCCCCGGTGCTGCTCCTCCTCCTGCCCCGGTGCTCCGGTGAATCCTCTCCCGGGTGTCTGTGTATCGATCTCTCCCTCGGTGCCGCTGCTGCTCGGTGCATGCTCGCGCATGCGCCTCAAGTCGTGCGCGCGCACGTGCGGGCAAGCGGTGCGCGAGACCCACTGCAGGTGAAAAATAAAAAAAAACGCGCACGCACGGGAATTGTGCGCGCGTGTGAGTGTAGGTGGAGGTTTAATGGTTTCATACAAGAATGATGCTCTCTCTCTCTCTCTCTCTCTCTCTTTTATTCTCTCCCTCCACCCAATAAAAGGGTGACGATAATGAAGCGTGCATTAGAGGGGGCGGGGTGCGAGGAGAGGGAGTGAAGGAAGGAAAGACCACCTTCATGGGAGGAGTTTCCCCCTGATTTCTTGTCGATCGAATCAAAGTATTGATCGAACTCCAGTATTATTTATATGTCGTCATTCTTTTACTTCTCTACGTCCAGTCAGTTCATCACCTTTCAAACATCAACAGATGTTCTTGACAAGTGAAGATGTCTCTTCTGACAACTGTTACATGGATATATTCATTATGAGACGCTCAAAGTAAAGAAGAAACATTTGTTAAAGTCACGCGCGTGCTCTGTGTCCTCCAAACACGCGGGACACTCTTGGCCTTAAATGCCCTTTAATGTCGTCACCGCTGCATCACTGTCACCATCAGTGAAGAACCACTGGTCAGATGTTCAATCATTTTGGATTCATCCTTATAGTCTTTAGGTTTGCATCGTGATGATCTCGGTATTAATTATATACGTGACTTTTGATAAATGATCAATAATGTGATTTAAAACCACGTATCTATCCGTATATGTGTGTGTGGCTTCAACATGGCTGTGTCTGGTCACTGCAGCGTCGCAGGATGTTTCCTTCCATCTGTTTATCTGCTGACATCAGCAACAGAACACGCTGCCCCCCCATCGACACCCACGACTCGGATTCACTGACACGCTGTGTCCAGCAGAGGGAGGCAGAGATCAGTCCAACGGTTTGTCATGACGTCATCGCTATGACTTCATGAAAGAACCTTCACGGTCATCAGGACGTCTCGTGTGAGTCAGTCCTCTGTGGCTCCTCGAGGGACTTTGGCCCCTTTTTATCTCTGAACTTCTTCCACACATACAATCCACTAACAATGTCATTGAAGTGTGTGATGTTTTCGATAGAGTTGTTGCTTTTGGTATAGTATTGTGATGTTCTAGTCCACCGTGTTTTTAACATTTCTATGTTATTCCGAACTTCCTGTTCGATCGACAGGCTTTCAATATCTTTGTTTATAAACTTTGTTCTTGTTCTTATTTTTATTAATTAACATCTGTATTGCTGTGTAGTGCTATTTGGAAAAACAATTTTCCAAAGGAGCCCTCCTGAGGGATCAATAAAGTTCTATCTGTCTATCCGTCCATCCATCCGTCCGTCCGTCCGTCCGTCCGTCCGTCCGTCCGTCCGTCCGTCCGTCCGTCCGTCCGTCCGTCCGTCCGTCCGTCCGTCCATCCATCCATCCATCCATCCATCCATCCATCCATCCATCCATCCATCCATCCATCCATCCATCCATCCATCCATCCATCCATCCATCCATCCATCCATCCATCCATCCATCCACTCACATGTATTCGGATGTTCTAATGATTACATTTTTCCGTTGGTGTTTCTTTACCGCTCTCAGGTTATGTTATTATGTTGTTGTTATTTAACGAAATTCCACAGAACATCTGTAGATATTTTTCTGTCTTCTGATATGCTGTGTCCAGGTGTTGACTCTTCCTCCACCAGCAGCAGGTCCCAGACCTGGAGACCACATGAGTGACGGAACAACGGCAAACATGACGGAAACAAGAGAAAATAAATCCTTCCTGCAGGATTATCAGGCTTAATACACACACACACACACACGCCCACACTCACTCGTCCACCCGTAACCTCACACTCACACACACACACACACTCGTTCTGTCCGTAACCTCTCACACATACAGACACACTCACACTCCGTCTCTACAGGGAAGGTCAAAGTTTCATTATCAGATTCACTTTCAATTTCACCTCAAGTGTTGTTGACGTTTCCGCTCTGACCCTCCAGACGACGATCTCACATTGTAAACACACACACGTCCATCATGACTTCCATCTTACCTGAACATCATCTGGAAAATATTGTGTAACGTTCATGTAGCAACAGTTGACACAGGTAATGATCTGAAGCTCCTGCAGGTGTCAGTGGAGTGTAGTGTCTCACAGCCACTATTATAATACATCATTTTTTAATATATTCTTTTTTCTATGATTTAAAAACCATGATAAAGATACTCATCTCTATAATTCTAACTCTCTTTTGTGTTTCTCTAACGCAGGTCTCTCATGCATCGATGTGTGCGACCATATTAGAAAATTATCTTAAGCCCCGCCCACTGAAAAAAACGCTTTGTTTTTCTGGAGATGAAATCTTGTTTATTATAACCACACCCACTCTGCGTTAATTGGTCAATCCGTGAGGTCTCCACCTCCAAGGGATTGGTTGTATAAACAAAGCGGGGCATGATTAAAGCTGGCTGGAGGAGGAGTGAAGCCATTATTACGTCATAATGGACTCCGCTCTCGCAACCTTTTGTTCGCCCAGATTTCACACTGGTGAGAACTTTATAAAGTATTAAGTTCAAAACTTGGTCCTGATGAGGGACTTACTGCATCTTGGAGAGGAAGACTTCCTCTAAATCTGAGACCTAAATGAAGAGCTTGGAAGAGCAGAAATGTGAACATAAAAGAACATCCTGAGTTATTTCTTATAGTCTTTTTTTCTTGTAGTGTTCCTTTTTTTACTTTTCTCACAAACAAGGTTTTATTCTCCGGCAGAGCAATGTATACAAATTAAATTTCTTAATTCTCATATTCATCTGTCAGACTTGTATTGTCTGGCCCTTTAATTCTCCTGCAGCTGCGCCTGTAACACTGTGTGTGTAATCCGTGTGTGTGCGCGTGTGTGTGTGTGTGTGTGTGTGTGTCAGATTAGTGAACGGGAGCTGAAAAAGAAGCTGAATGTTTTTTTTCTCCTGAATTTCATTTTAATTTCCCCTGCTTTGCCGTACTTGAAACAAAGATCAATGATTAATTCCCGACCGGCAGCGACAGAAGAGGACTTTTATCAGTTGCACATTTAAAATGTGAATTTGTGGATTTTCCACAGTAACGGAGGCGGAAAAGTGATCTGAGACGGATCGATGATCGGAGACTGAGGGTGGCAGAGATGTTGGAGGAGCGCTCAGGTAGGAAACTTCCTTCTCAACAAACTTCTTTGGTTTTTAAAGGCAGTCGAAGTAGATTAATATCATCAACTGAAATTTTCTTTTTTTTATTATTATTTTTATTTAACAGATTAAGTCAAATGTGTAAGAGATATTAGAATACATCACAAGTCATTTAACAAACATAACAAAAAGAACGTCCAAGCGTTTGATCGACTGATGTTAGTAGTTAAATGAAATGATGAGATATAATAAAACACCAGAAAATGACAGACTCTTTATAATCCAAACATTGTTATAACATGAATCTTACATTAGTTATCATGAAGATATAAATAAAACATGTTATTGTCCACTTTCTTAATTATGTTGACCTTTTTTGCATTTTCTATAGATTTAAATCAAGATTGTATGATAGAACATGAATTCCTCATTATATATATATATATATATATATATATATATATATATATTGTATATTCACTACCCATATTATTTTCTGTAATATCTTCAAATATTTATTTCTCAGATAAGCTTCATATTTTATTGGAGTTAAATTCTCTACTTTGACAACGATGTTCCTCTAGCGAAACATTCCAGCTGCAGCATGAATCTACCTAATTAGATGTTTTTTATTTAATGTCAAACCTTGAGGGTTGTTCTGAAAAGCGCTATTTAAATAAACAGGGATATTTTTAACCCTTTTATTCACTCGGCATATGATAAGTGTTTCTATGTCTATGTGCTCACATGGTTGCTCGTCAGATTGAGGTCTCTTTCTCTGTAACAATATGGCTCGATAATACGCTTCAAGTGTTGGTATCTTGAGCTTTTGTTCTCGAGTGATGGAAGGATGATAATGTAGAATGGCTCATGGATCTAAGGCATCTTCACTTGTCAGCCCAATCTCTTGCATTTTTATTGTAAATCTACATTTATTTTCATTCCACAACTGTCAGACTTATTTATTCTTATCAAAGCTTACATGTTGTGTATTTTAAAATATAAAGATCAAAATTATATTGTAGAAATAAAACAAACACTAGTAAGAGATTTATGTTTTTATTCATCTAAAAGACGTTTGAATGTGTATCTAAAAAAGGCCAAATATATAATAAGATAAATAAATAATAATAAAAAACGTGCTAACAAATATAAATGCTTAAAAACAATTTACTATTAAATAAATTATTTAAAAAAAGAGGGAGACATTTAATTTGAGAATATGATAAAAAGTTGTAATTAAATACAGATATATATTGTAGTAACTGTTAATGGCGTCACAGTTTAGGGAACACCAGGTAGCTGACCCTTGACCCCAGAGCCTTTTGGATCTTGTCCTCTATCAGTAGAAGTGTGGCTGGTTAATCCTAAGTCTATATTAGACCTCCTGCGGCAGGAGTGGAGATGTCCTCCACAAAAACTCCTGATAGCGTCGTCATGGCGATAGGTATTAAGGCACGAGACTTTACATCATCTGTTACCGTGGCAGCCAGTAATCCCGCTTTTATTCTGGAGGTCTAAGAGCAGCGACGAGTGGTGAACCGATCGACTGATTCGTCTCTGGGAGGAGACGCTGATCTGGTGGTTAATATCAGTCTAACGCTCTGCTGCCGACTGTGGTTTATTACATTGTTATTTCTTAGACTTTTATTTAATTCCCTGTCATTTTAGATAATAACCACATCAACAGAGTCATATCATCAGCGACTTCATCGTCTATTTTTTAAATAAATATAATCATTTTCTAAAGTACATTTTGCCCGTTCATCATAAAATCAGATGTGTGAGGAGTGAATAAATAGATCTAGATTTTTTTCATGTTTAGTTTGTAAAAAACACAATCGTCTTCTTCACAATGGTCATCATTCTATTCTTGACTGACGTTCTTAAACGCACCACCACTCCTGTTAAAATGAGCAATGAAGAGAATAAGTCAACCCATGTCCACTCATGACCTCCCAGCTGGACCAGGCTGCAGGGTACACACACACACACACACACACACACACACACACGCAACGATAACAAGGCAGGAGGCAGTGATGTGTGACTTTGAAGAGAAAGTCTTATTCAGGACATCATATATCGATGTTGCAATCGACTCGTGACAAAGATCCTGTCGAATGACAAACTCTTCATCAGTTCATCCCTTCACTTTGAAACGTCTCTCAGTTTCCTCACACGAACACAAATGTTGTCTGCCGTGTGTGTAATCGCATTTGTCCCGCAAATCTCAGGGGGACATTTCTGGGATAATTAGCTGAGTTCTGGTTGTCCTGCAGTGAAAAGTCACCAGCTGGACCCTCAGTCTAACTTGTGACCCCCTGATGAGCTCTGCAAAAATACTGGTCAAATGATTTCACAATCAGCCTTGATCTCCATGCATATGTGCTGGGGTATCGAGATGGAGGTGTTTACCGAAGGAGACCTCCTGAGGGATCAATACAGTTCTACCTAACCTAAGGATGAGCCCTCAAAGCCTGAATGAAGAGATCTACACAGTGTCCCTGTGGAAGAACGGCAGGAGGTTTTGTTGAGAAGGTCTAGTCGTCTTTACATCTGCTGTGAGGGGGTGTGGTCTGGCTTAGCTCAACAGACACGCCCCCACTGTCAGGAAGTGTCAGAAGTGAGGAAATTCCACAGACTGATTAAAGTAGCATTTGTTCTGACCAAATTTCCGCAGAAGCACGGCATTCTGGGAGGCAGAGAATCTAGGAAATCACAGAGTGAAGGTCGAGTGAGGCGGCAGATCATCGTGTAATCCCACTGTAGCATCCATCAGAGCTTAAGTGTGTGTACAAGTGTGTGCGCTAGCGTGTGAGCGAGGGAGAGATCTGGGTTGTGATTTGTGTATTTTTGTACCTGCGGTATACTACAACACACACACACAATCACATGCACACGCGCACATGCACAGATCTAGGTCACAGCTGTTCACTCCAGTATTTCTGGTCCCCTCTGTATTTTGGTCTACACCTGGATCGTAGACATAACTAGTCGATCGTAGATGTTGCTGGTCGGTTTTCTTTTTTCTCCAGAAATTTGATCGGATTGAACAAGTTCTGATATTATTGATGGCAGAGCAGGAAGAATGAGGATGATATCGCATCTCCGTGATGGGAAATGTTGGAAAACAAAGTTGCAGAAGCAGATTTTTAAAGAGACGTATTAACAAACCAATGACACACACATACACATTTGTTATGATATTGATATTCAAATCAGTGAAAACGTACACTATTCTTCTAAATGTTTTCTTTAAATCGAATTAACATTAAACACATCACATTTTTTGGTGTAACATACAGAAAAATATAGGTCACTATTGTAATATCCCTCAGTGTCAATTTATAAAATTTACATTTTAATTACTTTCATAACTTTAACAAAGAAAAGGCGAACCCAATTTGAAACACAATCGATTCTTATTTACTTTTAGGCAAGTCTCGAACACTCTTATGTCATTAAAAGAGCTCCATTGGTCTGGTTTTGACAGAACACGAAGAAGTTCCATCAAACATGTCTGTAATAACGGTGACTTAAACGATTGTGTTGCAGGCGCTGGTGGCCATGGCTACTCCAAAGCTGTGGAGGGTCAGCAGGGAGGCGGGGAGGGCGAGGAGCAGGGCGGAGGAGGAGACGGGGGAGGCAGTGGAGGAGAAGGTGGGGAGGAGAAAGATGCAGAGTGGGATGAAGAGCTTGATGGAGGAGATGAAGGAGGCAGGAGGATGACGAGGACCGACACGCTGCACTCCACCACCAGCTCCACGGGCACACAGAGGAGGAGAGGACAACATGCCAAGAAGCAGGTGAGAAGATGATGTCGTTAAAGGTGGAGTGAAAATAGAGTCTGTTCATCAAGGGAGAGTGAAGTGTTGACATGATGCTCATGGTGCTGATGATGGTTATCATCGGTCCAGGTCCAGGGCAGTAACCAGGTCCAGAGGGCTCCTCGAGCGTTGTACTGCCTCAAACTCAACAACCCCATCAGACGCGCAGCTCTGCACATCGTGGAGTGGAAGTATCCTCTTGTTCTGACGAGTGAAGAGGCTGCTGTAGATTTTCTACCCATTAATTGTTATTATGTTATTAGCAAGTAAGTGTTCCGAAAAAATCCCTGTTGGGTTCCTGAACATCTCTCAGACCTTTCGACATCTTCATCCTCTTGGCCATCTTTGCAAACTGTGTCGCTCTGGGAGTCTCCAAACCCTTTCCTGAAGATGATTCCAACTCTACGAACCACGACCTGGTAACACGACCTAGAGCTCACTTTTGTAAGACACAACTTCAAACAAACTCTGTGGTCCTCTAGGAACAAGTGGAGTACGTGTTCCTCATCATCTTCACCATTGAGACCTTCTTGAAGATCCTGGCCTACGGCCTGGTGATGCACCCGAGCTCCTACATCCGCAACGGCTGGAACCTGCTGGATTTCGTCATCGTCATCGTTGGGTAAGAAACATCTTCGCTTGATCGTCGCCAGAACACCTGAGCTGGATCTGTTTCTTTGATCTGCTCTGTCTCTTCGAGTCTCCCACACACAGTAACACAAGTCATTTCAAGTGATCTTTAAGATCTTTTCTTGTGTTTGTTCATGCAGATTGTTCAGTGTTGTTCTGGAAACGATGACCCACAAGTCCGGCGAGCAGGCCACCACTCACCACATGCCGGGGAAACCAGGAGGTCTTGACGTGAAAGCTTTGAGAGCCTTCAGAGTCTTACGACCCCTCAGACTGGTCTCTGGAGTCCCCAGTGAGTTTAGATCAACTTCCCGTCGACCACTCCCTGCATCAACATGCCTGTCTCTCTGCCCGTCACCAGGTCTCCAGATCGTTCTGAACTCCATCATGAAGGCCATGGTCCCGCTGCTCCACATCGCCCTGCTGGTCCTGTTCGTCATCATCATCTACGCCATCATCGGACTGGAGCTGTTCATCGGACGCATGCACAAAACCTGCTACTACATCGGTGCAGGTGAGCGGAGACAAGGATGGAGAGAACTCTGATTAGAGCGGCAAGAAAAAGTAGTAGTAAGGGAGGAAAAGGTTGAAGGGAAGAAAAGAAAGTACCTTTATAGTAAACAAAAGGAAAGAGGAAAGTAAGAAATGAAGATGTATTTAAAGAAAGGTTTGGATCAACAGCTGTATGAGAGAAAATGAAAGGAGTGAGGAAGTAATGACAATAGAAGATGAAGAAGAAGAGGAAAAGGAAGGGATGAAGATATGATCACATGAGGAATCAAAGGAAGAAAAAGAAGATTTGTGCACAAAAGGCGTCATTGTTACTGACTGGTGTGTCATGTGACCAGATAACTACGTGGAGGACGACCCGGTGCCTTGTGCCTTCGCGGGTCACGGCCGCCAGTGCAACATCAACGGCACCGAGTGTCGCGGGCGCTGGGACGGCCCCAACGGTGGGATCACCAACTTCGACAACTTCTTCTTCGCCATGCTGACGGTGTTTCAGTGCATCACTATGGAGGGCTGGACCGATGTGCTCTACTGGGTCAGAGCCGGTCCCAAAACCCACCGACCCGGCCTCCCATCAGCCGGTCTCACTCCCTGTCTGTGTCTCACAGATGAACGACGCCATCGGGTTCGAGCTGCCGTGGGTCTACTTCGTCAGTCTGGTGATCTTCGGCTCGTTCTTCGTTCTCAACCTGGTTCTGGGAGTGTTGAGCGGGTGGGTTGAAGTCCACCGAGCCTCCTCGCCGGTCATGTGACCTCGGAGATGACGGGATGTTGTGAATCCCACAGAGAGTTCAGCAAGGAGAGAGAGAAGGCCAAAGCCCGCGGAGACTTCCAGAAGCTGAGGGAGAAGCAGCAGATGGAGGAGGACCTGTGCGGGTACATGGACTGGATCACCCAGGCTGAGGACATGGACGACATGGATGATGAGAGAAACTCTCGTAAGTCAGACTCACACTCTAACGACCCACAATCCTTCAAACCACTGCATATGGAGGTCAATCATCTTGACCCAGAGTCAACACAAGGGTTAATAAAAGCTTCAACTGATGCAGCTTTATAAACATCATGGAGCCTCTCTGTCACTTCCTGTTGCTACCTTCCTGGTCCACTCAGTGTCCTTGAACTCGACGACCCGAGAAACAATCTAGAAATCTTCCTGGATGTGTGTGTCTGTTTCACAGACGTGTCTCTCCGCTGATTCACAACGAAGCTCTTAAGTGTCCACTTGAGTGATTCTGAGCACCGGGGTCGCGGTGAGTCACGGGGTAACGCTGTGATCCAGGTTAACGAGTCGCACACAGATGACGAGGGATGAAAGTCATCGTCACCAGAAGAGAAGCAGCAGGATATTTGTTGTTGTTGTCGTTTAAATGCTGACTCATCTTTGTAGATGAAGACACACTAATTGCCTGTGAGAAGATGGAAAGTATTTTTCATTTATTATTTGTTCATGTAGACCAAAAAAAACGACTTTTTCAAGTCTTTTCCTTCATCATTTTGCGAAGCTGCTTCACAACTTTAGACTTGTTCTATCCTCCGTCTAATTTAATGACCTGAAGGGGAGGATTCTGGGTCTACGGGACGCCACAGGCAGAATTAAACTTAAGCTCTGGTGAGTATTTGTGAACGTGTTACGACCCAAAGCAAAGCCCGTCATGTTCTTTTGTTTTCAGCCTGAAGACAAAAGCTTTGGTTCAAATCTTAACGTGACTGTTTGAGACAGAAATGGGTCGATGTGAGCTGCACTCGACTTGGGCGGAATCATCGTTGCTTCACTGGACGGTGTGACCCGATCACGGTGTCACCGTTGAATATTTATTAAGTTTCAATATTCACACACACACACACACACACGTTTCAGAGCCGGCGTGAATGAGTTCCTCCGCAGCGCGTCACATGACAGGAAGCAGCTGATGTGAAGTCACTGACGTCCTGGTGTCTGCAGGTCCGTCTCTGGGCGACTTGTCCGATAAGAAGAGAGGAAAGTTTGGATGGTTCAGTCACTCCAATGAAACGCACGGTGAGAAATACAAACACCTTTAATTCATGGTCAGAATGTCTGAAGTGTGTGTTTGTGTCAGCGAGTCTTCCCGCCAGTGAAACGGCATCAGAGAACACGGAGAACATCGACGAAGATCACACCAACTGTTGCCAGGCCTGCTGGTAACTTCCTCGCTCACGCATTCTTATAGATATGAAGTGGACACACACATGTTCTAAATCATTCACACACTCACTCGTGGACACTTGCTTCGCTCATTTATTATCACACAAAAATGCACATTTACACCAAACAAATTAAAAAATACTGTACATGTGTTTATTTTACCCTAGCAAACACACAAATACACACACGAGACATGATACAAACCATTCGCTAAAACACACTCCTACAACAGAAACACAACTACTGAAGTATATCAGTGTCATCTGTATGTTAATTGGTTTAATTTAACATTTTAAATGTTTAAAAGTAGTTTTTCTAAGCATTTGAATTGATGTATTAATTTGTATATTGAAAGGAAGATTCGGTCCAGCCCTCCATAGGATGATTTTAAACATTTTTGAATAATTAAATTAAATAATTACCATTTTGAAAGGTTGAATTGTTTTAAATCTAATAATTTAGTTAAGTTGTTTTTTTTATAATAGATTATTTTTAATCGAAAATGTTCTTCTTCTTTTTTACACATATAGTTTGATATTCTAATTCATTATAAACTAGGTGTAAAAAGCTATTTATTTTGGCATTTTTCAATTCAATTAATTAGAAAAAATATCTGTCAGTAGAACATTTTAAATGATTAAATTCAACCTTTTGATACCATGATGACATTGATATATTTCCATACACTACCTCACTTCATCTCCTCGGTCGCTCACCCACTTACTCACTTACTGACTAACTGTCACGCACTCATTCTAAACTGCTCCACACAAACAAACACACACAACCATGCGTGCTCTGATTTCATCAAGTTAGTGACACATGAAGTTTTTGTTTCAGCGCACGCATGATGAAGATCAGATGTTGGTGAGTTCATTTTTTAAAGACACACATAAAAATAAGAGCATATTTGTTTCGTTGGAGAAACTTTTTTAAATTGTTTCGCAGTCGAACTCTCCGGCGCTGGAATCGCGTCTGTCGCCGTAACTGTCGCACTGCAGTGAAGTCTGTGACGTTCTACTGGCTGGTTCTGCTGCTCGTCTTCCTCAACACGTCGCTCAGCGCCTCGGAACACTACGACCAGCCGGACTGGCTGACCCAAGTGCAAGGTTCGGTAGCTTCAGCACCAGCGTGGAAGGATATCAGTGCCATCAGAAAATGAATTGCTAAATTTCACACTTAAGATGTTGAAACTTTTTTTTCAATTGAATAATTGAATTAAATAATGTAATGTTATATATTAAAAGGTTAAACTATTTTAACACAAAGCATTATGGGTACTTGTATTGACAGCTGCGAGGGTCGACGAGGCCTCGTCAACACACACACCTGCCGCGGACACACAAACATCTTTGTGCGTCATTTTAACACTTTTACGGATCATGAATCAACAGGAAATATACATTTTCATTCATTAAATAAAGTGCATCTTAATATTTTACATTTAATTTGTATATAGTTTAATTCTTTTATTTGTATTTTCTACATTTTATTTGGTAAATTATCCATTTTTCATGATATATTATAATTATGTCCAGTTCAAATATTTTGCTGCGTCAATAAAATAAAGAGTAAATGTAAATACAATCTTAAATAAAAAAAAATAAAGGTCATTAATTAATAAATAAAAGAGTGATTAACCTTTGTTTTTGAACACCTATTTTGTTACCTATTTTTTAAATAATTTAATAAAATATATAGATATTCCAAAAACATTTTGTAGGTTCTCTGTACTTATATGGTGGCAGTTTTATACTAACATTTCTATCTTGAATTGAAATGGCAACACATTTAAAAATATTAAATTCTTAAATATTCAATTTAAAACGTTTATTCTTTAATAATTAAAAAAAGAAAAATCAAATAATTATACATGGAAAAAACTGCCTTCATCTTAAAAAATATTCAATTTATCAAATTCAGTGAAAAAAAAATCAACCTTTACATAAAAAATGATTGAATTAAATAATAAAAATACAATGCTTTAAAAAAACAGCGACTTTTCATAAAAAGATTCAAATGACCTCCAAGTTACTATTTCTATGACCAATCCAACTGATCAATATTAAATTGTTATTTTTGGCTGTTATTGTCAACAATGGTTATGAAGGAGCGACTTGTAGGAACAAGCATAACGTTACTATTTTTTATTATATACTGAATAGACATCTGGAAGGAGAAGCACTTCTGTTGATATAAGATTTCTCATTGTGTTTTCAGACATCGCCAACAAGGTTCTGCTGTCGCTGTTCACGGTTGAGATGCTGCTGAAGATGTACAGTCTGGGTCTGGCTCACTACTTTGTGGCATTTTTCAACCGTTTCGACTGTTTTGTGGTGTGCGGTGGCATCATCGAGACCATCATGGTGGAGCTGGGCATCATGCCGCCGCTCGGCATCTCGGTGCTGCGCTGCGTCCGTCTTCTGCGAATCTTCAAAGTCACACGGTGAGAAGCAAACTCTGGAAAAACCCTGAGATGGAAAGATAGATAAACTTTTGTCTGTGCAGCCACTGGACGGCTCTGTCCAACCTGGTGGCGTCGCTGCTGAACTCCATGAAGTCCATCGCATCACTGCTGCTGCTCCTCTTCCTCTTCCTCATCATCTTCGCTCTGCTGGGCATGCAGCTCTTCGGAGGGAAGTTCAACTTCGACGAGACGCAGACCAAACGCAGCACATTTGACGCTTTCCCTCAGGCGCTGCTCACCTGCTTCCAGGTAAACCACTCGTCTCCTCCAAACCGTCCACATCAGTCATCGTCTCACCGCCCGATGTGTTCAGATCTTGACAGGAGAGGACTGGAACATCGTCATGTATGACGGCATCATGGCGTACGGCGGTCCCGTGTTTCCAGGGATGATCGTCTGCGTTTACTTCGTCATCCTGTTCATATGCGGAAACTGTATCCTTCAGAACAATAGATAACAGATGCTGCTGATCCAAAAGATTTGTGACACAAACTGGACTTCTAGACCTTCCATGAACTTCTTCTTGCAATTCAACATTGAAGTTTGTTGGCAATTATTTTTCTGAGTCACTTTATTACATGGAATTTTGCAGCGGAGGTCGATGGAAGAGAGAATGACTCATCTCTCTCTCTTTGTTAGAAGTATTGACGTAGCCGAGAGATGACGGCTGACAAAAAAAGTCTGTGAGCCAAAGTAGTTTTTCATCCTCCGGGACGAGACCGTCCATGAACGGGTCACTTCAAACATGCCTTAATGTGAGGACGATTGATACTGAAGTGGATTGACCTGCATCATGATCAACTATTGAGCGTCTCACCTTGACCACGACTCAGACATCTTGCTGAACGTCTTCTTGGCTATCGCTGTGGACAATCTGGCCGGCGGTGACGGAGATGACAAGAAGAAAGAGTGAGTGATGCGATCGAGGAGGGGGAGAAAGAAAGGAATCATCAAACCTTCTTTTTTTCTTTTGCAGAAAGAAGCCGGAGGGAGTGGAGGAGGAACTGGAGGAGCTGGAGGAGGCAGGAGAGGAAGAAGTGAAGGTGAAAAAAAGGGTGAAAGTTGATAATTAGCTCTAGAAGTTGATGATGGGTTCGAATGTTTCTCTGCAGGTGGATATTGATGAAGACACAGAGTATGAGGAGGAAGAGGAGCTGCAGGAGGGAGAGGCCGGTCAGTAAAGTATCATCATCATAACGTCGAACGATCATATACAGAAACTGAAACGTTAAAAAGTTTAAAACCATGCATGAGACACCGTGAGTCAGAGAATAGTCTCGTAATGACAAAGTGTAACACAATAACATCCTCAGAAAGACTCAAAGAATAGTTGTGTTTGTGTTGCTTAGATTGATGCTTCTTCTCAATGCCCGTCACACAACACCAAAAACAAGACAAATCTTACTTTAGAAAGACACAGTCTTCCCTGTTTCAGGAGAAGAACTCCCTGATGCCCATGTGTCACCAGATGAGGATTCAAAGAGTTGCCAAAACATCTGTCCCAATCTGTCCTCAAGTTTTTATTAGCTTTTTTTTAATCACATTCACATTTTTTAACATTACCAGACGAAAAATTGAAGATAAAGAAAGTGCTTGGCTCGTACTTTTCGTGTTCATCAACACAGAATCAAACATGTAAATGTGACAGTTGTGTTGTGTTCCACAGATGGAGGAGTCCAGTTAAAGATGGCCGACCTGGCCCCTCCAAAAGAGAAAGTTCTCCCGATCCCTGAAGGCAGCGCATTCTTTTGCCTGAGCAAAACCAACCTGTGAGTCTGATGATGATGATGATGATGATGATGATGATGATGATGATGATGACGAAGATGATGATGATGACGATGATGATGATGATGATGATGACGATTCCATGTTCCTATCAAGTCTGCAGTAGCTGAAGATGAACCTTCTTGTCTCTCTGTGTGTCAAGGATCCGTGTGGTCTGTCACAAACTGATCCATCACCACATCTTCACCAACCTGATCCTGGTCTTCATCATCCTCAGCAGCTGCTCGCTGGCAGCTGAGGATCCCATCAGAGCTCACTCCTTCAGAAACAATGTGAGTCAACAAAAGTCCTCTAATCATGAGAAGAACCTCCACAACCATCATGCTCTTCCACTGAAACATTATTACATCAAAATAGAACGTCAGGTACGAGCTGCTCCTGTCACTATAGGCGTTCGCCAGGAGCAGGAGGTGTAAAGTCAGAACAGGAAGTGGTTTGGAGAGTGAATTATGATAATCAGATATTGATGGAGTGAAAGATGAACAAGTGAAAAGTGTTTTAATAAGGACGAGTGAGTCGCCCTGCGGTCTGAGCGAGGAGGAGGAGTTTGTGCAGATTACACAGCAGAAGTGGGTCACTGACTAACCGGGTTAAAGAGAGAAAATCACCAGTTTAATGTGTGTGTGTGTGTGTGTGCGTGTGTGTGTCTGTGTGTTCAATCCAGCTGTTAAAAATAATTGCTATGTCTTGCATGCAGCAGCAGCTTCATCACACACACACACACACACAGATGTTATCTTACCTTATTTGTCAGGCTCATGATGTCACTGATAATGACGAGGCTATTATGACAAAGTTTGGTTTGTTGATGAGACTAATTGTCTGTGACAGTATCTGATCCTTTCAAGTTTATATTCTTTTCTCTTGTGTGTGTGTTTGGAAGGATTTTGGGTCTACACAAATGAGTTGTGTTGTGTTTGTTGTGCAGAATTGTGTTGTTGTTCTGACTTTTGTCTGTGTTTGTTTGTTATAGCGCAGGTTTTAAGTGATAAATGTGTGTGTCCAGTGATGGCCTTGAACATGTGTGTGTATTTTTCAGGTTCTGGGTTATGCTGACTACGCCTTCACCTCCATCTTCACAGTGGAGATCCTGCTGAAGGTAAAACTTTGCATGTGTTGTTTTCTGGTCATTAAGTCTGGTCTGGTTCAGATGACGGTCCACGGAGCGTTCCTCCATGCTGGGTCCTTCTGCAGGAACTGGTTCAACCTGCTGGACCTGCTGGTGGTCAGCGTGTCACTAGTCTCCTTCTTCCTGCAGTAAGTTACTCGGCTCCTCTCGTAGTTATAGTGTCTTTAGGTTCTGATGTGTTGTGCTTGTGTCTGCAGCTCCAGTGCCATCTCCGTGGTGAAGATCCTGCGAGTTCTCCGTGTGCTAAGACCTCTGAGAGCCATCAACAGAGCCAAAGGATTGAAGGTAACGGACCTGAAGTTCCTACAGATGTTCACCTGCTGCTGCAGCTGTTCTCTCACCTACGTGTTTGGCTGTGCGCGTGTGTGTGTTGCAGCACGTGGTCCAGTGTGTGTTTGTTGCCATCCGAACCATCGGGAACATCATGATCGTCACGACTCTTCTTCAGTTCATGTTCGCCTGTATCGGGGTGCAGCTCTTCAAGGTTCGCTCTGACTGAGAGATCTGAGATACACTCATGCCAGAGTGTAACTATGACCCGGGTCTGTCCCGTGGTCTCCTCCCGTCTCAACAATAGTGTGTGTGTTTTCAGGGTAAATTCTACCGATGCACTGATGAAGCAAAACACACCCCAGAGCAGTGCAAGTGAGTTCACGCTTCTTCAGACAGTTTTTAAACTTGTGTCACGTGCACATGTACACACGTGTGTGTGTCTGTTGGCAGAGGGACGTTCGTGGTGTATAAAGACGGAGACGTCAATCATCCAATGGTCAGAGAGAGGATTTGGCTCAACAGCGACTTCAACTTTGATAACGTTCTGATGGGCATGATGGCGCTCTTCACCGTCTCCACCTTCGAGGGCTGGCCAGCGTGAGTGCTTAAAGATAATGTGGAACGAAACAAACACACTCCATCTAACAGCTAACGCTCCTCTGCGCCCCCTGCAGGCTGCTGTACAAGGCCATCGACGCCAACGGCGAGAACGCCGGCCCGATCTACAACTACCGTGTGGAGATCTCCATCTTCTTCATCGTCTACATCATCATCATCGCCTTCTTCATGATGAACATCTTCGTGGGTTTTGTCATCATCACGTTCCGGGAGCAGGGCGAGCAGGAGTACAAGAACTGTGAGCTGGACAAGAACCAGGTGCAGTTGAGACTCAAACAGTATTTTCTGTGTCCAAAAGATTTGATTGAGGTTGATTTTAAAAGTTTTTGTTTTGTTAAAAGTATGTTAAATAGTTGTGGTTTTGTTAATGCAGCGTCAGTGTGTGGAGTACGCTCTGAAGGCCCAGCCGCTCAAACTCTACATCCCTAAGAACCCAGTTCAGTACAAGTTCTGGTCCATCATCAACTCCACTGGCTTTGAATATGTCATGTTTGTCTTGATCCTCCTCAACACTGTCACCCTGGCAGTCCAGGTACGACTCCGGCCTCACAGTCTGACCCAGTCCCTCTGTCAACCTTCTCTCATCTGGTCTTCGTTGTGACCGCAGCACTACGAGCAATCCAAGTTCTTCAGCCACGTGATGGACATCCTGAACATGGTGTTTACTGGACTCTTCACTGTGGAGATGCTGCTTAAGCTGCTGGCTCTGAGGATGAGGGTGAGGCCACACACACACACACACACACACACACACACACATTTATAGAGTTATTCATTGTTGAATAACAATCAAATAAAATTCTAATGTTTTGATTTTCTCCGATAGCATTACTTTGTGGACGCCTGGAATTCTTTCGATGCTCTCATTGTAGTCGGGAGCGTCGTGGACATTGTGGTCACAGAGTTCAGTGTGAGTGTTTCCTCCTTCCTCATACTTATCTTAAGTATCAAATGGATGAAGGACAGATTTGGTAAATTGATGAGGATTATTCTGTGGATGAATAGATGTACAAAATATTTAGTGTATTAATTTCTAGTTTCATTGAAACAAGAACTAACTTGTTATAACTGGGTGTCATTATTGGTCCAGAGTGGAGAGGACAGCTCTCGAGTGTCCATCACCTTCTTCCGTCTGTTCCGAGTCATGCGTCTGGTGAAGCTGCTCAGCAAAGGAGAGGGAATTCGAACTCTGCTCTGGACCTTCATCAAGTCTCTGCAGGTAACAGAGATACAAGACCCGCTGCCGTGCTTCAGGACACATGGATAACTCTCTGCTCTCCTGCAGGCTCTGCCATACGTAGCTCTCCTCATCGCCATGATCTTCTTCATCTATGCTGTCATTGGGATGCAGGTACACGCCCTCTAGTGGTGGCGTTACACAAATGCATCTTTTATTAACAGGTATAATCAGTTCCTTATTTCCTGCTAAACTGTGTGTTCTGTTTATGTCAGACCTTTGGGAAGATTGCGATGCAGGATCTCACTCAGATCAATCGGAACAACAACTTCCAGACTTTTCCTCAGGCTGTCCTCCTCCTGTTCAGGTCTGAGCCTCCATCTTTGTGTTTCCTGAACATCTTAGTGACTGCAGGTGTGTGTGCAGGTGTGCCACAGGTGAGGCCTGGCAGGAGATCATGTTGGCCAGTCTTCCAGGGAAGCGTTGTGATCCGGAGTCGGACTATGAGGCTGGAGAAGAATTCACCTGCGGAAGCAACTTTGCCATCGTTTACTTCATCAGCTTCTTCATGCTGTGTGCTTTTCTGGTCAGGACACACACACATGCACAAGCACACACACTAAATCAGAAACAATAAATGTACTGATTATTTAAAACTTCAATCTAGGTCAACAATACCTCAGGTAAAAATGTTGTGTCATTATTTTCAGATCATCAACTTGTTTGTTGCCGTCATCATGGACAACTTTGACTATCTGACGCGTGATTGGTCCATCCTGGGGCCACACCACTTGGACGAGTTCAAGAGAATCTGGTCTGAATACGACCCAGAGGCAAAGTACGACCTGCGTCTTGCTCTGATATTGTCGTAGTTTGTCTGAAATATATATATATTCTTGCCTCTAGAGGTCGCATCAAACACCTGGACGTGGTGGCGTTGCTGCGGAGGATCCAACCTCCTCTGGGTTTCGGGAAGCTTTGTCCTCACAGGGTGGCCTGTAAGGTACTGGGAAGCATCTTCTCTTCGCTCCTCATGCACACATGCAACTAGAGGTGTCAACGTCTACACGTGTCAACGGTTACACGGATATTAAATCATAACAGTTTAGAAAAGATCAAGGTTTTTTTTAACATCTGCAGCGTTTATTTATCATCAGTATAAACCTGCCTGCAAGTGACATGAAGCTGCTATTAACCAATGAGGCGGATGAATGTGTGTGATCTGGTCATGTGATGTAGGACTCTACAGGATGCTTTGTCAATAAAGTTATAAGACGTTGACTAGCTTTTATCAACTATTGTTAAAAGATGCAACACAGTTTTATTCATACATAAGTGTTTAACTTGTATTCATACACAGTTTATATTGTTTGTAAATTTGAAAATAAATATAGTTTGGCTTTGTTTTATTACTCTGCAGTTGGTATTACTATGGAAACTTGCAGAATAATACTACGATGACTCACTGAGTAATACTACGATGACTCGCTGAGTAATACTACGATGACTCGCTGAGTAATACTACGATGACTCCCTGAGTAATACTACGATGACTTGCTGAGTATTACTACGATGACTCTCTGAGTAATACTACGATGACTCGCTGAGTAATACTACGATGACTCACTGAGTAATACTACGATGACTCGCTGAGTAATACTACGATGACTCGCTGAGTAATACTACGATGACTCACTGAGTAATACTATGGAGAATCACTGAGTAATACTATGGAGAATCACTGAGTAATACTACGGAGCCTCTTGGAGTAAACTACTGTGACTCACCGATAGAAAGGAGTGTAAACGTTGACACCCCTACATGCGACCATGATGCTGATGATTGTCCTCCTCCTCAGCGTCTGGTGGCCATGAACATGCCACTGAACGCCGACGGTATGGTCACCTTCAACGCCACGCTGTTCGCCCTGGTTCGCACCGCACTGAAGATCAAGACAGAAGGTTAGTACAGAAACCAAAACAAACACAAAGGGAACTTCAACCACTGTTTGTCACCAGGTAACTCGGACCAGGAGAACGAAGAGCTCAGAGGAATCATCAGGAAGATCTGGAAGAGAATGAAACCAAAACTCCTGGATGAAGTCATTCCACCACATGAAGGTCCAGACACCAGTTTAATTCCTAACAATCAGGCCATTAAGATGCTCGTGCATGACGTGTGTGTCATTCTGCAGAAGAAGAGGTGACGGTCGGAAAGTTCTACGCCACATTCTTGATCCAGGATTACTTCAGAAAGTTCCGGAAGAGGAAAGAACGTGGAGCCCTTACGGTGGAGGCAGACACTCAGAACTCTTCTGCTGTTCAGGTCCTTATAAAGAAACACACAAAACCTACCATTTTGTTCAACATTTTTAATTGTGTGAGTCTTTCTGTGTAGTTGTGTAAGGCAGGTCTGAAGACGCTCCAAGATTTGGGTCCAGAAATGCGTCTGGCTCTAAATGAAGATCTGGACGAAGACGAGGATCCTTTATACAAGGTCACGCTCAAGCATACAAACCTACTCACGATAGAAATGTTGGGAGAAAATAAAGTGAAAAAAAGATGATGAAGTGAAAGATAGAAGAGCGCTCGTCCTGGTAGATTGTCTCCCTCTAGTGGTCATCGTCAGAAATCCAAGTTAAAATGCATTTATTATTAGTTCTTCACTTTTGACTTATACATTTCTTTGTAATCAACTTTAATACAAGTACACATTTCTGAAGTATTTATTTGCTAATAGCTGGGTAATACAATTTTTTTGATGTGATAAATGGATAATTAGTCAATCTTTTCTCAACAGGGGGAAAATGGTTTCGGACCAGAAAATGAGGGGCGGAGCTCCAACCTACCGACACCGACAGGTGAGCGCCGTCTTTTACCTGCCCACGTGTTTGTCTCTGACCTCACGCTTCTGACCACAGGCTCGTGCGGGTTCATGTCCGAGGACCGGATCTCCAACGGAAGCCTGATCCATCGGGTCGGGTCTCTCACCAAGATGCCGAACGGCAGCGACCACGACGACCACGGCGGCAGAGGAGATCATCAGAGGTCATCGTTCAACCAACACCATCACCGGAGGTCGTCGGGGAAGAACAACTTCCAGGACCACGTGGAGAAGAGAGGCTCCTTCAGACACGCACGGTAGGAGGATTCCAAACATGATGAACACATTTACCCACTTTTTAATTTAATTTTAACCTTTAAGATAATAATATTATTATGGAAACGGAAGAAACAAAGTACTCAGAGACTTATTAAGTGAGACATGTCGCTGCAGTTCTACGTATGTCCACACGATGGCGCTGAACATCCACCACACAAACGGTAATTGTTCCATCTGTCATTTGACCTACAGAAGAGAGTCCAGAGACAGACATTGGAGGAATGGAGACGCAGATGGATATGGAGAGAACGGTTACTACAGCAGAGAAGAGGACAATGACTACAGAGAGAGAGACAGGTACACACACACACACACACACACACACACACACACACACACACACACACACACCCCCACACACACACACACACACACACACACACACACACACACACACACACACACACGTGAGTTAAGTGTTGATGCTCGTGCTGTGATAGTCCATGTGTTGCCCGGGGCAACATGTGACCCTAGTTGACCCTTTTAGTGTATAATCTAGTTTAGTAGTGTATTCTATTATAGTACTTAAGTGCCATCAGAATGTGGTTACGTTTAACATTTCTAATGTGTTGTTTTTTTCAATTTAAATGTTAATTTATTTATTCTTTTAACATTGAATTTGTTTTATTGAATAATTGCATTTAATTATTGTTTAAGTATAATTGCTTTGGAAACTGCTATGATGAGTTGATGTTCCAGTGATTCTGCGTCGTCACATGATCGTCTCTGTGTCACACAATTGGCTGAAAGTTGGATCAAGTCGCTAAAAAAACAACATTTATAAAATAAATCGTTTTTTTCAATATTCTGATGCCGCTTATATACTTCAGTATAAACCTTTTATAGTTTATTTTCTGACTGGATTTTTACTAGTTTTTAAACCAAAACCGTTTGACTTGTTTTATAATTTGTTGTTTTGATAAATATTATTTTTCTTTATCCCTGTATCTTGTTTTTGTGTGTGTGTGTGTGTGTGTGTGTGTGTGTGTGTGTGTGTGTGTGTGTGTGTGTGTGTGTGTGTGTGTGTGTGTGTGTGTGTGTGTGTGTGTGTGTGTGTGTGTGTGTGTGTGTGTGTGTGTGTGTCCAGACACTACCGGGACGAGCCTCCCTTGTACAGGGATCACTACGACAATCACAACCACTACAGCAACTCTAACTACAGTAACGAATACAGCGACTGCAGGAGGACGACCAGAAGACGTCTGCTGCCGGCGACACCTACAGGTGAGAGCAGAGCATTGAAGCAGGAACAGTCTGTGATGATGCTGTCTTGTATCACGATACAGAGTCAATTATACTACATATCGTTATACTGTAGTGACAAGGTTATATTTGTAGTATTGTGGAGTACTTGACTCTGGTGTTGTGATACTGTAGTAACAAGGATATATGTGTAGTATTGTCCAGTACTTGACTTTGGTGTTGTGAAACTGTAGTAACAAGGATATATGTGTAGTATTGTCCAGTACTTGACTCTGGTTTGTAGATAGTGTAGTAACAAGTAAATATGTGTAGTATTGTCCAGTACTTGACTTTGGTGTTGTGAAACTGTAGTAACAAGGATATATGTGTAGTATTGTCCAGTACTTGACTCTGGTTTGTAGATAGTGTAGTAACAAGTAAATATGTGTAGTATTGTCCAGTACTTGACTCTGGTTTGTAGATAGTGTAGTAACAAGGATATATGTGTAGTATTGTCCAGTACTTGACTCTGGTTTGTCGATAGTGTAGTAACAAGTATATATGTGTAGTATTGTCCAGTACTTGACTCTGGTGTTGTGATAGTGTAGTAACAAGTATATATGTGTAGTATTGTCCAGTACTTGACTCTGGTGTTGTGATAGTGTAGTAACAAGTATATATGTGTAGTATTGTCCAGTACTTGACTCTGGTGTTGTGATAGTGTAGTAACAAGTATATATGTGTAGTATTGTCCAGTACTTGACTCTGGTGTTGTGATAGTGTAGTAACAAGTATATATGTGTAGTATTGTCCAGTACTTGACTCTGATGTTGTGATAGTGAAGTAACAAGTATATATGTGTAGTATTGTCCAGTACTTGACTCTGGTGTTGTGATAGTGTAGTAACAAGTATATATGTGTAGTATTGTCCAGTACTTGACTCTGGTGTTGTGATACTGTAGTAACAAGTATATATGTGTAGTATTGTCCAGTACTTGATTCTGGTGTTGCGATAGTGTAGTAACAAGTATATATGTGTAGTATTGTCCAGTACTTGACTCTGATGTTGCGATAGTGTAGTAACAAGTATATATGTGTAGTATTGTCCAGTACTTGACTCTGATGTTGCGATAGTGAAGTAACAAGTATATATGTGTAGTATTGTCCAGTACTTGACTCTGGTGTTGTGATAGTGTAGTAACAAGTATATATGTGTAGTATTGTCCAGTACTTGACTCTGGTGTTGTGATAGTGTAGTAACAAGTATACAGTATATGTGTAGTATTGTCCAGTACTTGACTCTGGTGTTGTGATAGTGTAGTAACAAGTATATATGTATAGTATTGTCCAGTACTTGACTCTGGTGCTGTGATAGTGTAGTAACAGTATATATGTGTATTATTGTTGAGTACTTGACTCTGGTGTTGTGATAGTGTAGTAACAAGTATATATGTGTAGTATTGTCCAGTACTTGACTCTGGTGTTGTGATAGTGTACTAACAAGTATATATGTGTAGTATTGTCGAGTACTTGACTCTGGTGTTGCTTTCATTTGTTTTCAAACCAAAATATGTCCAAACATCAGCTTTAAAAGCTGCTGGACTCACTGTATCCTCTCGTCCTCAGTCATCGCCAGGATCATGTAGGATTTCATTGTTACTTTAAGAAACAATGACTTCGTTTTTTCAATTGCAACACAAAAATGAACAAACGCCTTGAATATGGGAATGTTAATTGTAAATATTAAAATCTAATTATTTTATTTTATACACCATTATAAATATAAACCATAAAGAACTAAGTACATATTTAAATGTATCCATTTTTTCTTCCACACTTCTGTCTCTCGACGCAGGTCGTAAACCCTCCTTCAACATCCAGTGTCTGCGGCGTCAAGGCAGCAGCGACGACCTGCCGATCCCCGGAACATACCACCCCACCTCGCCGCCGCGCCACGCTCGAGCACAAGTACACACTCACCCCTGCTGTAACACAACTCAAGCGCTCACTCACACCTGTCGTCCCGCAGCAGACCTACGGTCAGTACGACTCCCATCACCTGTCGGGTCGATCGGCCGCCGCCTCCTCCGCGTCGTGGGCGAACCCCTGTCCTCGCCGGGGTCGCCTCCTCTACGCGCCCCTGATCCTGGTGGAGGAGGAGGGGAGTCCCACGTGGGACGGGGGGCGGAGTCAAGGAGGGGAGGGCCAGAAGTCAGGAGGTGAGGAAACATGACCTTTTTCAGTCGTTTACAACAAAGTGTCATCTCGTCTCCTGCCAGCAGGTGTCAGTGTGACGGGGGCGGCACCGCGACCAGCCTGGTACGGAGCTCCTGGAACATCAGGTGAGAGCGTGAAGCCGCCATGACGCTCCTTCATCAGCTGAACATCATCATCATCACCGTCTTGTGTTTCAGCTCCGCCCCCCTACAGAGCCTACACCACCCTCAGAGTCCCGTCTCAGCTCGGCGCTCAGTTCTCGGAGAAGCGAGGGTCGGCCGACAGTCTGGTCGAGGCGGTGAGTGGCGTCCTCTGTTGCCGTGACAACGATGCTAACATCTCTCTCTGAAGGTGCTCATCTCCGAGGGTCTCGGCCTCTACGCTCGCGACCCAAAGTTTGTCGCCTTCGCCAAGCGTGAGATCGCGGACGCGTGTCACATGACCGTGGACGAGATGGAGTCGGCCGCCAGCGACCTGCTGGGGTCCGGGAGCCACAGCTTGACGGCGGCGGACCCCGCCCTCTACAGCGACGAAGAGCCCACCAGGACGGGCCGCGACGAGGACGAGCTGGCGGACGAGATGACCTGCGTGACCTCGTTCTGATCAAGCAGGGAGTGAAGGAAGACTTAGCCTATGGTCACATGGATTATGACCCATGATGCACCGGGAGAGCACACATGTTGTTGTGATGCTTCAGCAGCAGAGGGCGCCAGACGAGCAGCGCTTCCGTCGAACCTGTTCTTTCTGTCGGGAAGTTGAACTGAGCTTGACAGCCAGAGAAGGAGGCGTGTCCTCGGAGCGCGTCTGGAAATGTTGCGTCACATGACCTCAGTCGTGAAGAATGACTCGAGCCGATGTCACGCGTGTGATCAGCATGTTTGGAATCCTAATTACAAGCTTCATTTTCTCAGTCTCGAACGTTTCTGTTGTTCTCTTTCATTTCTCAAGTCGCCATGGTGATGTACAGGAGCCCAGGCTAACGTAGCATTTAGACGCAGTTTAGTAGTTCATTTCTGGATATGTAGCGCCCCCTGCAGTGGCAGCCGCGAGTTGTTTACTACATTTGACTTCAATTATAAGAGAGATTTCAAAACGATGTCGCCCCCTTGAGGATCGCCGGAGTAGATCATGTCCACAGAGACGCACACACGATGTCAATGTTGCTGCGGACTCTCAATCCCATCATGCACCAGGCTCCAGACTGTCTGCACCTCCTGTGTACTTTTGTATGTTTTCTATGTTTTTTAATGACGTGTTGTGTTGACGTGTCGGCAGGAGTTTCTCAAGTCTTCGTCCATCTGTCACTTCAGTCGTCAGTCAAGGGCTTCAAACAAGACATCAAATCAATAAAGACAAGACAGCTGCAAGAGCTGCATCGCTTCTTGACTTCATCATCACCATCATCATCGTCATCGTCTTCATCATCATCATCGTCATCATCATCATCTTCATCATCTTCATCATCATCGTCATCATCTTCATCATCATCATCATCTTCATCATCTTCATCATCATCTTCATCATCTTCATCATCACCATCATCATCGTCATCGTCTTCATCATCATCATCGTCATCATCATCATCTTCATCATCTTCATCATCGTCATCATCATCATCTTCATCGTCATCTTCATCATCATCAGTGAATCACAGCAGCAAGAACTTGGACTGAACTTCAGATGAGCAGGAGCATGAAAAGGAGGAGAAGGAAGTGGTTGAGGAGTCAAGGAGAAAAAGAGTGATGAGTAGAGAATTAAAGAGTGATAACCAGAAGAGAAAAGAAAAGTGGGATGACCAGATAAGTAAAGAGTGATAACTTGGGGTGAAAAGAAAAGAGTGATGACTATAGAAGTAAAGAGTGATAACTAGAGTAAAATAAAGGAGTGATGACTAGAGAAGTAAAGAAAAGAGTGATAACTGGGAAAGAAATGAAAGAGTGATGACTAGAGAAGAGTAAAACCTGGGAGAGAAATAAACTAGTGATGACGAGAGAAGTAAAGAGTGATGACTAGAGAAGAGTAATAACTCGGAGAGAAATAAACGAGTGATGACTATAAAAGAGTAATAATAAGGAAGAGAAATAAACGAGTGATGACGAGAGAAGTCAAGAGTGATGACTGGAGCAGAAGTAAAGGATGATGAGAGAAGAGAAAATAAAAGAGGAGCTGCAGTCTCGTCGTGAGCCGGAGGACACAGAAGCTTTTATCCAGCAGAAGAAAAGTACAGAGGGAGGAGGGCAGAGGGGGAGGAGGGGTGAGGAGGGGGGAGGAGGGGTGAGGGGGGGGAGGAGGGGGGAGTTAATGACAGCCTCGGGTCTGTTTCCACTTCCGGACACAATCACGCGTCTCATTCTCACGGACACGTGCACGCGCTTCTCCGCGCGCACCTGAGCTCGGCGGCGGAGGAGAGAAGTCAGAACCCGCAGGACCAGTCCGACCCACGGAACCAGTGTGGCGGGTGAGGCCCAGCTAGCAAGGGCGACAGACAGGCTCGCTGGAGACGGTTTATGGACGGAACCGACGGAGCAGAGAACCTTCCAGAACTTTTGTTCGCGGGAACTTATTGACAACAAGAGGAGACGATGTTGGAGTAGAAGGAGATGGCTGTCGACGGTAAACACACACGCGCGCACACACACACGCACACACACGCACACAAACACACGCACGAAAATATGATCTGTAACCAGAACAATTATTTACTAGTTGTAACCTGAGTAAACTAATATTATTACTGATACAATAATACTGTCTCATGATTCACGTGTGTGTGTGTTTCTGTGTGTTTGTGTGTGTGTGCGTGTGTGTGTGTGTGTTTGTGTGTGTGTGTTTCTGTGTGTGTGCGTGTGTGTGTGTTTCTTTGTGTGTGCGTGTGTGTGTGTTTCTGTGTTTGTGCGTGTTTTTCTGTGTGTGCGTGCGTGTGTTTGTGTGTGTCCGCGTGTGTGTGTGTGTGCGTGTGTTTGTGTGTGTGTGTTTGTGTGTGTGCGTGTGTTTCTCTGTGTGTGCGTGTTTTTCTGTGTGTGTGTGCGTGTGTGTGTGTGTGTGCGTGTGTTTCTGTGTGTGCGCATGTTTTTCTGTCTGTGTGTGCGTGTGTTTGTGTGTGTTTGTGTGTTTGTGTGTGTGTGTGTGTGTTTATGTGAGTGTGTCCACAGTGAAATGTGTGTTCGCATGAATAATCGACCGCATCTTTATACAATCCAAACACAAAAGTGAGTTTCAGTTTAAGATCTAATACGAAGTTTGAAAAACAAGAAGAAATAAAAATAGATCGTTGTGTTTAAAGATGCGTTCATGAAGCTCGTAACTTTGAGCTTCAACATTGTATTGATTGCGATTAATCAGCGACTAATTAATCTTCTGCAAGATTTGACAACTTTGACTTCACTCAGGGGCCACATGTTACACAGCGACTGTAGTGAGGGGCCAAAATAAAGGCGCAAAAAGCCTGAATAAAATTGGGGGGAAATCTAATAAAATCCAGCAAAACTTAAAACTCAAATTCACTCAAAAAGTTTTATATCACGTGATCAAACTGTCAGAAACAGGAAGTTAATCAACTTTTAAAAAATTGTGTATATTTAAACTCAACAATTGTGTGACCATGAGCTTGTGTTGTGTGATGATGGTTAGTGTTTGACGATATAATCAAGGATATAATATAATAGAAATAATGTATATATATATAATAAATATAATAATATAATCTCTCCTGCAGCTGCGTCCAGTTTCAGCTTCTGTCGTCCGGCCGTGGCGTACCGGGCGATACCTGACGACATCCGCCAGCAGCTGATTGGCTGCAGCAACGGGAACCTGACGTGGCACGACGGGCGGCGCCGGACGGTGAAGCTGCTGCAACAGCCCGGCTCGGATCCAGGAGCTCAGGTCCGGAACCGGTTCACGATGCTGGCACTCGCACAAGCATCTACGCTGCCCTACATTCCATCAGAGTTCTTAGGCTCACTTTATGTCCCTTCAGCGTCGTCATGGCGACGGCACCGGCTTGTACCACACCAGCCCGCCGGCCTTCGTCACCCGTCCGGTCATCATGTGGACGCAGCAGGACGTGTGTCGCTGGCTGAAGAAACACTGTCCTCACAACTACCTGACCTACCTGGAGGTGTTCTCCCAGCACGCCATCACAGGTACACACACACACACACACACACACCAGGAACATCTCGTCTGACCTCTGGCTCTCAAGGTCGTGTTCTGCTGCGTCTGAACGAGGAGAAGCTGGTCCGCATGGGTCTGGTCCAGGAGAGGCAGAGGCAGGACCTGCTGCACCAGCTGCTCCACCTGCAGGTCCAGGAGGAGGAGCGGAACCTGCGGCTCAAGGCTCTGGAGGGCGAGAGGAACCTTGTGGTCCCGGCCCCGTCGAACTCCTCAAACACCAGGAGGGTTTGGTGAATCGTCCGGAACTCGAGAACCTCCTGGAGGATCTGACAAGTCCGACAATCAGAACTTCTACAGACTCTCAACGACTTAGATGTTTAATATATTTTTGAAAAATGCTGCTAAACTGTTTACAATCTGCGTCAGTCACGTGACCTCAGCTGACTCTGTTTTATACTTTTGACGATGAAACTGCTCTGGTGTTCAGAAGACACATGTTTCACTTCCAATAATGACTTGCTCATGGGGCAGGAGGTTGAACACAGACTTGTTTGTCCATCTTAGCTGCTCTTTCTAAGTTGTGTTTGAATTTGTTTCTACATTCTTCCTGAAATCTGAATTTAAAAGCACGTTTTTATTATTCCGCTTGTTTTGGTTGATTTATTACGTTTCAACTGCCGCCCTCTGCTGGTGATATTGGTGTGTTACATTTTTCGTTTTTTTTCCGTTGAAACTGAAACTATTTTTTATTTACAATTAAATATCAACGTTTTTACTACAATATATTCTGAAAAAAACATTATTAGAAATTATTTAAATATGAATTCATGCAGGACATGTCGGCGGATGTGACGTCATTTTTCGGCGGCAAATAAGTTTTGATTTTCTTTTTACCGAAAAAATATATCCGTTAAACGCAAACCGCATATGAGCGAAATAAAATAGTCACCGACGTAGTTTCGGCGCGGACACAAACTGGTGAGTATTTTTATTTATTTTGAAAGGTTACAAAAGGTCTAAAATACTGTAAACTGACTGTAAATACAAGTATTTCTAAACGGGTAAAATGAAGCTAATCCAGCTAATGCTACAGCATGAACAACAATATAACGCTTTTAAGGAAATTACTTTTTAAAGAATGGATTCAAATTAAACAAACACAGACTTCGGCTAAATTAATTTATTATCGTTTAATACGTTTTTAATACAAACTGTAAAGTATTTAAGTCATTTACTTATTTACTTATATTGAAGCCTTATTGTAATCTGTCCAACTGTAACATTGTGATTTCAACATTTTTAAATCGTCAAGAATCTAAACAGATAATAATAATAATAATGTCATGTTTTATAGGATATTGACGATGCCATCGATGGATGATCGATAAATCTGGATTTATTTTGAATCATCTCTGGAGTCAACATCCGGTGAGTTGCTCTGTTTATGTTGCTGTCACTCTGTGTTTTTTGTGTTATTAAATGTATTTAAGTCGATATTCTTACGGGAGATCATTGAGTCAAATCTGTCACAAGCGTGTAACTCGTTATTTCAAATGAATAACTCGATTTACAAATGTTTAACTAGATTTTTAAATGTGTAAATTCATTTTCAAATGCTTAACTTCATTAACAAATGTTTTACTTGAATTACAAATGTGTAACTCAATTATTAAATGTGTAAGTCAATTTTAAAATATGTAAATCAATTTACAAATGCATAACTCAATTTTGAAATATGTAAAGAGATTTACAAATGTGTAACTAGATTTTGAATTTTGTGACTCAATTTTGAAATGTGTAAATTGATTTACAAAGAGTAACTTGATTTACAAATTTGTGACTTGAATTACAAATGCGTAACTCAATTATAAAATTTGTAAGTCAATTTAAAAATATGTAAATCAATTTACAAATGCATTACTCAATTTTAAAATATGTAAATAAATTTACAAACGTGTAACTCGATTGTGAAATTTGTCACTTGCATTACAAATGCGTAACTCAATAATAAAATGTGTAAGTCAATTTTAAAATCTGTAAATCGATTTACAAATGCGTTACTCAATTTAAAATATATATGTATTTAACTTGGTTAAATACATTTTTATTAAAGTCAGTGAAGTGAATTATTAAGATAAAAATGTAACTTTTCTGTGTCTGATAAATGTTTAACAAAATTAATTATAATAATTAATCCCTAACATAAAAGTGAAAGATTGTGACTTTATTATCGTCAGTGTGAGCTCATGGTCCAGTTCAACCCAGAGGTCACCGAGGGCTGTGACCTGGTTTCACGTCCTGCTGCTGTGATACACTCCTTGACCGGCAGAGGCCAGTGTCGCTCTGGTTCCTGAAGTCAGACCCTCCTGCCCCCCACTATTGTTCCCTCGTGACGTCACACTGTTGTTGCGTGAACTCTCGAGGTGTGTGTCTGTGGACCCTCCGTCCCCGTGGTCGTCTGTGACACGGCGACGTCACATGACGGATCCTACAAGACGAGCGAAGACGCCGCCGCCCACGTGACTGCTGCCTCAAGGTTAACATGTTGCCATGGCGACAGGCCGGCCAATCACAGCTCACCCGGCGGTTGCAATGTTGACTGCAAGCTTTTTGTTTTATGGGGTGACCTATTTCCCCCCCACCTACCCATCCCCCACCCCCGCTACGACACACACTCACGTTCGGTCCCGCCATCCCTTCCTCCGACACACACACTCGCCGCCCCACTCTCTCTCACACACACACACACGCACACACACCTGATCATGAGAATTGATCAGGTGTGTGTGTGTAAGTGGTTTTGTGATGGAATGTTATGATTTTGTTATTACATTTTATATCTGATTGTGTGTTTTTGTTTTGTTATTTGTGAGTTTGTGTTGTGTCACAGTGTCGTCTTTGTTTCTGTTTATTCTTGTTTTATGTGTGTGTTATTAGTCTTTTTAAATGTGTTATGTTTGATAAAATGTGGGTTAATATGAAGTCAGGTGCGTTGATTGTGTGTTGCACATGTGTATTTGTGTGTTTGTTAAGAAAACAAATTAAAAACAAACATTACACAGAATATAAAACGATGATACTTTAACAAAAACGTTGTACATTGAGACCGGAATTACAAAAAAAATTACAACTTTTTACTTTGGTGGATTCTACACTCACGTCAAGGTCGAAGGTCAACTAGGAAGTTCAACTTTAACGCCAAAAAATGTTCCGTCAAGTCGTCCAGACTTGGTTCTAAATAAGTGACACTTTTGCCATTTCTGGGTTTTAAAGTTTCACTTTATTACAAAAGTATAAACGTGACGACATTTCATCAATAATCTGTTTAGAAAAAAACATTACAATCTGGTACAACGTCGTCGTCCGGAGAGCAAACACAACATCAGCCAGCAGGTGGCGCCGGCCGGCGACCCGGGTCGAAAGCCGCCGGCGCTCCAGAACACGAGGAAACATGATAGAAAAGATGTCGACACTGATCATATATTTATTTGTCTTTTTTACAAACACATCAACACACAGCATCACCACAGCAACCAGATCCATGATGTCACTTCCTGTCAGCCTCAAGGAGGCCTTTTTTTTTCTTTTTTCATGTCACCGACGGTAACGTGGGTGTAGCGGCACCTCGGTGGACTGATCCGGGGAGGTCTGAGGACTAGGGTGGAGGGTCTGGGTTTTTTTTTTTGGAGCAGATTCTCCAGCTACAGTTCACGTTAGTCCATCTGTTCGTGTCGAGGGAGACGAGCTGCGGCGTCAAAGCAACACAGAAAAAAACTAAAGCAAAATAAAAACATACATATTTACTTGAGGTTTTTTTTTAATTGTCAGCATGCAACGTCAACAGGCAGAGTGCAGAAACAGACGACAAAGAAAACAACAGCTAATTTACAGAAGCAGCAGAGGGGCGGGGCCGAGGGGTCGGGGGGGAGGAGTCAACACGTCTTTAAATATCTCACTTTCAAGTGAAGTTTAAGGCAAATTTCCAGCAAAATTGTTGCTACTTTTTCATTTTCTCGCGTTTAAAATGGAGCCAAGGATCTGCCGATGTCACTTCCTGTAACCCCTTCATCTCACTTCCTGGTCCGAAATTCTAGGATATGACACTATTTTCTTTAGCTCCGATGTTGTGATCCAACTCGTGACATCATTTCCTCCTTCCGGTTCCGATCTCCGAGGCAACTGTTAGCAGCACGTAGTTAGCTAGCGAAGATCGGTACCAGGAGGACGTCGCTCCTCAGCTCCACTTTAAAGTCAAACGTTGAACTTTTCTTTGCCGTTTCTTCATTTTTTTCTTGAAGTCGATATGAGGTGAAGTCGAAGAGAAAAGGAATCTGCGAGGAAACCGATGGAAATGATTTTGAAATCTACGCGAAATGATCGTCAATAATAAAAGCGATGGAAACCTTCCGTGGTCGGACGGATCAATTTCAATGAAAAATGTGCAATTTCTCGTAGCTGTTCCGATTGTTCCTCTCGTCCCTGAGCGTTCTTTGATTCGTAATTCATCTCGTAGATCTTTACATCAAGTGCTACCAAACATTTCCCATGATTCTTTGCTTCCTCCGCAGACTAGTATGGAGGAAGATTCTCGTTGTGCTTCTGCGACGTTCTTGTGCTCGTTGATTCTTCGCTAGCTTTGGATTACTTCGGATTGATTCTTTTTTGTGTTTCGCTCGGTCACGACTGGTCGGCGTTTCCCGACTTAAGGCCTCGAGCGACGGCGTGATGTCATGACGTGATGTAAACAGTGAGTATAGTGGCGCTGGGGGGGGGCGGGGGTGGAGCCTCAGAGCCCCGTCACGTACATCTCCATGCCGTCGTTGAAGGTGAAGATGGTGGTGGTGCTGGAGGTGGTGGAGCCCTGCTTCAGGTCCCCGATGCTCTCGTACAGGTTCTCGCCCGGCAGCAGCAGCGCTTTAGCGGGAAGATGCTGCAGTTTGGGATTCTGCTGCGTGGGAGGCGGCGGTGGCGGTTGCTGCTGCTGCAGGGGCTGCTGGGATTTTTTCCTCCTGGTACGCAGCGTGGCACAGGTGTTGGGCGGGCGCTCCCGCCTCCATCCCATGTCCACGTTCTCGTAGGCGGGGTCACTATCCTCGGCCCCGAAGGACTCGTAGCAGTGGTCGTCGAGCGTGCCCGCCATCGCCTTGCCCTCCAGGGGCGCCCACGTCTGAGGCTTGACCACCACGCTGAAGCCCCCGTCGTGGTCTCGGTTGCGATCGCCTCGCCCCAGGGTCCTGAAGCCGGGATTGGACGGAGGCGAACCCGGAACGGCTCGCTTCTTCTTCCCGGTCTTACAAACCTTGGAGTACATCTCGGCCACCTGGAGGAGCGACAGTGAGACGGTTGTAGAGCTTTGACTTGGGACGCGTGGATACTCACCGCGGCGGCCGAAGGCTGGATGTTCTCCATCATGTGGCTGCCCAGCGGGACCAGGGCTTTGTTCTGCAGTGCCAGCATCTCTTCGTCTTCCGGAGGCTTCCAGATATACTGCTCGCCATTGCCCATGAACATCACTTCCTGTGGAGCATAAGGAGATCGAGACGCTGGATCACAACGAGCGACGACAGGATCAAAGGTGCAGGAAGAGCCATTTGGCTCTTGACTTTGGACAGTAGATGGTTTTATTTCAGTAGATGGATTATGACTAAAGGTAGATGAAAAATGTATCCCGTGGATGATAAAATCAATGCCGGAGTAAAACCTGATGATAATTAGTGGCGTTGAATTACAACAGTGGAACTGAAAAGCTCTTTCAGTCGAGCAGCAAGAGAAAGACTACCTCTACCTTCGGGAACGCCGGCACGTTGAAGGCGTCCTTGTTCCTCCGAGGCAGCTTCGTGCTGTGGGGGTGCGGCGGCGGCGGCGCGGGATGCGAGGGCGGCGCGTGTCTCGTGGGCGGAGCGTCCGCCGTGTCCGTCCCACTGTCTCGCTTCTGCGGAGCCTTTTCCGACTTCCGGAGCTTCCGCACGCAGGCGTACTCCGCCGTCTCCGGAGGGTGAGGCGGTGTGAGGACCTCCGGGTCGGGCATCCCGTCTTCCGCGTCACCGTCGGGGTCCGGGGGTGCCGGCGTGTTGGCGGGGACGGCCGGTGGAGCCGGGGTGTCGGTCTGGCCCGCGCGACCCACCATGGCGTACAGGGCTTCGTCCTTCCGTTTGGTGGAGGGGCGTCCCACCTCTGAGTACGTGTGGTCCGCGTCCTCCGAGCCCGACGGGACCTGAGGGAGCTGGCGGCCTACAGGGGGGCGGAGCCAAGACACAAGTGCTCAGTCATGGCAATACGAGAGACGGTTCCTCAGTCTTTGATAAACACGCCCTTGACGTCCTCACAGCTGAGATCAGACCGAAAATAGAATCAAACTCTATTTTTAAACTTCACAACTTTAATGCCTGACTTGTTGCCATGGAGACGCAGTATTAGGTGTGAGTTCAGGTTGTGGAGTGAAGGTTAAATTCTCATCCATTAATTGTCTTTAAAGAATGACCCCGTGGGGGGGCAGCTTAAGCTAAGATTGTCCTCCACAAGCTTCTTAAGATGTCAAGTGAGTTTCTGGACGAGGTTCTGATCCGGGTCCAATCTGATGTTAGATGATTGTCCACCATGATCCACCTGTAGGTGGTCATCAGAAGATCCTACTGGTCTCCTGTACTTGTGAGGTGGTAGACTAAGAGGGGAACCCGGGGAAGACCCTGAACATCCTGAAGAAATGTGGTCTATCATCTGACTTGGGAACATCTCGGTAATCCTCCAGGAAAGAGCACAGTCGCGAGAAAAAAGCTGAATATTGGTTTAAAATAATCATGTCAGCTCCGGCAGGATTAAAAACGTTGGTTCTCGAGCAGAGAACCCCCCCCCCTCCCCCCATGTTATGTAGTCATGTGACCAGGAAGTGACATGAGACCAGAAGGAAACGCCAGAACCTACTTTTGCCGTTGCAGCTTATTTTCACGTCTGCATCGTTTTTACTGATGGACCGAAGCTTTGACTGGCGGAGGAGGCCCTGCAGACACACACACACACAGACACACAGACACACACGCACAGACACAGACAAACACACACACACACAGACACACACACACGCACAGACACAGACACAGACACACACACACACACACAGTTAGTCACAGTGTAATCCCAACCCTAGACAACATTTGCACTCACCATGTTGATGAGTCTGCGTTTCCCACTTTCACCTGGAACATTGTGACTTTTACCTTTCCTGTGGACACACACAAACACACACACACACACCTGTCAATCAACCTGCCAGGATGACACAGGTCCTGCCTGCCCCCCCAACAACTGTCGTTCAAGACTTAGACATCTTAACCCTCAGTGTGTGTGTGAGAGACAATTTGTGTGTGTGTATTTGTTTATGTGTGTGTTTAAGAGTGTGTGTGTGTGTGTGTGTGAGAGAGAGTGTGTGTGAATATTTGTGTGTGTTGTGGAAAGAAAGTGTGTGGTCAAAAAAAACTCAATTGTGACAGAGCAGTCCCGAGTAGTGGATCACAGAGCACATGATTTAGTGCTGGACATTGGTGTGTGTGTGTGTGTTTGTGTGTGTGTGTGTGTGTGTGTGTGTGTGTGTACCTCTGGCAGCCCACACACAGGACCACGATGAGGATGGTGACCACGAAGGCGGAGGCCGCGGCGATGGCGCCCAGCAGCAGGACTTTGCCGTAGGGAGGAGCCGTGAATATTAGCCCGTCCTGCATGGAGGCCATGTGGTGGCGCCGGCGCTCACTTGCTGTCACTGTGTCGCGCTCTCATGAAGATCTGAGGAAGAACGCACACCCACACACACACACACACACACACGAAGGTCACACTTCTGAGGCCTCGGGTGTCGCGGAGCCGAGAAGAAGTGGGATTGAGACGTGAACCGGGTTCTGAGGTGACGAACAAGTGTAACACACGCGCAGAAGCAGACTAACAACACCATGTAGAGACGCACAAACATGCTCCCACAGTCTTGGCAGTGGTCGGTGTTTATCTCGGTTCAGTCTCAGCGTCTGCTGAGTTTGTGAGATGGTTACAGACCAAGTGTGAAGGATGAAAACACGTCTGCTTCCAGAACGTTCACGCGTCACAGAGGTCAGAGAATCAAGTCATGTTTGAAAGCATGTGGAGCCTGAGTGACACACATACTCCCGTGTGTGTGTGTGTGTGTGTGTGTGTGTGTGTGTGTGTGTGTGTGTGTGTGCGCACACATGATGTGAATTGGGTCAAACATTCTCACGCCTCAACGATTAACGAGGCGCTGAGACGACAACGTTTTATCTCCATTATTTACATCTGACTGGTCCATCAGCTCAGCTGGACACACCAGGAAGGTGGAGCTAAAGAGAACTGTGGTGATGATGATGAAGATGATGATGATGATGATGATGATGAAGAGAGAGTTTGGTGAACATAGAGATAATCATGCATTGATTGTGATGATAATGATGTTACATTTTTTTATGATGATGGTGATGAAGATTATTGTTATGATGATGATTATAATGAAGATGATGATGATGATGAAGATGATTGTTATGATGGTGATGATGATGCTGATTATATTGATGATGATGATGATGATGGTTGTTATGATGGTGATGATGAAGATGATGGAGATGATGATTGTTATGATTGTGATGATGAAGGTTATGGGGATGGAGATGATGATGATGATGAATATTGTTGTTATGATGGTGATGATGATGATTATTATTATGATGATGAAGGTGAATGTTATGATGATGATGATGATGATGATGAATGTTATGATGATTATGAAGATGAATGTTATGATGGTGATGATGATGATGAAGATGAATGTTATGATGATGATGATGATGATGATGAAGATGAATGTTATGATGGTGATGATGAAGATGAATGTTATGATGATTATGAAGATGAATGTTATGATGGTGATGATGATGATGAAGATGAATGTTATGATGATGATGATGATGATGAAGATGAATGTTATGATGGTGATGATGAAGATGAATGTTATGATGGTGATGATGATGATGAAGATGAATGTTATGATGGTGATGATGAAGATGAATGTTATGATGATGATGATGATGATGAAGATGAATGTTATGATGGTGATGATGAAGATGAATGTTATGATGATGATGATGATGATGAAGATGAATGTTATGATGGTGATGATGAAGATGAATGTTATGATGGTGATGATGAATGTCTTAATTAATGTCCTTTTAATGGTATTCACGTTTTGCATCATGGGTCAGAGAGGACCACAATTTAATTTATGCTGTATGTCTCGATACATGTACAATAAAAGAACTTGAACTTGATGATGAAGATGATGATAATGACGATTGTTATGATGATGATGAAGATGATGAATGTTATGATGATGATGATGATGATGGAGTGAGGAGACATAGAAGGAAGCACTGAAGGAGTGAGTAGACATAGAAGGAAGCACTGAAGGAGTGAGGAGACACAGAAGGGAACACTGAAGGAGTGAGGAGACATAGAAGGAAGCCCTGAAGGAGTGAGGAGACACAGAAGGGAACACTGAAGGAGTGAGTAGACATAGAAGGAAGCACTGATGGAGTGAGGAGACATAGAAGAAAGCACTGAAGGTGTGAGGAGACATAGAAGGAAGCACTGAAGGAGTGAGGAGACATAGAAGAAAGAACTGAAGGAGCGAGGAGACATGGAAGGGAACACTGAAGGAGTGAGGAGACATAGAAGGAAGCACTGAAGGAGTGAGGAGACATGGAAGGGAACACTGAAGGAGTGAGGAGACATAGAACGGAACACTGAAGGAGTGAGGAGACATAGAAGGGAACACTGAAGGAGTGAGGAGACATAGAAGGAAGCACTGAAGGAGTGAGGAGACATAGAAGAAAGAACTGAAGGAGCGAGGAGACATGGAAGGGAACACTGAAGGAGTGAGGAGACATAGAAGGAAGCACTGAAGGAGTGAGGAGACATGGAAGGGAACACTGAAGGAGTGAGGAGACATAGAACGGAACACTGAAGGAGTGAGGAGACATAGAAGGGAACACTGAAGGAGTGAGGAGACATAGAAGGGAGCACTGAAGGAGTGAGGAGACATAGAAGGAAGCACTGAAGGAGTGAGGAGACATAGAAAGAAGAACTGAAGGAGTGAGGAGACAGAAGGTAACACTGAAGAAGTGAGGAGACATAGAAGGGAACACTGAAGGAGTGAGGAGACGTAGCAGGAAGCACTGAAGGAGTGAGGAGACATAGAAGGAAGCACTGAAGGAGTGAGGAGACATAGAAGGAAGCACTAAAGGAGTGAGGAGACAGAAGGTAACACTGAAGGAGTGAGGAGACAGCAGGAAGCACTGAAGGAGTGAGGAGACATAGAAGGAAGCACTGAAGGAGTGAGGAGACATAGAAGGAAGCACTAAAGGAGTGAGGAGACAGAAGGTAACACTGAAGGAGTGAGGAGACAGCAGGAAGCACTGAAGGAGTGAGGAGACTTAGCAGGAAGCACTGAAGGAGTGAGGAGACATGGAAGGAAGCACTGAAGGAGTGAGGAGACATAGAAGGAAGCACTGAAGGAGCGAGGAGACGTAGAAGGGAGCAGTGAAGGAGTTATGAGACATAGAAGGAAGCACTGAAGGAGTGAGGAGACATGGAAGGGAGCGATGAAGGAGTGAGGAGACATGGAAGGGAGCAATGAAGGAGTGAGGAGACATAGAAGGAAGCACTGAAGGAGTGAGGAGACATGGAAGGGAGCAATGAAGGAGTGAGGAGAAGTAGAAGGGAACACTGAAGGAGTGAGGAGACATAGAAGGAAGCACTGAAGGAGTAAGGTTACATAGAAGGTAACACTGAAGGAGTGAGGAGACATATAATGGAACACTGAAGGAGTGAGGAGACATAGAAGGAAGCACTGAAGGAGTGAGGAGACATAGAAGGTAACATTGAAGGAGTGAGGAGACATAGAAGGTAACACTGAAGGAGTGAGGAGATAGAAGGAAGCACTGAAGGAGTGAGGAGACGTAGAAGGGAACACTATAGAAGTGAGGAGACATAGAAGGGAGCAATGAAGGAGTGAGGAGAAGTAGAAGGGAACACTGAAAGAGTGAGGAGACATAGAAGGAAGCACTGAAGGAGTAAGGAGACATAGAAGGTAACACTGAAGGAGTGAGGAGACATATAATGGAACACTGAAGGAGTGAGGAGACATAGAAGGAAGCACTGAAGGAGTGAGGAGACATAGAAGGTAACATTGAAGGAGTGAGGAGACATAGAAGGTAACACTGAAGGAGTGAGGAGATAGAAGGAAGCACTGAAGGAGTGAGGAGACGTAGAAGGGAACACTATAGAAGTGAGGAGACATAGAAGGAAGCACTGAAGGAGGGAGGAGATATAGAAGGTAACACTGAAGGAGTGAGGAGACATGGAAGGGAACACTGAAGGAGTGAGGAGACATAGAAGGGAACACTGGAGGAGTGAGGAGACATAGAAGGAAGCACTGAAGGAGTGAGGAGACGTAGAAGGGAACACTGACGGAGTGAGGAGACATAGAAGGGAACACGGAAGGAGTGAAGAGACATAGAAGGAAGCACTGAAGGAGTGAGGAGATATAGAAGGTAACACTGAAGGAGTGAGGAGATGTGGAAGGGAACACTGAAGGAGTGAGGAGACATAGAAGGGAACACTGAAGGAGTGAGGAGACATAGAAGGCAGCACGGAAGGAGTGAGGAGATATAGAAGGGAGGATGTCAGGACTGAGGAGATGTAGAAGGGAACCCTGAAGGAGTGAGGAGACATGGAAGGGAACACTGAAGGAGTGAGGAGACATAGAAGGAAGCACTGAAGGTGTGAGGAGACATAGAAGGAAGAACTGGAGGAATGAGGAGACATAGAAGGAAGCACTAAAGGAGTGAGGAGATGTAGAAGGAAGCACTGAAGGAGTGAGGAGACATAGAAGGAAGTACTGAAGGAGTGAGGAGACATAGAAGGGAGCACTGAAGGAGTGAGGAGACATAGAAGGAAGCAGTGAAGGAGTGAGGAGACATAGAAGGAAGCAGTGAAGGAGTAAGGAGACATAGAAGGGTGCACTGAAGGAGTGAGGAGACATAGAAGGAAGCACTAAAGGAGTGAGGGGACGTAGAAGGAAGCACTGAAGGAGTGAGGAGACATAGAAGGAAGTACTGAAGGAGTGAGGAGACATAGAAGGGAGCACTGAAGGAGTGAGGAGACATAGACGGGAGCACTGAAGGAGTGAGGAGACATATAAGGAAGCAGTGAAGGAGTAAGGAGACATAGAAGGGTGCACTGAAGGAGTGAGGAGACATAGAAGGAAGCACTGAATGAGTGAGGAGACATAGAAGGGAGCACTGAAGGAGTGAGGAGACATAGAAGGAAGCACTGAAGGAGTGAGGAGACATAGAAGGGAGCACTGAAGGAGTGAGGAGACATAGAAGGAAGCACTGAAGGAGTGAGGAGACATAGAAGGAAGCACTGAAGGAGTGAGGAGACATAGAAGGAAGCACTGAAGGAGTGAGCAGACATAGAAGGGAACACTGAAGGAGTGAGGAGACATAGAAGGAAGCAGTGAAGGAGTGAGGAGACATAGAAGGAAGCAGTGAAGGAGTGAGGAGACATAGAAGGGAGCACTTAAGGAGTGAGGAGACATAGAAGGAAGCACTGAAGGAGTAATGAGACATAGAAGGGAACACTGAAGGAGTGAGGAGACATGGAAGGAAGCAGTGAAGGAGTGAGGAGACATAGAAGGAAGCACTGAAGGAGTGAGGAGACATAGAAGGGAACACTGAAGGAGTGAGGAGATAGAAGGAAGCACTGAAGGAGTGAGGAGACATAGAAGGAAGCAGTGAAGGAGTGAGGAGACATAGAAGGGAACACTGAAGGAGTGAGGAGACATAGAAGGAAGCACTTAAGGAGTGAGTAGACATAGAAGGGAACACTGAAGGAGTGAGGAGACATAGAAGGAAGCACTGAAGGAGTGAGGAGACATAGAAGGAAGCACTGAAGGAGTGAGTAGACATAGAAGGAAGCACTAAAGGAGTGAGGGGACGTAGAAGGAAGCACTGAAGGAGTGAGGAGACATAGAAGGAAGTACTGAAGGAGTGAGGAGACATAGAAGGGAGCACTGAAGGAGTGAGGAGACATAGACGGGAGCACTGAAGGAGTGAGGAGACATATAAGGAAGCAGTGAAGGAGTAAGGAGACATAGAAGGGTGCACTGAAGGAGTGAGGAGACATAGAAGGAAGCACTGAATGAGTGAGGAGACATAGAAGGGAGCACTGAAGGAGTGAGGAGACATAGAAGGAAGCACTGAAGGAGTGAGGAGACATAGAAGGGAGCACTGAAGGAGTGAGGAGACATAGAAGGAAGCACTGAAGGAGTGAGGAGACATAGAAGGAAGCACTGAAGGAGTGAGGAGACATAGAAGGAAGCACTGAAGGAGTGAGCAGACATAGAAGGGAACACTGAAGGAGTGAGGAGACATAGAAGGAAGCAGTGAAGGAGTGAGGAGACATAGAAGGAAGCAGTGAAGGAGTGAGGAGACATAGAAGGGAGCACTTAAGGAGTGAGGAGACATAGAAGGAAGCACTGAAGGAGTAATGAGACATAGAAGGGAACACTGAAGGAGTGAGGAGACATGGAAGGAAGCAGTGAAGGAGTGAGGAGACATAGAAGGAAGCACTGAAGGAGTGAGGAGACATAGAAGGGAACACTGAAGGAGTGAGGAGATAGAAGGAAGCACTGAAGGAGTGAGGAGACATAGAAGGAAGCAGTGAAGGAGTGAGGAGACATAGAAGGGAACACTGAAGGAGTGAGGAGACATAGAAGGAAGCACTTAAGGAGTGAGTAGACATAGAAGGGAACACTGAAGGAGTGAGGAGACATAGAAGGAAGCACTGAAGGAGTGAGGAGACATAGAAGGAAGCACTGAAGGAGTGAGTAGACATAGAAGGAAGCACTGAAGGAGTGAGGAGACATAGAAGGGAACACTGAAGGAGTGAGGAGACATAGAAGGGAACACTGAAGGAGTGAGGAGACATAGAAGGGAACACTGAAGGAGTGAGGAGACATAGAAGGGAGGATGTCAGGAGGGGTGCACGCGCTCAGGGACTTTCAATGTTGATTATGACAGGGGGCGCGCGTGTCCGTCGCAGTGTTTCTGATCAATCGCCATCACACGTGTTACACGTATGACCGCGGGAGCGCGCGCAGCGAACACGCGTGAATAAAACATTCCTGCTGTCACTGCGCAGAACACACGTGCACGCGCACGCGCAATAAGAATCCCCCCCGTCCCTCGCGCGCACACACACACGCATCCTCAGACGGTCACACACGCGCGCGCACAGCGACACGAAGCGAGACTCACATCGTTTCCACGAACATCAGCCTTTTCTTCATCAGCAACATCTGCATCATCCTCTTCCTCATCTTCTCCCCTGAAGGCGGGGGTGGGGAGGGGGGTCGGGCCGGGGAGGGGGTCCGTCCTGCTGGATCTCCGAGGTTCTGTCCGGGTGCTGGTTCTGATCCGTCAAGCCCCATCCATCTGTGCGCGCGTCCCTTCTCTGTGCTGCCGAGCGTCCATGTGACACACGCAGATCCGGAGACCCCCACTTATCGCTCGAACTGCTTTTGGCGCCCCCGGGCGGAGGAGTCGAAAACTGCAGCAGCGTGAGCCGCCGGAAGGTCATGAGTGCAACTTCCGAAAAAATGGAAACGAGTCAAAATTTAATTAAAAAAAAAAAGCTATAAAAACTTAATGAAAACTAATGAACGTCAACACAAGTCAATGTTCACACGTGATCAACCATGAATACATGTTTTAATTTAACTTTCATCACACTCAGAACCAATAATTTGACTTTTTAATTTATCTTTCTTTTCACTTCATTATCTCGAAGGAAAATTACGTTTCTATTCTTTGGATTAATTTAATTCAAACAAGTGGAACTAAATAATAAAAACAACATGATATGACGATCTCTAAATATATTAAAATTTAATTAAATGACTGAACAAGACAGAGGTCACAGGTTCACCGTCAACAGAGCCCCCTGGTGGTTCATATAGGAACTATACTTTTAGTTAAACCAGAGCCAAACAAGGAGGATATGAAATACTTCTTTATTTAAATACATTTAAACATTAAATTAAAGTATACATTAGTAAACAGAACATAAAACTAGTTGTGAAAATCTAGACCTGAAACCCTCGACCAGGGTTTCAGTACATTCAAATGTCTTTCTCCACCAGGTTTCCTGAGGGACAGTAAGAGTTGGTGAACTTCTCAGAAGGTGGACTTTGAATCTCCAGGTCGACCCGGCGGGCGTCTCCGAAGACCAGGAAGATCCCGAGTCCCGCGGCGTTGATGAGGGTGATGAGGCTGAAAACCGCCGTCCAGGACGACGTGACCTCCACCAGGTAACCGGAAAACGAGACGGTCACCAGCCCTGAGGGGGGAGTGAGGTGAGAGGTCGCGACACAAACACACCTTTGTCTGCTCACCCATGAAGGCTCCGAGCATGTTCATGAACCCTGGTGAGGAACAAACACACGTCAGAGACACGGACGGCACGGCATGATCGAGGTTCATCTGAACCTGAAGTCCTCCACTTCTGACCCTCGTGTTCAGGGTTAATAAACAGGATGTTGGAACTCACCGAAGAGGGCGCCGGCACACGACGGCGTCAGGTCCTGGACGTTCACCGACGTGCCGCTGGCGGACGATTAAAACACAGGTCAAACAAAAAGACATGGTTCCGGTCGGACGCGCTGTAGTTACCAGCTGGAGAAGGTGGTGGCGCTCAAGGCGATGGTGACGTAGGTGACGGCGGCCGTGATGGTGGCGGCGCCGGACAGCAACACGATGAACACACTGGACACGCCCATCGCTACGAACTGACGAAGTTTGCCGTCACTCAAGTGTGCAATAGTGATCCACCAAACTGCCATAACATTACGACCACTGACATTAACGATCGAAGCGTTCGTTTAACCTTTCGTTGATCAAACAAGTTAAAACACTGACCTGCATTATCTTTCTGACTGAGGACACGTTGTAACCTGCAGGAATAAAAGTTACAGTACTTTTCAAAAACATCTGGTGACACACACACACACACACAAACGCACACACACACACACACGCACGCACGCACACCTCTCCTGAGAAGCACCCCGGATATCCATCCTGAAACCAGAACCACTGGGATCGCTACCAGCCAGGGAACCACATTGTAGACGGAACTCTGGAAGACAGATCAAATTTTAAAAGCTCTGCCAAATCGAAGATGATTCAAAAGTATTTTTCACGTGCAGAACGTGGCAACAATTCAACGGAGGAGCCAAGAAATTGAATCATTTCTTTTTAAATATAATTAAAAAATGAAAATCTTTACAAAAAATATTGAGTCACTTAAAGATGAAAAACTGGTGATTTCTCATGGAGAAAAACGAGACAGACTGGAGGAGGAGAAGAACGTACGCTCTCCATGGGGAAGGTTTCGTCGAAGTACGTGGGCAGCCATGACAGCAGCATGTAGCTGGAGCTGCACATGCAGGTGTGAGCCAGGACCAGAGACCTGGAAGACACACGGACATCAGGACCTCCGCAGGTCAGAGAGAAGTGAGGAAGAGGAGGCTCGGCTGACCAGACAGACTTCTTCTTGCAGACGCTGAGCCAGAAGGTTCTGGACATGATCTCCTGGGACTTCTTCTGGACCAGAACCTCTTTATCTGAAACAAAAGAGAAGGTGAAACGTTCAAGATGATTGAAGGTTGTCACTTCCAGTCCAAGAAAAAGGTTGTTTATTAAATACAAAAGTTCCTCTTGGCACCTTTCAGTGAGAAATTGGAGACCACGAGCGCCCACAGGGCGGCCATGGCACCAACAAAGTAGAACAAGATCTCCCAGCTGTAGCGCTCCATGAGCAGAGAACCCAGGACACCGGCCAGCAGGGTCCTGGAGAGAAGACACATCAGTGTTTGAGTTCGTCTTCATGACAGCGAGTGTTTTCAAACCCCAGGTACGAGCCGCTCTGGATGGCGCTCATCAAACACCCGCGCTCCGCCTCCAGAACTCTCTGAGAACACAGGCTGGCCAGAGACGGGAAGAAGACCCCTGAGTGGACGAGAGGGGGGGTTACGATCTCCGCTTTGGTCCCATACTCACGAGGGGGTTCTGACCTTGTAACACTCCCATCAACACTCTGGCCACGGTCATCACGAGGACGGAGTGAGAGCTGAACCGCGACAGCTGAGGTGTCACCATGGTGACCATCGACCACGAGGCCGCCGAGAGAACCAGAACTCTCTCTCCGCCGACTCTGCACACATGACAGTCCATGCTTGACCCACGGATGACCTTTCAAACTGAGCTAACAAGTCCCTCAGGTTCTCCCTAATGTTCTTCAACTCACTCGACAGATGGAGCAGAGACATTCCCGCGTCAGACGTCAGAGACGCTGCAACTTTCAGCCTCCGAGCTCCACGTGTCACACGTGTGTTCAGACGTGTCACTTACTTGTCACTAGCGTGTCCACCTAGTATCTGTGTGCAGCAGTAGCCCCAGAAGAAGCCGCCCAGAACCAGCCCGGTGTCGATCTTGGACCAGTGGAAGGTGGCTGCCATGGAGACGGCACACACCGGCATGGCCATCCTGGCGCAGTACAGGAGGCAGGTGCCGAAGAACAAGGCCACGAACCAGAACCGGGACTCGGACCTGCAGAGAGAACAGATGATCCATGACGAGGATAAAAACAAACACAGCGACTGACGGGTGAGAAACTGACGACAGCTTCATCAATGACACTTGATTTTACTCATGTTTATGTTGACATCCAGATCATAAACTCTCATTAAAATCAATAAACTTCATCAAAAATCATTTCATCATTTAACTAGCTTTAGTTCTCACAATGTTGTTACCTTCTTGCACCTTTCAATATTTTCTGTTTGTGGTTTGTTTTTTTATGTTTTAAAAGTCCTATTCAAAGTCTAGTTTATGTTGCTGTTATGGAGGATTACGCCCAGCTAACGGAGAGATTAGTCGAGTTAATAACACATGTCATCATAGCGGTGATAACTTTAACTCATCATAAATATAACCAAAATATTGAATTTCTCTCCAAACTCAATATGGCAGATGCAAAGTCTGACTTGACTTGTCTGGTGTCTGTTGCCGAGCCCTGTGTAAATAAACCTGTGTTTGTTTATTTACTGGAGAGGTTAGCGAGATTATTTCTTGCTATTGATGAAACATATTTTAGTCAAAATGTCTGAGAATAAAATGACTGCTTTATTTTATTATCTCTTCTACCGTATGTGTCTGGTCTTATCGTTGTAATAACACGCAATATTGAAACAACTAGTTGTAAACATGCCCAGAGTCGAACTGAGTGTCGACTGATGGTTGTTGGTATTAAATGTCTGACCTGGTCCAGAGTCTCTGCCGCTCCACATCACCCGGCAGGTGATCCGGACCGCAGTCCTGACCCTGCGTCTCCATCCACGGCTGCTGTCGGCTCGGCGTCCTGCTTCCTCTTTGAGCGTCTTCTCATCCTCAGACCAGGACGTGCTCAGCAGGTTCGACTTGTCTCAACGCCTCCGAAGAATGTCAGAAGCTCAGAGGCTCAACTTGTATCAACAAGACGGAGGTTTCTACGTTGACATCAGTTGGTAAAACAGTTGAGTCTCAACACTTTTCAGCAGAAGATAAACAACAACACATAACGATGACAACAGTCACAAGTAAATCTTTGACCTCAAATCTACTTTTGATTTATTCAAATATCTTTTTATTTTCCTAATGAGGTCATGGTTTTACGAACAACACAATTCTCACTCACGGATACAAGAACTCTAAAATGAAAGGCAATGTGCGTAAAAGGTAGTCACGTGCTTGTTTCACATTTGTTTGCTTGAGTCATACAGTTTGTTTAGTAGGAAACACTCTAGCCTCGCCCAAATGTGTCAGATATGAGAAGAGGAACATTACTTTCATCGTCTTTTTATATCCAAACAATATTATTAAAAGTAAAGCAAAGTCACTGACATGTTTGTAGAGCCTATTAAAAAGAAAAAGTGAACCAAAAAAGTTCCCTTTATTCAAACCGTGTACTTTAATTGTTTTAACCTTTCCACTCCTCTAAGAAATTACTGAAATACGCTACACTTTATTTTGAAATCATCTTTTGACATTCACCGGAAGTGTGTGCCATTATTGTGAAAAGCTGCCTCTAGTTCCTTTCCCTGCTACAGAGCAGGTTAGCTTGTTAGCTCTCAAGCTAAAGCCGTTTTCCGCTGTCTCTTAGTAACTATTATGAATTAGCTCGTCAAATACCGTCTTTATTTATACCGCTGCCATTCATATACCAAACACGCTGTCAAAATGAACATCAGAAACGCCAGGGTGAGTGTGAAGAGTGTCGACGAGCGTGCTCGGTGAGAGGCTGTTAGCATCGGTTGCTACATGACCGGCGTGTGTGTGTCTCCTCAGCCCGAGGATCTGATGAACATGCAGCACTGCAACCTGCTGTGTCTGCCCGAGAACTACCAGATGAAGTACTACTTCTATCACGGGCTGTCGTGGCCGCAGGTTGGTGCTCGGTCTCAGTCTGATGGTTGTTTGTTCTCATGCTAACTCTGCACCTTCTGGTCCAGCTCTCGTACATCGCTGAGGATGAAAACGGCAAAATAGTAGGATATGTGCTCGCGAAGATGTGAGTGTCCTTCTTTATCTTCACTTTTTCTGCCATTAATCATGTTTAGATGGTGATACGAGCGTGTTGTTTTGCAGGGAGGAGGATCCAGATGATGTTCCTCACGGTCACATCACATCCCTGGTGAGCATCTACACACATCTTGTCTAGTGTTGACACAGTGGCTCATATTGTTGTTACTTTTGTGTTGCAGGCCGTGAAGCGCTCGCACAGACGTCTGGGTTTGGCTCAGAAGCTGATGGACCAGGCCAGCCGAGCCATGGTGGAGAACTTTAATGCTAAATATGTCTCTTTGCACGTTCGTAAAAGGTACTTAAGTATAAAGTATAAACCTCTGAGCGCCTCAATATCACGACTGACGCTGTCACATGTTGGTTCTCCGCAGCAACCGAGCGGCGCTGCACTTGTACTCCAACACGCTGAAGTTCCAGTAAGTTTGAGGGAATCCATGGAAACATGTTCTTCTTCTTCCTCAGTCGCTGACGTTGTTCTTCTCCGACAGAATTAGTGAAGTGGAGCCCAAATACTACGCTGACGGGGAGGACGCCTACGCCATGAAGCGAGACCTGGCTCAGATGGCTGACGAGGTGATGCTCTTCTCCACAGTTGACCACAAGATGGCGCTGAAACATAAATGGTTATTTGTAATGATAAATAAGTTGAATCCGTTTTTATCGTTTAAATATCAACTGTAAATAATGTCTCTACTGCAGCAAAACAAAGTATTATAAATATATTATTTAGTAATTATTGTTGGTACTTCTTTATAATCGTGAAAACTGAAAAGAACCCTGTTGACTTCTCTGCAATGTGCTTCTTTGACCACTAGAGGTCCCCAGTGGATCTTACGAAGTCGGAGGATTCACTCTCTCAACTGTCGCTGTCCCACAGCTGAGGAAACCCGGCGTGAGGGTCCCGGGTCAGGAGGCGCCGCCGGGGGACGGCGAGAACGAGCGAGACAGCGGCGCAGAGAGCAAGGAGCTGAGCGAAGTCAGCGAGGCCACCGAGAGCACGGACGTTAAAGATTCCTCGTCCGACTCACAATGACACTTGAGATTGTTCTGATAGTCGCTTCGACTTTTTTAAATCTTTGATCCAGATCATCATCATTTTGCCTGTGACAGGGTTTGTCTCTTCTGACTGTCAGCAGAAGATCTCAGAACTCATCTCAATAAATCCTTCAAGTGTTTCTCATGTAGTCATTTCAATATTCCTCGTGATCTGCTGCCCTCTAGCGGTGACGTCAGACCACTGCGCCACTGACGACAATCTTTTTGTAAAACGACCGAAACCGAGTCTCGAATAAATGAATCCACTTTCAGTCTCAAAGATGTTGGTGTGACTTCCTTTACCCGAAGGAAGTTGACTTAAACACGTCATTACCGGTTTAACGAGCTTGGATCCTGTCTGTGATAAACTTATTTCGACACATCAACTTGACTTCAGAACGGATGTCAATCATTCTACCCTCCTGCTCGGACTTCACGGTTTCCGGTTTGGAGTTTGCAGCTAATTCTGGACTGAAAATATTTAGAAAAACAACTTTTTCTCAAAATATTAAAACAGAATTTGACTTCAAACCTTTTATTTACTATGACGTTAAGTGTTGAGGTGATATTTATAAATATATTCGTAAAAACTTAATTCTTCCTCATAACAATGTGAGTATTTGGTTTTTAGAGACTAAAAAAATGTTTTAATTTGAAAAACTAAACAAGGAGTTATATTTCGAAAGGACACTTCCGGTGACTGATGAACCTGAGAATAACGATCAGACAAATCTGTCAAAACGCCGTCGATGACTTAAGAGAAGCTGAAGACAAACAGGTTTGTGACATTTGGTTCTTATCGCTTTTTCATTATCAGGGACTTTAAAGATGTTTAAGTTCTTTAGCTTTTTCAATGTGAATGTGTGAATCACGTGTTCACCGAGCGCGAGACCGAAACAAGCTAAAGAGCTAATGTTTGTCAACGTTGTTTTTATTTTTATTTTATTTAATCCATGAGATCTGATGCGATAAAAGTCACGGTCGTGTCCTCAGACAACTATTAAATCCAATTAATCTAAAACATTTTACAACTAAACTTTTCTCAAGTTTACTGTCGTAAAAAACCCCGTAACTTTGATTTAAAAATGTGTTGAATTTATTCTTGTTCGCGACATTATTTATTGACTTATAGTTGGTAAGAATAAAAAAATGTTGAAGTCAATGTTTAAAAGTGAGAATACAAATGGATGAAAACAATATCAAAAGGATGTCAAAATAAATAAAGTGATATTAAAGTAAATACAAATCCATAAAAATATTGCTTTTAAATGTCCTCCAACGTATTTTAATTTATATTAAAATAAATGCAGATGCTAATGTTTTGTTATGAAAACATTTTCTTGATATTCTGGTAATTAAATGTTTTAATAAACGAGTACAAACTTTGTAGAAATTCCAAAATACTGGCGATGATTGAAATAGTTCCTAAACTGAAAAACAAAAATATTAAAAAGAAGAAAAGTATACATTAGGTTAGGTAGAACTTTATTGTTATCATAATAATACAAGTCATATCGATGAATTTACATTTGTATTAATAGTTTTTATCATGAACAATCATTTTTTCTATAGAAAAGTAAAGCAGAATACATTTTATCAGTAAAATTAAATAAAGTTATTTTTGCTTGGATTTTGACAAGTGTCAGTGTCGTGTGTGTGTAGAAGTAATATTGTGTGTTTGTGGCAGCTGATTTTGTCGTCACTGGTGAGTGAAACAGCTGCTCTCTGATTGTTCTGCACTAGGTACACACACACACACACACACACACACACTCTGGTGTGTTGATGACTTGTACTCCACCCACCAGATCCCAGTGCGACGGGAGGTTGTCGAGTCAAAGCAGACTTTCTGTGGGCACATTTGAGGTAGGAGTCCTGGTTTTAGTCGTGGGTGTGGGTGTGAGTGTGTGTGTGTGTGTGTGTGTGTGTGTGTGTGAGAGTGTGTGTGCATATCTATGAGTGTGAGTCAGAGCCTTCAGGCACTAACTGCTGGTCTCTACATGAACGACAGGGACTCGCCCTCAGCGGAGGTCAAAGTTCATAAACCTGATATCAAACGGTTGATCGAGGTTTCCTCGAAGTCAGGAGAGTGAGATGAAGACACTTCTCTGTTGAGAGTTGAAAGAGTGAGACGACTTAAAAAAAGGGGAAGAGACGAGCGAAGGCAGCAGAAACGAAAAGTCACTTCTCCTTTTCGAATAAATGGCGCCTTGTGATGAAACGTTCAGTCAGCAACTCTAGCTCTGAAAGAGGCCGTTTCACAGGAGTGGTCGTGATTAATCAGACTTTATTAACTTTAAATTGAACACTCGCAGCATCACATGACGCTTTTACTCCAGCTCTGTTATGAACCGCGACAGTTTATGTTAGAATCCTTTATGTGCAGAAATAAACCTTTGAAATGAAGCTTTGAATGTGGAAACGTTTATCAACAAGAGCCTGATAGAAGTGAGTAAGAAAACATTAAATAAAGCGACTGACGAGTGTTTGATTGAAGATACTCAATACAATGAAGTCTTTCATGGGATAGTAAATAAAAAGGATGTACCTTGTTTAGTGTTTTCGTGCAGCAGAAGAGTTCACACCTCACGTTGGCTCGGAGGTTTGTGGGCCTTGAAGTCGAGGACGCTTCCTCTGTAGCTTAGTTTTGGAATGTGGCCTTGAAACATGTGAAGCTTCTTATCACGGCTGAGAAGAATCGTGGCTGAGACACTGTTTACTTAAAGACATTGATGACATACATCTTTCTGTTTGGAGCTGGAAACCTGACATAGTTGCCAGATTTTGAGGGATAACAAACCAACCTGGTAACATATTAACTTGTAAGATGGAAACTAGATGTATGAGAAATTATTTATTCACTTAAATATCGCAACATTTATTTTCTTGATACTATATCGATATCGATAAACTTCCAGCCACTAGATGGCAGCAGTTGTCACGTCTTCTGCAGCTAAAGGAATGATGAAATCCCCCGAGATCTGTGTTGACTGAGGTTGAGAGGATACAGTGGTGACTGAGGACGAGAGGATACAGTGGTGACTGAGGACGAGAGCATAATTAATGGCTGAGGACGAGAGGATGCAGTGGTTACTGAGGAAGAGAGGATACAGTGGTGACTGAGGATGAGAGGATACAGTGGTGACTGAGGATGAGAGGATACAGTGATGGCTGAGGACGAGAGGATACAGTGGTGACTGAGGATGAGAGGATACAGTGATGACTGAGGAAGAGAGGATACAGTGGTGACTGAGGATGAGAGGATACAGTGATGGCTGAGGACGAGAGGATACAGTGGTGACTGAGGACGAGAGCATAAGTGATGGCTGAGGACGAGAGGATACAGTGGTGACTGAGGAAGAGAGGATACAGTGATGAATGAGGACGAGAGGATACAGTGATGACTGAGGACGATAGGATACAGTGATGACTGAGGACGAGAGGATACAGTGGTGACTGAGGATGAGAGGATACAGTGATCACTGGGGAGGGGAGGATACAGAGATGACTGGGGACGAGAGGATACAGCGGTGACTGAGGACGAGAGGATACAGCGGTGACTGAGGACGAGAGGATACAGCAGTGACTGAGGACGAGAGTCCAGCAGCTTTTAAAGCTGATGTTTGAACATATTTTGGTTTGAAAACAAACAAAAGCAGTTACGACTTCATCAAGAGTCATGTGGCCTGTAAATACTACAACACCAGAGTCAAGTACTGGACAATAATACACATTTATACTTGTTACTACACTATCACAACACTACAGTCAAGTACTGGACATTACTACACATATATAGTTGTTACTACACTATCACAACACCAGAGTCAAGTACTGGACAATACTACACATATATACTTGTTACTACACTATCACAACACCAGAGTCAAGTACTGGACAATACTACACATATATACTTGTTACTACACTATCACAACACCAGAGTCAAGTACTGGACAATACTACACATATATACTTGTTACTACACTATCACAACACCAGAGTCAAGTACTGGACAATACTACACATATATACTTGTTACTACACTATCACAACACCAGAGTCAAGTACTGGACAATACTACACATATATACTTGTTACTACACTATCACAACACCAGAGTCAAGTACTGGACAATACTACACATATATACTTGTTACTACACTATCACAACACCAGAGTCAAGTACTGGACAATACTACACATATATACTTGTTACTACACTATCACAACACTAGAGTCAAGTACTGGACAATACTACACATATATACTTGTTACTACACTATCACAACACTAGAGTCAAGTACTGGACAATACTACACATATATACTTGTTACTACACTATCACAACACCAGAGTCAAGTACTGGACAATAATACACATTTATACTTGTTACTACACTATCTCAACACTAGAGTCAAGTACTGGACAATACTACACATATATACTTGTTACTACACTATCACAACACCAGAGTCAAGTACTGGACAATACTACACATTTATACTTGTTACTACACTATCACAACACTAGAGTCAAGTACTGGACAATACTACACATATATACTTGTTACTACACTATCACAACACCAGAGTCAAGTACTGGACAATACTACACATATATACTTGTTACTACACTATCACAACACCAGAGTCAAGTACTGGACAATACTACACATATATACTTGTTAGTACACTATCACAACACCAGAGTCAAGTACTGGACAATACTACACATATGTACTTGTTACTACACTATCACAACACCAGAGTCAAGTACTGGACAATACTACACATATATACTTGTTACTACACTATCACAAAACCAGAGTCAAGTACTGGACAATACTACACATATACTGTATACTTGTTACTACACTATTACGATATATCTTATTGTTGCCCCTGTATCGTGGTATGTATCGTGGTATGTATCGTGGTATGTATCGTGGTATGTATCGTGTACGTAAACACGTCCGAGTGATGAAAAGTCTCAACGACTCCGGTTCCTCAAGAGTCAGACCATGTCCAGTTCAAGTCCACCTCGGTCGCGGCTCGTCGTTGAGCCTCCGTCTAATTTTAGATCGGCCGAGATTTCACTGGATCTATTTCTGCTGCGGGTTCGACCCCCGCGGCCGCCGCTCTTCCCTAGTGCCGTCAGGCAGAGCAGGAGGTGTCCGGGAGATGTGTTACAGTAAGACATGTGTGTTTACATGTGTGTGTGTTTACGTGTGTGCGTGTTTACATGCGTGTGTACTTGTGTTTGTTCGAAGACAAAATCATGTTGCGTTCAAGGCCTTCGTCGCTGTAGGAAGTTTTTCTAGACTGATATTTCTCATCTTTTTTTCATGCTTTGGGTAAAATCATTTAATTTTTGCTCTGGTTTGGTCCCAGAATTCCAGCCGACCTCAGCAGCGATGAGCACACACGTGAAGTTCAAGAAGGAGCGAGCGGGGGCGCTAGACTACGACACACAAGTCAAGGGTAACTGTCATTAGTCCGTCAGAATATTCAATAGTTTTATTTAAGATTATACTATTGAATATTCGTGATCATGTGCTTCTACATTGTCACGTGATCGTCTGCGTGTCGCAGGATTGGCTAAAAGTTCAGTATTCTTTTGGTATCGTACCGACATTTTTAAATTGAATTAAAAAGACTATAAAGTATATTTAATTTAGCAAATTATTGGAATTAAAATATAAATAAAATATGAAAATATATATATATTTTTATATTGAATTAAAAACGCTAAGAATAAAAATGCATTGAATTTAGGAGATATATATTTTTGAAATATTGGAATTAGAAAATAAAAAAAATAAAAAAAATGTGTTGTTATTTTTTTAATATATATATTAAAAATAATAAATAATAATAATCTTTAAATATATACATTATTGAATTAAATTATTTAAAGAAAACAACATTTGAAAACGATCTTCTGGTGATTGACTCGTGTATATGCGATGGCTCCTCAGAGATCCGCTCTCAGCTGCTGGACCACCTGAAGGTCCTGGACCTGCAGCTGGAGCAGAAGAGTCAGCAGCTGCAGGACCTGAGCGAGTACCTGCGGCGCCGCGGCGAGATGGAGGGCGAGTACTCGCGCTCGCTGGAGAAACTGGCCGAGAGGTTCACGCACAGAACCAAGAGGTGAGCCAGTCGGTCCTCGGGAGGTGAAGCGGGACCTGACCCGGGACCTCTACCTCCAGCAGGAAGGATCCCAGCAGCCTCTCGGTGTCGCGGCTCTGGCTGGACCTGTTGTCTCAGACCCGACAAGAGAGCAAAGACCACAGCGTCCTGGGCGAGACCTGCTGCAACGTCCTGGTGCAGCCGCTCACACACTGTCTGGAGTCCACGCAGCGGCTCGCCAAGAAGGTTCCTACTGCCCCCCCCAGAGCCCGCCTGAGCTGCTGACCCGACTGACCCGTCTCTTTTCAGAGCAAGGAGACCTGTGCCCTGCTGCAGGACGGACTCCTGAAGGACACCACAGAGCTGCAGACGGTGAGTTGACCCAGACGTGTGTGTTTGTTTACTTACTCGGAATATACTCCATGATACCTGGACCACATCTGTAGGGGTCCACAGGTGAGGTCCTCAAAAGTGTGTTATGCGTGTGTGTGCAGGCGTGGAGGACGTACCATCAGTACCACTCGGACTACGTGAGCGCGGAGGTGAAGCTGAAGGAGGCGGAGAAGCAGAAGCAGAGCGGCAAGAAAGTGGAGCGGCTGATGGAAAAGGTAAGAGGTGTTTCGGCTCGACTGTGCTCCGGGTACTGACCGCTGCCGGGTTCACGCAGAGACAAGGGAAAGTGCAGGACATCCACCTGAAGGTCAGCAAAGCCAGGAACGACTACCTGCTCAACCTGTCGGCCGCCAACACGTCCGTCCACAAATATTACCTGCAGGACGTCTCGGCGCTCATCGACGTGAGTCGGCAACAACATGGTCGTGAAGTGCAACTAATGTGTGTGTGTGTGTGTGTGTGTGTTGTTGTGATGTGTGACTCTATTGTATCATCAGTGTGTGTTTGTACAAAACTTTCTTTTCATTGAAATATTGACAGTAGAAAATTATCTTAAGCCCCGCCCACTGAAAACATTAAAGTTTAAATCTTAACCACGCCCACTCTGCTGTGATTGGTCAAACATGGAGGTCTGTCACCGTGCGTCATCAAGTCTCGCACCTACAAAGGACTCGTTGTATAAACAAAGCGGGCGTGATTACAGCTGGAGGAGTAGTGAAGCCGTTATTGCATTATTATGGACTCCGATCTCGTAACCTCTCGTTCGCCCAGATTTCAGAGCAACTTTATAAAGAAATAAGTTGAAAACATTGTCATGATGAGGAACTGTATCTTGGAGAGGAAGAGTTCAACTTTTACTACATGTGAGTCGGGAGAGTTGGGTTTTCCACTGAGTTGATCTTTAACTAGTCGACCAACTCGGTGAAAAAACAGCAGACTTTTTATTTTAGATTCGGTAAAACAATAATACAGACATCACAAGGGGATGAAAAGCTAGATAAAAGCTTGGACACAAGAAAAATATAAGACAAAACCTCTCTCTATAAATTCTAAATAGTCTCAGCTTTTATCACATGTATCTTATCGACAGATTCTTGCCAATAAACACCCCCTAGTGTGAGGTTTGTGTCATTGCAGTCACTATAGTTTATTGTATGTGTTGTTCATCCAGTGTGCAGACTTGGGGTACCACCTCTCCCTGACCCGAGTCATGCAGGCCTTCCTGTCCAGTCAGAAGCAGGTCCAGCAGAACCTGAGCTCTGGTCTGCAGCTGCTGCAGGCATCTGTGTCCGGACTGGACCAGAGCCAGGACCGAGACTCTCTCCTGCAGGAACATCCGAGCAGCTTCTGTCTGCCGCCGCGCTTCCTCTACCAGCCACACGAGGGAGACCAGGTGAGCTGCTCCGCCCCCGGGCGTCGTCACGTGACTTCCTGTCGCTCTTTCTCAGGTGTCGCAGCTCAGCGCCGACGGCGAGGTGAGGTGTGAGCTGGAGACCCGGTTCAGTAAGATCCAGGCCCGGCTGAAGACGGTCAGCGAGGAGGCGGAGGAGGTGAGACGTCACTCGCTTTTCTTGCCGAGTGGTCTCTTCATCCGTCGCTCTCCAGGCAGGTCGTCAGATGAAGTCCGCTCAGAACACTCTGCTGGACGGCGTCAGCGACGTGGACCTCGGCGGCGGCTCGGCCCAGGACGCCGGCGGGGAGAACCAGCAGGGGAGAAGCAGCCTGGCTCGCCGCAGGGCCGGCGTGCTGGAGACGGAGTCGCTGTACTTCGGGGTGAGACCCGAACCGTTCTGGTCCTTCAGTGCAGAGTCTTCACCACGTGTGTCTCTCAGGGCGTGAAGGAGTTCCTGGTCAGCAGCTCGCTCGCGTCCAAGCTGCAGGTCAAACACGACCTGCTGAAGGAGGTGGTGGGCGCAGGTCGGTAGATGCTCTTGAAGGGCTCATTATTAAAGGAGGGGTAGGTGCGAGCACATCGCACCTACCCCTCCTTTAACTTCTACATTTAAAAGTTGAAATAACGCCTCAGACGCGTGAAGCTCACGTGTTAACAAACAGATCTTTCAAACTTCACAGGAAAAAAACCCTAGAAAAAACATCATCTCTTGGTTTCTAACAAAAGTTTCTCTTTTCTTCCGTCCTCCCTCTGTTTCCCATCATCGGGATCGTCAGAAGTTGTGAACGGACATCAGCCGAGGTGAGACGAGTTTGTGAATCTTGAGTCCTTATTGTCACTTTAGTTAGATTCACATGAGAGCAGATAAGTGAGTATTTATCGCTAGTAAAAGCACAGACCTATCCAAATATGTGGTGACGAGTTCACTGAGAGGGTTTGAGACAAAGGGAGAAAACAAAAACGAAGAGTTTTAGCCTGATTTATTTCACTTCAATTAAACTTTAATTTCTAGGGTTGTAAGAAAACATTGATACACTAAATGCTCTCAATATTTTTTTCATGATAACATTTTGAATTTTAACAGCAATTTACTTATGTCTTCATTACTTTTAAAACATTTAAAAAAACAATTTTAATTTACTATAAACATGCAAAAATTCAATGTGTTCATTTTTTTGTGTTGCTGATGGCAGCATCCGGTAAATCCTAGGCAACTACAGGAATAATTAAATCCTGCAGGATCTCTGCAATGACTGAGGACGAGAGGATACAGTGAGTCCAGCAGCTTTTAAAGCTGATGTTTGGACATATTTTGGTTTGAAAACAAATGAAAGCAGTTACGACTTTGTCAAGAGTGATGTGGTCTGTAAATACTACAACAATTTTGTACTCGACAATACTACAAGTATATCCTTGTTACTACAGTATCACTATATATCACAATATATCGTATTGTTGACCTTTTATTGTGATACTTATTGTCGACAGATTCAAAAACACATTGACGTTGAATGATTTCAGATTTTGATATTTTGTCTTAGAAAAAGGAACAAAATCAATTCCTCATAGTTAATTTTAAACAATTCTAAAGCCAGTCAATCAAGCTCAGATGACAAGTATTTACCTAATAAAGTTTTTTTTATGTTTGTTCTGCAGAAATAACAGGAAGTACTTCAGGAAAACTCAGTCTAACACCAGCCTGATACACAACCAGAAGCTGTTTGGCGGAGACATACTTTCCTTCATTCAGGTAACACACACACAACCACACACACACACACACACACACACACACACACACACACACACACACACACACACTGACTCACAAAATAACGTGTTGTGTACTCATTTGTTTGACTCCTCAGGCGTCTGGACAACATATTCCTCTCGTGGTGGAAAGCTGCGTTTGCTACATCAACCTGAACGGTAAATTAAATCTGAAAAGATAACTTCAGGAAAAGATGGTTTCAAGATGTCGTGGTGCTCCTCAGGCCTCCAGCACGAGGGCATATTCCGGGTCCCTGGTTCTCAGATGGAGGTGAACACCCTGAGGGATGCGTTTGAGCGAGGTAGAGACCCGAGTCTCTTCAGGGAGGCATCTCTTAGTCACATGACTTCTCTGCAGGCGAGGACCCATTAGAGGAGCAGAACTACGAGCTGGACTCGGTGGCCGGGGTCCTGAAGCTGTACTTCAGGAACCTTAGGAACCCTCTGTTCCCCGTGGACAGCACCAGCTCGCTCCTGGAGTCGGCCCGTGAGTGGTGGTTCTGAGCGTGGAAGGTTCCGGTCTGACATGTGGTTTCAGAGAGCAGAGACGACGCAGAGAGAGCGGCTCAGCTGAGGAGCGTCGTCCTGACCTTCCCTGCGCCGCTGGTGGTCGTCATGAGATACCTGTTCGCCTTCCTGCATCAGTGAGTGGATCTCGGTCGCAGGTCCAGGAGCTTCTGGTGTGACGTGTCCGTGTCCGCAGCGTGACCCAGTACAGCGACGAGAACATGATGCAGCCGTACAACCTGGCCGTGTGTTTCGGCCCCAGCCTGGTCCGAGGCAGCAGCGACGACGACGCCGTCACCCTGCAGCCCCAGATCAACGACCTGGTCAAGAGCCTGATCGTCCAGCAGGAGAGCATCTTCCCGGGCCAGGAGGAGGTCCCGGGGCCCGTCTACGAGAAGTGCATGACCCTGGAGCAGGACGACTGGTGAGAAGACCCGAGTCCACTGCAGACTACTGTGATCTAGAGATGTGTATTGTATACTCTGTGTATACTCTATATTGTGATAGTGTAGTAACAAGTATATATGTGTAGTATTGTCCAGTACTTGACTCTGGTGTTGTGATAGTGTAGTAACAAGTATATATGTGTAGTATTGTCCAGTACTTGACTCTGGTGTTGTGATAGTGTAGTAACAAGGATATATGTGTAGTATTGTCCAGTACTTGACTCTGGTGTTGTGATAGTGTAGTAACAAGTATAAATGTGTAGTATTGTCCAGTACTTGACTCTGGTGTTGTGATAGTGTAGTAAAAAGTATAAATGTGTAGTATTGTCCAGTACTTGACTCTGGTGTTATGATAGTGAAGTAACAAGGATATATGTGTAGTATTGTCCAGTACTTGACTCTGGTGTTGTGATAGTGTAGTAACAAGTATATATGTGTAGTATTGTCCAGTACTTGACTCTGGTGTTGTGATAGTGTAGTAACAAGTATATATGTGTAGTATTGTCCAGTACTTGACTCTGGTGTTGTGATAGTGTAGTAACAAGTATATATGTGTAGTATTGTCCAGTACTTGACTCTGGTGTTGTGATAGTGTAGTAACAAGGATATATGTGTAGTATTGTCCAGTACTTGACTCTGGTGTTGTGATAGTGTACTAACAAGGATATATGTGTAGTATTGTCCAGTACTTGACTCTGGTGTTGTGATAGTGTACTAACAAGGATATATGTGTAGTATTGTCCAGTACTTGACTCTGGTGTTGTGATAGTGTACTAACAAGGATATATGTGTAGTATTGTCCAGTACTTGACTCTAGTTTTGCAGAATTTACAGACCACATGACTCTTGACGAAGTTGTAACTGCTTTAATTTGTTTTTAAACCAAAATATGTCCAAACATCATATTTGAGTCGACTGTATCCTCTTGTCCTCAGTCATCGCCGAAATCTCACAGGATTTCATTGTTTCTTTAGCTGACTTATTGACTGCTGCCATCTAGTGTCCAGAAGTTCAATTGTAACACAAAACAGATCAATGCTGTGAATATTTCTATGTGAAGTTTTGTATAAACAAAAACAATTTTATTTGCAATTATTGTTATATAAACCATGAAAAGATACATGATAAAATATCAGAAACAGCATAATAGGATTTTAAAGTAAAAGGAAAATGTAAGAAAAAAAGTTGATGCAGTATCTTGCAAAAATCGCGCCATATTGATGTTTATCGATAATTTCTTACACAACTTCTGTGATCACAGTGAGCCCATCGCAGACGAGGGAGACGTGGAGGCAGAGAGTTCTCAGGGCAGAGCAGGTGAGTCGCACTAGATTCTGTTCAAGCCCCAAAAACTGAGTTTTTAAACCGCCCGCAGAAGTGGAGAAGGGACCTCCAGCAGCAGATCAGAGCTCGTCTGCTCAGAAGAAGACGGAGCGTCCGAGAGCCAACAGCAGCTCTGCAGAGCGCACGCGAGCGTCCGAACCAGCAGGGGGCGTCAATGTCACGAGCGCCAAGATGTTGCTGCAGCTTCAGAGCGGGGCCCCGGGCCGACAGAGGAGGGGCCCCTCTCCTGGATTTGTCCGAAAAGAGTGAGTGTTTGGCGTCATGTCATGTAACTGTGGCTCAAATGTGTTTGTCGCACCTGCAGGCCTCAGCCTCAGGGCCCGCCCGACGACGTGACCAAAGTGGACAAGGTTAGTCGACCACTTTTGACGATCATTTTTGCACGGACGGATCCAAGTGAAGTTGTGTCTCCATCACAGGAGGTTTGTCGTCAGATGGATTCAGTCTTCAAAGAACTCCTTGACAAGAAGATCCTCCAGGACCCGCCCGTCACCGTCCAGAGGCGGCAGAGTCGAGGGCAGAGAGAAAGAGGCCGAGGTCGAGGACTTTTCAAAGCCCCGAGTCCAGATTGACCGGCGTTCATGGTGTTTCCTGATCCTTCCTAAACGCACACTTGTCTTGATCCACGACGCTGATGTCTCACCCGTTCTCACCTGTGAACGTTAACACTGTGACGGCTGTAAAAATGTATAAAGTCATTTTTTACTTTGACTTGTTTAATCCTTGAGAGCTGATAAATGTTTATTCAAGATGCCTCGTCCTCTTCTTTGTTCATTGATCAATGTATGGAGTGTGAACAAGTGATGAGGATCAGCAACCCCAGGTCTGAGGCAGAAGCTAAAGTATAAAAAGCTCTTCAACTGCCTGCCATGAAAAACACCTTCTGGAAAATTACTTTTGTGATTGTGCAGGCAAAAAGAGCTGAGCTAGAAGACAATTTTAGATAACTTAGATTTGATCCACTTTCTGTCCTTATTGATCCTGATGAAGACATTTAAGATGTATTAAGTTCATTTTTATTTAGGTATGTATGGACTAGTTATTTGCTCTTTGGGTACAGCTCTTTACTTTTAGTTTATGTTATTTTATATGGAATGATGGGAGTGCCACCATTTATAAATAAATAACAAAAAGCATACAAAAATACTGAAGGTAAAACAAAATGCGGAAAAACAAATATAAATAAGGAAATTAATATATTTAACTTTGTCCTATATTAGCGAGATTCTCTATAAATGTATTTTTGAATTATGTAAACACTTTCGTCTTCGTATAAACTATTTAATTGTTGCAAGAGATAAACAAAACATGAACTCCTGTTGTGTTATCAGTTTTATCTTGCCCTTTAAAGTATATACTTTATTGAATATTGTTTTGATTGTTTAAGCGCTTTGTGACCCTGGTCTGGAAAAGCGCTATATAAATAAAAATTACTTACTTACTTACTAAACCAACTAGTCCTTAAAAAAAAAAAATCCTTCCAACTTTATTGAAATAACAGACACGCTACTGGTGACGTGTCTTACGACTACTACGGTCCACGTCATCGCCGCGCAGGCGCAGTGGAGTCGCGGCGCAACGCTGAGGTGGACTTGTCAGTGAATGAAAAAGAGCTTCTCAGTCCAGCACCAGATCTTCAACCAGAACTAAACCTCGCCAGACATCATGATGATCCGGATAGTCGCTTTCCTCGCCTTACTGGTGGCAGCTTGCTCGGGTGAGTTGTTTTATACTCAAATAATTGTTTTTTTGGTTTATTAGCATGTTAGCTTAGCGCGCTAGCACGAGAGTCGGTCTGCTAGCTTACGTTGTGTTTATATTGTTGAGCACTTTCTTCTGTTTTTCTTCGATTAAATGTGTTTTTTCTTCGTGTTGCCAGGAGAGAGTTGCACAGACCCGGTGATCACTCCGTCGGCCTACACGACCTCGGACGCCGTCATCTCCTCGGAGTCCGTGTTCATCGTGGAGCTCAGCCTGGCGTGTGGCAACGGAGCTCAGGTGCTGCTCGGAGGAACGACGGAGATCAAATACATAATTTGAGTTAATAAAAGTGTTCTCCCTCAGAGCGTGACGCTGTATGCTGACGTCAACGGAAGACAGTTCCCTGTGACCCGAGGACAGGACGTTGGCAAGTACCAGGTAAGATCTTGTCTGAGTTACTTTATAAAGTTCTCCTCCGTGTTGAAATCTGGACGAAGGAGAAGTCAGGAGAACAGAGTCCATAATGACATAATAATGGCTTCACTCCTCCTTGTTTATACAACGAGTTCCTTGGAGGTGGAGGCTTCTGGGATAAGTGAACCTCCATGCTTAACAAATCACAGCAGAGTGGGTGTGGTTATGGTCAACAAGATTTTATCTCCAGAAAAACTAAGTGTTTTCAGTGGGCGGAGCTTTCGATCATTATCTAATGTCAATAATCCAATGATCAAAGACACATGCTGATAATACAATAGAGGTCCAAGATCAATTTAAGAGACACTATTCAATCTAAAGTTGACTTACTACGTAAATAACAGCATGTTTTTTTCCCCAAATTAAGCAAATGGCAATTTTAAAGAAAGACCATTTGTTTTCTGTGTTTGTCAATTGTGAATACTGTTCAGTTATAGTTTTATTTAACCAAAACCTTTTTTTTGTTTTAAACTAAATGTTTAGACTATCATCGTGTATGAATTTAAAAAGAATCGGCGTATATTTGATCAGCTGGAGTTGAATAATGTAAGGACCTCTGTGGCTTGCTTTTTAAACAGACATAAATATGATTCAAATTGGTGGGTTTGCCATTTATATCTATGATCCTGTAGAAGTATTTAATGTTCATGTTGCTGTGGAAGGAACAACACGGATTACTCATGTTCTAAAACTCCCTCAGGTGTCCTGGAGTCTCCCCCACAAGCAGGCCAGCTCTGGAACATACCAGGTCAAGTTCTTTGACGAGGAGTCGTACAGCGCGCTGCGCAAGGTTGGTGCTCGACCACTCATGAGATCTAGAACTCTTTTGTTAACTTAAATTTGAATGCAGGCCCAGAGGAACAACGAAGACGTGAACACCATCCAGCCTCTGTTCTCTGTCAACATCGACCACAGGGTGAGTCTGACCTCCACCACCAGGTGTCGCACTAGAGCACAGGAACTTTTTAACTTTTACAACTCGTACAGTAGCAATATTCAACTACTGCCTACATGGTATGTAGAAATGATTAAATACTTTAATGAAACTTGAAAAGCTATTTTGCCTTTAATAGTATAGTTTTGTTTGTTTGTTTCGAAATAAATACTACAGTAAAAGTTTAAAATTGTTTACGCTCCTGAGAGGAAGTATATCTGAGTGTCATCAGAATATTAAACTTTTAAATTAAACATTTAAGAATGTTTAAACTTAGATTTTCTTTTATTAAAAGGTTGTTGTTCTATTTGATTCCTTTTTTTAAATAATTTGATTTATTAATGTTTTTCCCCAATTTAAAATGCTATGAATTAATAAAAACATGTATTTCAAACATTTATTTTTTATTTATTAAATTTAGAATATCAGATTCTGTGCTAAAATTAAATCCTTCATGTTAGCACTATTTTACATTACATTTATAAGTCTTGAAATTCAAAAAAATTATATTTAAAATATGTATATTTGTATTAATGCTCTCAAAATACTGAACTCGCTGTTAAAAAATAATGATTAACTGAGAAGATATTTAAATTTATTTTATTCAATTAAAAAAAAAAAAAGCTTTCAATATTCAAATTATTGAATTAATCTAAAAATAATTAAATGCTTAAAAACAATATTTTAAAATGAAAAGTTCTGCATCCGAAATGTTAACTTGAACCATTCAATATTCCGATGCCAGTGATACTTCCATCCTTTTTGTTTCTTTTTATTTACTTGTCATGAAATGAAAAGGTCAACTAAAAAGAGTTTATCTTGAAAGGAATGGGAGAAATTTCAGAATTTCTAAACGTTTGTCTGATGTTGATGTAATTTCCTGTCTCTCCACAGGGGGCGTGGAACGGCCCATGGGTTTCCACCGAGGTGGTCGCCGCTCTGATGGGAATCCTGGTCTACTACCTGGCCTTCACAGCAAAGAGCACCATCCAAGCATGAGCAGTCACCTGAATGGACAAAGACTGAACTCTTGGAGCTCGATCCGGTCGACCGGATTTTTTTCCCTGTGATGTGGTCGACCAGCGTGAGCGGCCAAGTTGACCGACAGCAGACTCTATTTTTACCGAGGAACTCGTGCATTAATCGTTACGATCATGCTGACGTCGGACGTCTTTAAAAAAAAAAAAGTAATGAAATAACCCATAAATCCACACATGAAACGATGAACTTGTTTACGTCACAACACCACTTTTGTTTGTTGGACTTGGCAGCAGAGGCAGAGCTGCCGACTCGTTCGTGTCGGACTAAATGTCCAGCCGTCGCGAAACGTCTCCATTAAAGCGAATTAAAGGTTTGTTTGTCGTCTCCTCTGTGGCCACGACTGGTGTTGTGTTACCGTCTGGATTCATTTCCTGTCGCACACAACCTGCTCAGGTTCTTTCAGTGCCTTCAGACATGTCACTCTTTGTGGTTGTTTTTCTTAACTAGGTGTTAGTTGGATTTATTAAATTGGCCGTAAGGTCATGTAATTACTTTTATTATGACTTAGACTGGCGTCTTTTTATTGGACTCAGGTGAACTGACAACATAGTGAGGCCTCCCTCCACGCGGGGGCGCTGTTTAGCGGTTCCCCCATATTTAACTTTAACTTGTCTCTTCCCAACCAAACCAACATTTTTCTCTCCCAGTCAAAGTTTATTTTTCCGACTACCAGGACATGAGTGTTATTTAGTTAACTGATAATTAACGACTTAAAAGTTAATAAGTACTTCAGGAGCTAATGTAGCTATGCTAGCTCCCGCCAAGTCACACGACGCACGACAGGTTAGTCGTTATTAACTTGTTAAAAATCAGATTTAAAATGGTGTTTGCTACAATAACTCGGTCTGCAGATGCGTGGACGACGACATGAAAACGACTGGTGAATAAATGTTTAAGGTTGTGTACGTTAAAGCGTTATATTTATGTCCATAAAACTCGATTCATTATAACCTTAAATGTTTATGACACTCGTATAGATAATAGCGTTAAAAACGGTTGAAATCTCTTAGTAAATACTATTTTCACTTTCTAAATAGCTTCTTAGAATCCAAGTATTTTCTTTCTTCTGAAAATGAACACAATGGAATCTCAAGTTCGTAACTTCATCCCACCTGTTCGAGTCAATTTAGTTGTAGTACCTAAAGACGACCACACGAGGGCGGGACGTGCCAGCGATCACCTGAATAGCTTCCAGCGATGATGCAAACGTTATTAATGTTCTGTTCGAATGGCTTAAGTGGTTTCAGATGATAAACAATCCACCATAAAATCGCAATCAGATTTTGTTTTAGCTACCTCAACAATATTTCTGTGTGGTTGATGAAAGAGAAGTCAGCGAATGTTATGGAAAAATTATATATATATATATATATATATATATATATATATATATAAAAAAAGAAACATTGAGGAGAAATAGAGATGATTTTACTTGTGGTAAGAAATCCCGAAAACTTCAGTCAGTCGTGTTTGTATTGCATGACCCAGCTGTGATCTGAAATGAGTCATAAAACCTTCATAAAAATGTTGTTTAATTGTAAATTCGGTTTATTAAGTGGCCAAAAAAAGACAGAGTCTTATAGAACATAGAACATGTATATATGAACATATTTTATTGGTCTCAGGTGAGATTTAACTAAGATTGTGAAAAACGCCAAAACATAAAATGGGCACAAAGTCAAACAACTTTGTTCAACCAATATTTTCCCTATTTTTCTATTTCTTTGCTTGTCAAAAGGGATGGCGGAGATGGTTGTCTTTCTCTGCTGCGAGAGAATCTTCCAGAACGGTGAGCACAAAGTTTTATTATTTCAAAATACAACAAAAACACATGAAACTTATTGAGATTGTAAAGGTTTGTCTGTGTCGATACAATGTTGTCGACCCGGTGCGAGGGTCGTTTCTGACGTCTTCCTACATCCTTTCCTGTCCAACAAGTCTGTTCTGGCCGAGTCTCATTTTCAAACCCGAAGCTCGTTAAACTTTCTTTTAACGAGCTTCAGTCTGCAAACATGTAACTGTCACATAAATCTCTGGCGGCTCTCGGTCCCCCACAGGCGGCCGTGCTGGACGCCTCTGGCTGGAGCTTGTTGTTGTTGTTATTTCTGACCATTAACTCTTTTTTTTTTTTCCTCAACAGACTCTTCAGCTGATCTTTAAGTCTGAATTCCAGGGGAGTCACAGTAAGTTTATTATCATCATCATCATTATCTTCATCATCATGATCTTCATCATCATGTTCTTCATCGTCATCGTCCTCATCCTCATCATCATTATCTTCTTGATCATCATCCTCATCCTCATTATCTTCATCATCAATATCTTCATCATCCTCATCGTTATCTTCATGATCATTATTATCATCATCATCATTATCTTCATCATCATCCTCATCATTATCTTCATCATCATTATCTTCATCATCATCATCATCATGATCTTAATCTTCATCATCCTCATCGTTATCTTCATGATCATTATTATCATCATCATCATTATCTTCATCATCCTCATCGTTATCTTCATAATCATTATTATCTTCATCACCATTATCTTCATCATCTTCACCATCATCATTATCGTCATCATCCTCGTCTTTATCTTCATGATCATTATTATCTTCATCATCATTTTCTTCATCATCTTCACCATCATCCTCATCATTATCTTCATCATCCTCATCTTTATCTTCCTGATCATTATTTTCATCTCATCATCATCATCCTCTTCATCATCTTCACCATCATTCTCATCTTTATCTTCATGATCATTATTTTCATCTCATCATCATCATCATCATCATCATCATCATCATCATCATCATCATCATCATTATCAGCAGCTAAATCACTCTTTATATTCATCATGTTCATCATCGACTAGTCTTACTGCGTGAGTTGAACCACATGTACTTCACTTCCCTCCGTTAACACGGTAAGTCAACGTCATCTCAATCTTATCTAGCGGACCAGTTATACAAATCATAACCAGATTTTAGACCTTAGAACGAACAAAAAAGTACAGAAAAGTAGCTGATTTGTGTGTGTTAAAACGAACCTCAAACATAAAAATCCATCATCCATAGTTTTTAACGCATCAACAGTTCAAACACTTTAGTTTGAGTCTCTAGTTTCACGTGACTCACACCAGAGTGATCCTCGTGTTTGTGCTGTGTCCCACATGTCCTCCCAACTGTTGTAAGACCGGCTAATGAAACAGTTGTGAGCGCACAAAGCTGCTGATGAACGCGATGAAAGGCGTGTGTGTGCGCAGTAAAGCTGGCAGAGGTGTGTGTGAAACATCAGCTCCGGCTGCAGACACCGGCAGGCTTAGTGAGAATCAGCAATGTGGAAACAGGCGTCGCACAAATGATCCTCACATGAAGTCACTCTCGTCTGCCAGTCAGCCGGGTCAACAAACGTCTGCTAATTGGCCATTTGGAAAGCAGGGCCGTCGTCTGGTACCGGCTTCCTCTCGCTAACGCAACAAGTGGCGTTGTTTTGAACGTTGTTTACAGTAAACGTGTGGGAGCGGTTGTGTAGGTGGACCAGACCTGAGTGAGTCGTCCATTTGTTTTCGGGGAAAAACGACTCTACCGCTTCTGACACCATTTGTTGCAAAATCAAGGCAACGGGCGCTAACCTGTTCCTGCAGTGTAGGCTTAAGCTAGAAAAGCAGAAAAAACGAACTTCCCACTTTTAGACACCGTGCACTAAATACGTGCGATGTTTTCTACAGTTGTGTTTGCTCGACAACAACAAATGTCAGGAATCACACAATGTCTTTTTCATTGGATGATTCTTTTCGTGACATATATATATATAACGCCCTGCAATTAGTTTTATTTTTAACTCTTTTTGGTTTTCAAGTTCTAAAAAAAGAGACCAAAGATCTAACAACTGTCAAAGTATTTTGGATATTTTTGGTGGTAGCGATATCTGACGGTGACCTTTGGAAAACTCAGAAACGGAATAGTCATTACTAGAAGTGCGGAAGAGCGGAACTTGTGATTTAATTACTCCTTGGCTGCTACTATTCTTGGAAAAGATGTACACAAACACAAAATGTACTTGGCTTAAGTTTCTTGTAGTTGTACTCCTCAGATTGTGTAGCAGACTCCATTTACGTAGTTGTACATGTGACGATCAAGTTGAACCTTTGGCGTCTTGTTTCTCTCACCGACCTTGTGTATTACCTTATGTAACTTTTAATATTTGTAATAAATCAGTGTACCTTCATATCCTCAGATCACCACCTCCCTCCAGCCTAACACAAGATGTTGTACTCGCAAGACAAAAAACTGTATTCAACAAACTATGCTCTTTAAAAATACAGGAAATAGTGTTCCAGGACATTATGAATGAAACTTATTTCCACAGGGAGGGATGAGTTCTGGAAAAACATCTTTAAATAAACTTCATTACTGCACGAAGTTCTCAGCAAAAAAAGTAGGACAAGCGCTGAAAAAAAACAACATGTTTTTAATTGAATTTGAGTGGATATGAAAAATGAGACAAATTAGTTGTTTTGGAATTTGTGATGAGAGAGAGAGAGAGAGAGAGAGAGAGAGAGAGAGAGAGAAGTCACTCTGAGTCAGTGCTCTTTCTTGTGAATGAATGAAAAGTTATCTCGTGGAAGAGAAGAAGGGAAGGATTTGTTGTTGTTGAGGTTCAAGTCATGCCATCAAACAGCTGCTCTGACCCGGAGCGTCAACGTTTTTTACTGCTCAACCACAGAACCTGATCCACACAACAGCGCTTTGGAAAGCAGACGACTGGCCTGAAGAAGAAGTTTATCAAGAGGGAGGATGATGGTTGTTTGAACAGATCACATAAAAACTCTGAGACACATTTTTGACTTCTGGTTTAGTAAGTAATGGGTAAGAATTGAGAAGATTCTGCTCGATTTGTTGCTCTATCTGGAGTCAGGACGGTTTCGAAGGTTCCATGTTCACTTGAAGAGCTTCTTATCGCTGCCTGACTCCATTCAGAAGTAGAAGAAAAAAAGGAAAACTTGATTTAGCAAAACCAAGAATACAAACAAATGACTAAACGCTCATGTGACTGTGGTGTCAAAGTATGTTTTTGTCTTTGCAACCTTAGATATTTCACGACAGCTGAGTTAACAAATGCAACTCTTGAATCGAGGGATGTTGCTTAATTCATTTGTTTGTTTGATGTATTTTGACAAAGTCGTATAAAATGACCTCCTTGGAATCAGCATAAGCCATGTTAGTGCTTCATTTATCGTTGTCCTACTTTCAAAGGAAGCAATTTTATTACTTGATTCGAATAAAAAGGCTATAAAAGCTGAACCTGCCCTTGAGAAGGCGGACAGCGTCGTCCCTCCTGCCTGCTGCCCTTCACTCGCTCCTTCCAGGAACATGTTCTCGTAACAGTCGTGGGTTATTGTCTCTTGGGTTCCTCACACTGGCGTTCAATTATCACTATTATTCCCATTATATACGTGTGACCATCCCTCTGACACCTTCTGTGATCGGGGGAAGCTAGTACTTCATTAGTTCTTCAAGGGTTAGCGTGGCCTGGGGGCCATGTGAGGCCATTTGACTTTGTTAATGTGACCTTCTTGAGATCAGAGTAAAATAAACTATTTTATTTTGTGCTTGTAACTCAAGTAGATGTGATGACACTAGAGATTCCAGTTTGATCAATTTATTGTTTTAATAGTATTACAATATTTTTTGGTAAAGTGCATTTTTTTAAATTATTTTATTATTATTATTATTATTTGACCAAGATCTAGTCGTGTGTAAAGGCAAGAATCGGGCGATATGATACATATCATGATACAGGGGCAACAATACATTGTGGTATATTGCGATATATTTTTAGTATTGTC